>NC_140168.1:165491937-165686937 GCF_963971535.1 Notolepis coatsorum
TTTTGTGAGAATAGTGCCACCATTAAGCCAAATTACTCAACCACAACCACAACCACACAGGCATCTAAGGACAAACGTATTTGTCATGTTTGGTGCAAATCGGAACACAGGTTTGTCAAGGTTTGTCACTTCCTGTTTACCATCAAATTACAACATTTGATTGGATTTGGCACTCATAAGATTTGACCTATCAAAATGAATGATCTAAATTACACATTTAAAGATGTTGGCCCCCCATGTCACACAGCAGGCTTTGTGAGAATCAGGTGAACAGCATACAAACAGCATTTTTTTTAAATGGCAGAAAATCCAATATGGTGGACTTCATAATCCACTCCTTAATGGCAATTTTGTTCTCTGTGAGGAGCAGTATCTCTAGGAATTACAGTAAATTCATTAGAAAACTACACGCGTGGCCTGATGTCTAGAGAGGAAAAGTCATGGGGTCACCAAAACCTATAGGGTTGTTTCTCTATATGAGGTGGTCACAATGGTCATGGACAATTTTGAGAAAATTCTAATAAAAAAAACGTTCAGTTATCTCTGTCACACCCAGAATCGGGAATATAATTATTACCGTATGGGTTTCTAAGACTGACAATGCGTACTAGTCAAATAATAAAACAATTTTGGTAGAACAAGACGCAAAGAGTTGAGAGTGGGAATCTGCACCACTGTCTCTTTAAGAGAGCGCCTCCTCCCCCCTCTCTTTCGCCGTCTGTCATAATTTCTCTAGCCTTGGTGCTGAACCGTCGTTCATCCCGTTTCAGTTCCAGCAGCCATGGCTGAAATAAAGACGGGAATTTTCGCGAAAAACGTCCAAAAGAGGCTAAGCAGGGCACAGGAAAAGGTAAGGCGGACCAGAACCTTTCATTGTGTCCTTATGACAAGTCCTGTTTCTGGGGGGGGGGGGGGGGCTGAAGCCTCTTCTAGCCCAGAGAGGAGCTGTCCAGACGGCGCTAGTTCTGTAGGTTGCTGGGAGGAGCAGGTGTATGAATGGCCTTTCATTCACGGTTTACTGGACATTGCTCTGCTGCAGAGAATCCAGATTGAATTTGCCTTTTTATATCGTACAGTTTCTCCATTTACGATTAGATTCGCATGGGGAGGGCGGGGTGCGTCTAATTTGACAGAACGCAATCGTATCGCCCTCTGCCATTTCACAGTAATAGTGGAGATGCTCACGACACTATACGGTATATTTCCACATCCAAATCTCGGTGAAGAGTTTGACACTAAAACCGAACGAATCTTTGGCCCAAGGCCGTTCTCTCCCTGGACGATCGTGGATTTTTTTTTATTATTATTATTTTTTACTCTAAACCGAGTCATATCCCGGTGCGTGAACATATATCCGATTGGAATACACGTCCATTTTACGCCGATGTCGCATGTGTGCAACGAAATATGTTACACAGCAAATACCCCATATTCAGATTCGACGTTTCGGAAGAAGAAGAAGCATTTCGTCAAATGATTCACCGTTCAATTTCACCGAAGCCCGTGCGTCATCATCCGTGAGCAGCTCAACAACTGACATGTTTTGCGTTCAAATCGTGTTTTCCGACAAGGTCAGGGGAAGGGGAGGTGGGGATACCCTCTTCACTGCAGCATTACGATATACTGTATATGGGGGATCCTTTCCTAAATCCCTACTCGAGCTCAACGACGTGTGTGTGTTTTCTTCGTCTTCAGGCTAGCCTATACCCTTTGGTTGCCATAGACCAGCAGCAGTATAGCCTTCGACAGTCACCCTCGGCTATTTAAAACCGGATATTTAATAGGCTTGTTGTGGACTTTACCGCAGACAAATTATGCTTTTAATCAAAAGTGCCAAAAGGAGGACGTATTTTATATTTTTATTTACATAATTTATTTTAAACCATTAAGGTCTAAGTGCAATATACTACCTTTATTTTCATGTTCGCACAGGCCGTGTGTGCTATCTGTGTGATATTATAGCAAAAAATGCCATTCCCAGGCTGCATGCAGACACGTAATAAAAACATGTAAAACGAATGACAATATAATATAATGTCTCTCTCTCTAACTCACTCTCTCTCTCCCCCCCTCTCTCCCCCCCTCTCTCTCTCTCTCTCTCTCTCTCTCTCTCTCTCTCTCTCTCTCTCTCTCTCTCTCTCTCTCTCTCTCTCTCTCTCTCTCTCTCACACACACATACACATTCACCCACTCTCACTCTCTATCACTCACTCTCTCACACATACACACACACACACACACACACACACACACACACACACACACACACACACACACACACACACACTGCTATAGTCCATAGCCACCGTAAGAGGATTGTATTGCTTTTAATATCCCCTCGTGTGCCAAACCCTTGTACTGTGGCTGCTGGAATGGTAAGGGAGGAACTAATTAGTGAGCTCTAGCAAAGCTGTCGCCAGTTTGTTGACACCCAAAATACTACCACAATTATTATGTGACCAACACCACGTCATCAGTTCTCTGAACACAGAGAGAGGAAATACGGTTATCTCTTCAAAGATGGGTGGCGTTCGCCGACGGGCTTTGCGTCGCTTCAATTCGTGACTGCACGTAACCTACTTGACATATTTATTTTACGAGCGAATAGTTCCCTCGAGGCCCGCACCCGCCATTGGACACTGATGACCAGCTGAGTCAGCAAGTGGCCCCATGGTATTGCGTTTGAATTAACACTGCACTGTTTCTGCGTCCGTTGTCCATGGTGCTGAAATCAGCTCATGAGCTCTCTATACACGATGCTTGTCATTGTTTTGATTGATTGATTGATTGATTGAAAAGTGTATTAACAGATTGCAGAATGGGTACAGTACAGTACAGTACAGCTCAATACATACAATTGTTAAGGGGATGCAGACCAGAGAAAGACTTTCGTCTTGTTTACATCAGGGTCCCCCATTTTCAATTCATCATAACATATATGACATACATGACATACAGATAGACAGTACTGCTACATCTATACATTTATGACATATCAGATTTGCAAATACAGTACTGTTTGTGATACAAACATTTCCAGAAAAAGAGTGTATATACATTTGACGTAGAAACTGTACATTGGAGGAGGTTGGGTGGGTGGGTGGGGGCTGCACATTGGAGGTTGGGGGGGGGGGGGGTTGGGTAGGGGGGACACACACACTGTACACTGTACATTGGAATACTGACAAAGCCATGCTTGGTCATTTACTGTACAACTGGGTTAGGACATTTGTAGGGGCCAGTTTTGAATTGCAGTCTCCCGTAGGTGTTCTTTCAGAGTGTTTTTGAAAGTGGGTAGTGATTCACATTCCTTTACAGCTTTGGGTAGGGCGTTCCACATTGATGTGGCATAATTGCGAAACGTGTTTAGTCCCTTGTTTGAGCCGAATCTGGGTTTAACATGATTTGTGGAGCTCCCTCTGGTGTTGTGATCGTGGTATTCACTGACCTTTGGGAAGTATTTTGACATGTACATGGGTACCTTGGTCGCATAGTGTATCTTGTAGACCAGGCCCATTGCAAGTTGCTGTACTCTGTCGTATACTCTAAGCCAGGCCCGGACTGGTCATCGGGAGCACCGGGAGTTTTCCCGGTGGCCTGGCCTGCACAGATAAAAAAAAAAAAAAATTATATAAAAAAAAAAAAAAAATGTATTATAATTTTTTTTTTTTTTTTTGCCAGGCCATTGTTTCTAGTTGTGGCGGCCGCGCGGCGCGATAGTTAGATAACCTAGGTGGGTGGGGAACAACCAGGATTTCACTGTCTGCGACAGAGTTGGAGAACTATCTGACTCTCTCCCTCACGCGGATCACACACACACAATGGAGCCGTGCTGCCGCTTGTGATTGGTGGAGGCGGGACCAGGCGATACAACTGATTGACACCGAAGGTGGCGAATGGAATGGCAGACGGCACTCAGATGCAGAATAACAGCCAGGCAGTGAGCCAGGTAGTGAGGGACTCCGGAGAGATACAGTAGAGCGAAAGTCAATTAACGTTGATGTCAAGATGGACAGTGGAAGAAAGAGAAAGGGTGGAGGAGAGAGGGATAAAACAAAGAAAAAGAAAGGCCCTTACAGGAGAGAGTGGTTAACTGTATTATAATAGTAAATAGAAAAATATGTTGTGCTCTTGCCTACCTGGGTTCCATCCTAGAGGCAAATCTTTCCTGTGACAAAATGGCATCCAATGTAATAAAAAAAGTCAACCAACGAACTAGATTCTTGTACCGGATCTCCTCTCTGGTAAACAAGAATACCCTGAAGACTCTGGCAGGAGCACTCATTCAAGGGTACTATGACTATGCGTGCACCTCATGGTACCAAAGCACCTCAAATGTGCTTAAAACAAAATTACAAACATCACAAAACAAACTGGTCAGACTACTACTTGACCTGAACCCCAGAACCCACCTCACCCCTGCCCACTTTGACAACCTAGGATGGCTTAGAGTAGACGACAGAGTACAGCAACTTGCAATGGGCCTGGTCTACAAGATACACTATACGACCGGGGTGCCCATGTACATGTCAAAATACTTCCCAAAGGTCAGTGAATACCACAACAAATCATGTTAAACCCAGATTCGGCTCAAACAAGGGACTAAACACGTTTCGCAATTATGCCACAACAATGTGGAACGCCCTACCCAAAGCAGTAAAGGAATGTGAATCCCTGCCCACATTCAAAACCGCTCTTAAAGAGCACCTACGGGAGACTGCAATTCGAAACTGGCCACCGTAAATGCCCAAAACCCCCACCACCTCCTAATAGACAGTCTCCTCCCCACCGCATGTATATATTCCCTCCCCGCCGTATGTATATTTCTCTCCCACCCAACCACCCCCTCCTAATGTACAGTCCCCTCCCCATCATATGTATATACTCTGTCAGGATCTAGGGGTAACAGTACTATATATTTGAATACCGTTTATGTCACAAATGTATCAGTACTAAATACCTATATGTCCCTATGCCATAAATGTCATGTATGTTGTGTATGTCATAAATGTCTATATGAATTGAAAATGGGGGACCCTGATGGAAACAAGACAAACGTCTTTCTCAGGTCTGCATCACCTTAACAATTGTATGTATTGAGCCGTACTGTATTGTACCCATTCTGCAATCTGTTAAATAAAGTTTTCATTCATTCATTCATTCAGTCGGTCTTGCTGAGTTTGTTATTTGAACCGAAGAGAATGGACTCTGTTTTGCCCATGTGTAATGATAGTTTGTTGTCGGCGAGCCATATGCAGATTTTGCCTAGTTCCGAGCTGAGGGCTTTTTCAACCTGTAACTTGTTCTTGTCAGAGACCAGCAGGGCTGAGTCGTCCGCAAACAGGAACAAGTTGCAGTCACAAGCTGACGACATGTCATTTGCATAAATTAGGAATAATAGCGGTCCTAGTATGCTTCCTTGTGGAACACCACAGCTCACTGTGAGGGGGGGGGGATAGGGTACCGTTTACCTCCACCATCTGTTCTCTCCCCTCCAGGTAGGATTGTATCCAGCTCACTGATAGACTATCAAAACCAATTGCGTTTAGCTTGTCAATCAGAATGGTGTAATAATACAGCTATTCTTTTTGAGTAGTCATAAATAGAAGCAAATCTGGCCGTGTGCTGTCCATGGTGCTGAAATCACTGGCTGTAGAATCGAAGTGAGAGCGTTTGATGAGTTCTAGTTCTTGGTGTTGTTCTAATAATAAGTGCTATTATTTTAGAGTGGTTGAATAGTGTGTCTGTGTGCTCTGTCCGTGGTGCTGAAATCACTCTGTGTGTGCACTATTTGTGTAGCACCTGCTGCATAGGCTATGTTGTTTCAGTAGACTGTATTTGAAAATGGTGTAGGACTAGGCAGTTTTCTTTCTTGAGAATCAGTACAGGCCTACTACAATATCAGAATGTTATACCATTCTCTGGGTTTGAATGATTAGACATTGGAATAATGCAAACGGAATGTATCAATATCACAAATACCCATGAATTCTGTGGGACATGAGTAGTAAAATCAATACACCAGTATGGTTTGAATGTAGTTTGTTGAAAGTGTCATGTACTGTAGCATGTTGATATTTTGTTTCCACACACTGTACAGTACACACTACAAAATGATAAGGCTTAGTATTGGCTTACTAGCGATTTAGTTTGTACTAAACAGATTTTGGACTAAACAGCAATGCAACTGCCTGCTTATGTTCTAATACTCCATTACGACCTAGCCGAGTGCATCCCGATTTTCAATATGCTGCTGAATTGATTCAGTGGGCAGATCTTTCTCCAACACCAGTGTGCTTGAAAGGGCACGGCAACTGTATGGGAAATGTGTTTACCGTCTTCTCCAGAGTCAGACAAGAAGATAGATACCAGTTTCCTCGCTGTGTGTTCAGTAGAAAGCTATCTGGCTGCAAGAATTAATAGAAGCGGATACGGACCAGCTAGCCTAGCTGTTGGCCTAAAACACCTCTTCCAGAGTTACCTGCTAGCTTGCAGCCCTATAACTTTTACTGAACGTGCAGAGAGGAAATTGATATCTGTCTGACTCTGAAGAAGACGGTAAGCACATATCGTTGGGATGGGTTAAGGTCAGGTGGCGTTGGCCCGTGAAGCCCATTGAGGCATGTAACTATGATACTCTAAACTGGTGGGCGATATGTCAAAGGTGCCAGGTGGTGCTGAAATATTAGAATATATATATCTGAGGGCTAAATTATTATTTGTTCTTCTATATTTAGAGCTTACTTGCTTTTACTTTGCAATATATGAACAGAAGTCAACACACAAGAGCCAGTAAGCCTAGTCAAAGCAGGGCATACAAACACACACACATACATACACACATGAACACACACGCACGCACGCACACACTACACACACACACACACACACACACACACACTCACACACACACACACACACACACACACACACACACACACACACACACACACACACACACACACACACACACACACACACACACAAACACACAAACACACACACACACACACACACACACACACACACACAGACTCCTGTGGCTCCCAAGCAATATCATGTGGCTCTTGAATGAGTCTAATTCATGGTGTTTGTGTGCATCTTCAGTCTATAGGCTACTTTGATCGTTAAGATAAGATAAGATATTCCTTTATTGATCCCCTTGGGGGGAATTCAGGCATCATAGCAGCATGGGGAGGGGTGAGGGGAGATACAGTAGTAGAAGACATGATACAGGTCATAGAATTATAGTACAGTGGAGAAGTAAAAATAAAAATAGAATAAAAAAAGGCAGTGTAAACAATATAACAATATAATTAACTCTGGACATGCGCATATGGGCAACAAGGTGCAAGATGAGGGTATGTATGCCCTGCCCTCTCAGTTATATTTGCCCTACAATAAATATAGTTACAATATATATAATCTAATATATAATAAAAAAAATGCTAAATGCTAAATATATGCTCTGATGAAGTATACAGTATACACATAAGGTGCAGTATACATAAGGTATGTATGCCGTGATATACGTTATATATTGTCCTTTTAGGTGAGAGTCAGACACACAGTTGGATGTTTAGTTGTTTAGTTGTCTGGCGAAGCAGCCAGACACCACTGCTTCACTCCATTCTAGTGCGTACTAGTACTTAGCTGAGTGAGTGAGTGAGTGAGTGAGTGAGTGAGTGAGTGAGTGAGTGAGTGAGTGAGTGAGTGAGTGAGTGAGTGAGTGAGTGAGTGAGTGAGTGAGTGAGTGAGTGAGTGAGTGAGTGAGTGAGTGAGTGAGTGAGTGAGTGAGTGAGTGAGTGAGTGAGTGGGGGAAAGGGCATGAGCAGCCCGTCTTGTTTCAGGAAATTCAAACTACTCTGAGCTTCCAGGCATGTACATTTAGCATAAAACGCCTGTTGATTGCATTCTGAAAGTAAATTGGCCACTATTCTGGAACTATTTGTAGCAGATGCACAAGTCTGGCCTCTGTTGAAAGGAAACATTCTGACTTGTTTTCCACAACAGGAAGGATCACTCTGAGTGCTACTGTAATAGAGTTACAGAGGTTTGAGCACACTGAAATAAAGGTTTTGAATGATTTTGCAAACAGATGCCTGCTAAATAGTTCCAGCTGAAAGGTTGGAGCTGGAAAACACAATGGGTCCATAGCCTGAAGTCTTATATAGTACAGGTCCAAAGTTGATAACAATACCACAGAAAAGGAGTGTTTTACACATGTTTTTCTAACCGTATGTAACGTTAAGAGGTTATTGGGAGAGGTTCCATTACCAGTATGTACTATTGGTGACTCTGTATGTACCAAACGTAATGATTTGTTATTTCATTTTTGCCTGGCACTAGTTTACCCCCAAATAGATCCACATTGGGTCATGGACCCCCATTTTATTTATTTTTTATTCTATTTATTCTTGGGCTTTCTGTATTTTTCAGCTCTTCTCTTTCAATCTTCCTAGCTCGATGGTAGGCGCATTGCCCACAATGTTGGCATGTTCCTTTAATGTAAAATATAATAATAATAAATTTTTTTTGGAGGCGCCTTTCAAAACACCCAAGGTCACCTACTCACCTTACAGAGCATAAAAACAAAACAGTCAAGATTAAAACAATGATCTTGGCAAAAGTGTCAGTGGAGTTAAAAACAAGACAAACAATGTATAAGTATGAAATGTAAAACAGTGGCACACAGGGTACAGTTATAGTGAGTACTGTATGCCCAGTATGCAACGCAGTTAAAAGACAAGGTTAAGAAAAGAATATGATAAACAACAAGAAGTATAAAAAACAGTGAAGTTAAAATCACAGACAAACAAACAGCAGGGGGTATTGGGCAGTGACGGAGGTTATAGTAAATATGCGAGTTTCAACAGATGGGTTTTCAATTGTGATCTGAATGATGAGAGTGAGTCTGACTATCGGATGTGTGGGGGCAGGGAGTTCCAGAGTCTGGGAGCCGAGCAGCTGAACGCTGTTCCTTTAATGTAAAATATGACTTGGTTCTGGAGATATATATCTTTATTTCCCATATTCCAGTATTATTATGTATACAGGCCTTAGACGTATTGTAGTGTGACCTTTGCTAGTATTAGCCTGTATTGCTTGGGGCATGCATGTACCTAAAACTGGTTCAGATGCCCTTAAATCAAAGATGGAACTAATGGTTCTTGCTGTATATCTACCGCTACGCTTTGCTAGCTTCATATCACAGCCAGGCAAATGAACATAGACTGAAACAAATTTTTGATATCCCAGGCAATGGTACGTCATTTGCCGGACCCCAGGAAGAATAGCTTTTGTCAAGTGCAAAAGCTAATGGGGATCCTAAATAAACATAAACATAAACATGTAATTTCATTTTACTTACTCTTAAGCATTTTGTATTACCCACACATATAATCCAGGCAATTTATTTGTCAAACACTTACCCCAAAGTTGTTGAAATGGTCCAACTGTCAGTTTACCATGAAGAATCAAATGCAACGTGGAGTTAAAATAATGAATATATATTTTGCTGTTGTTTTGAAGTTGACAAATAAATGACCTGGATTTTTATGTTTAGGTCATATAAAATGCTTCTGAGTAAGTAAAATAAAATTACATGACGTACCATCGCCTGGGAGATCAAAAGTTTGTTTCAGTCTATGTTAATTTACCCCAGTTGTGATATGAAGCAAGCAAAGCATAGTTTACACACACAGCTGGGAACCACCAACCATGCACTTCACAAACATTTAGGGAATCAATAAATAGCAAACTACAGGAGATAGCATACCTCCTATCAGTTGGTGTTACGAAGGATCAGATTAAACCGAATATATATATTTATTACTTGAGATATATTGTATAATATTTGTATATCGTCTGATGGCCCTTGTATATTCTTTGTACATATACACGGAATATCCCTTTACCTAGTACAGACCATAATATTTCGTTCTCCTATTGGACAGCGGTCCCTTAGGCGCCACTGCCATACCCCCAATGTCTAGTTCAAAGTCACCGCCAAAGACATGCCTGGACATGACCGGCTCTGCGCAAGAATACGAGACAGAAATGAGGCTGGTACTAGATTGTTCACCTAACGTATAAATACGGCGCAGGTGAATACAGAAGTACTGTTACCCAATAAGTTGAAGCCTCACACCACGATACAACGTGCTGTGAAGTGGGCCCGTTTTGCCCCGAAATAGAGCCTTGAGACCGCGTGCGAATTGATAGCTGAAGTGTCAGAGTTTGACGCTGTATCGTCGAGTTCGACCTATTCTATTATTTCAGTAATAGTCTATTTATGTATAGTGTATCGTGCGGCTACCGTTCTACAGTGACCAGCATTACCAACGCTTCCTCGTACCAGCTAGTGTGCTTATCCAGGCTGGGCGGCTTAACCTGGTGCCGTCATCCGAGGAGCCCTAGACGAGGACCGTGTGGATATGTACACTGGATAACCTACACCGACGACTACAGAGCCCTTTTCGGCTGGATTATATTTGCTTTGGTCCTGTAGCTGATGGAGCGGATAATCGTCTACACCCACAATTGTGTGGGATTTACCCTGTGAGGAGCAACGTCGAGCCCGCCTCTAGGACGCCTGAGGCTGGCTAGCTTTCTTCCATGCGGAGCTGCATACCGGAGAATAGCTGTTGTTCGTCTGCGGATCAAGAGATTATTGCACTGTCTCCTGTACCTGGAGTCTCCTTATTCTTCATTGACCCAGACTTTCGTTACAGACAAATCCTCTCCCCTGCTGGCCTACAACCGGAGGGACCCTACTAGTATCTCCCACTGCCCTACTAGTGTACCATAGATATAATTCCTACGATACAGGTGGTATTCATTATCTCCTGCGTAATATTCTAATGGACTTACGCTCTTGACCTATTCATGCACATTCTTCGCCTTACAAGCGCGACTCTAAGTAAAGTAATGTAATATAATATTATTGCTGCTAATAAATATTCTTCTAAACGAGTACTTGTGTGAAACCGTGTTATTGTGGACGTGTTCATCTCATATACCTGTGTACTGTATGGCCAGTAGTAATGTACATAAGACAGTAGTGGTTTAATGATACCATACTTATTCAATACAGTCAGGGAATTGTACCCCTCAGTTACAGTTGGTATTGGACCAATGAACAGATAGTGTGTGTTAGCGTGTGTGTGTTTGTGTCTTTGTGTGTGTGGGTTGGGAGGGGATGTGCAGGACTGCAGGCATTTGCAAGGAGATGGAAATTAAGATGAGATAAAAATTTATGGAATCAATAAATAGCACACGACAGGAGATAACATACCTCCTATTAGTTGGTATTGGCCCAATGAACAGATAGTGTGTGTTAGCGTGTGTGTGTTTGTGTCTTTGTGTGCGATGACAAATTAAGATATATTGAGAACACTTTCATTTCTGCTCGATGAAATACACATTTTGACACCATTCCACCCGAGCACACATTCATATGTTTTTCTGTCAAATGCATCGATATCGCCCTCTAAAATGAATCATGCCACGAGCCGATCTTCATCATTTAGGCCTAAGCATCGCTGTGCCCTCCTCCTGTCTAAAGGCTGAGGCAGGCCAGGAACAAGATCACCCGGGCTCATTTAGATTGAAGGGCAGTGCAGGTATTGGATGTAGCCGGGGCAGATACATGAGCTGCTGGGGTTGGATCACAGGCTGCTGGTGTAAGTAGGCTAGATCGGTGATGATCAAACGCTGGGGTTTGAGGAGGAGCCCCCGGGGTCCGTGTGGGGGTCCGTGTGGGACTAGATTATATCTTTATTTAAAAAAAATTATTAACATTTTCAAACATCCAAAAAGAACACAAAAAATACATTGAAGGGAAAATAAAAGAGAATAAAAAAAGAGAATAAAAAATAATAATAAGCGACACAAACAGGCTTACTTCTCTGTGACAGACAAAAAATATAAACAAACATAAGACTTTAAATAAATGTAACTCACATCTTTAAGGTACATAGATACAATAATTGATAATAATAAAAAGAAATAAAGAGAACCCTCCCAATCGACCCCCCCCCCCCCCCCCACACACACACACAGATACTAGATTATATCTAACGTTACATAAATCAAATCAAATCAAATCAAATGTATTTGTAAGGCCCGACAACAAATGTCCCCATGGGCCGGACACGTCTTCTTTAACACAATGGGGACGAACAACGGAGATCTCCGTGTTTCGATTCCACCCGTTGTGGACAGAAGCACGGATAAATCCGTGGCAAGTTGTTATTGCTTTTATTCCATTTTAATAACCTATTCAAGGTCGCCGAGCGGCACTGCAGATTTACCCTATTCTTTAAATTCGACAAAGTGCAATACCGGCCAGATCCTCTTAGGGGCGCTATTGCAATAATGCAGTGTTCCCTGTGGCCGAACGGTGGACTATTTTTTTTTTTACTTTCAATGGAGTTTTATGTTAGCTCGATTCTGGATCTGCAGCCTGTAGCTTGGATTACGTTTTGCATCGCAGATTTCACCATGCAATAAGGGGATTTATCATCAGCCAATGGACATATCGATCTACCAGATGGCGATCGATAACGGGGAAATGCTCTGAGGGATCCCACCGGACCACAGTAAGATCTTTTTCACGTAAAGTACATCCCGATCGGGCCTTGTTTTGATAGCCATCCAGGCGTTCGGCCTATGAGGCTAATGAGGCTAACGCGGTTATTGGTAATCAATAATCAGAAACGATGTCCCTCGCCCCCCCCTTTCATGCATACATGTGTGAGGATCGTGCCGATCATATGCAGTTTGAGTTTTAACTGGAGCGTATCTATAACCGAAATTCCATTGGATTTAACGTTATTAGCTATTAGCCCATTATGAAGGGACGGTTTATGGTCTCAATTCACAATGAGAATGGACAGATAGCAATACTATAAAGTATAGATTTAGTTCTACAAACAGCCCCACGTCTGTTTACATTTCCCGGTCCTCTTGATATTAATTAGACTCATCCCAGTGGCCGCAAAAGTGTTAAACAAGTCAAGAAGAAACATCACAATAAATCAAGAACAAAACAAAAACACCATAAAGTCCAACATTTTTAAAATAAATGCAAAATAAATACAACACTCCCAGACATACCCCACGCGAAGGTAAGGAAAAACTCACTAAAACCTAGCAATAGGAAAAAATGCACCACAGGCAATGTGGAGGAGAGAAACCTTAGAAGGGCCATTCAAGGGGGGATCTCCCTTCTTAGATGTCGATGATAGTAGTGTTGCAATACAGTTGGTAAGCATGCACTCATATGTGTAGTGAAACACAGATAAGTGCATGCGATAGCAACTGAACATTTTGAAAGATTAAAGATAGAGCTGGTCCCTTCTCAGACGGGGGTCCCTGGGACCAAATCGCATCAGTATTATGTATCAATCTGGGGGTTTTGACCTGAAGCAGTTTCTGAACCACTGAGGTAGAGGATCCATGCAGCACTGTTCCTACTTCCTGCAGCAATAATGACATGGCACATCATAATGGTAAATGGCTGCATTTATATAGTGCTTTTATCCAAAGTGCTTTACAATTTGTTCCTCACATTTTACCCATTCACTCACACATTCATATACCGATGGCGGAGGCAACCATGCAAGGTGCAGACCTGCTCATCGGGAGCAGATAGGGGTTAAGTGTCTTGCTCAAGGACACTTCAACATGCTGCCCAGGAGGAGCGGGAATCGAACCGACCCCTCCGGATTACCAGACGACTGTTCTACCTCCCGAGCCACTGTCGCCCCTGAACATCATGCTATCATTGCTCACTGTCAACTAACAGCATTCAGTCAATTTGGAAATGTGACCAGCATCTCATTAGAGTTTGTGATGAGATACAGTGGAGTGGGTTTACATGGACACAATGAGCCTTTAAGGAGAAGGCAACGAATAGAGGAGTAGTCGAGGTGATTGTTTCAATGAATGTTATTCGATGGAAAATGTTTGAATTGTTGGTGCCCAAAGTCTTCCTTACAGCCATTAGTCACATTTCCAGACCTTGTGGAATTGTTAGGGCCAGGGCTAATACAAAAAGAAAAGAAACAACATCTAAAACACTTGTTATTTGAAAGGATACTAGGCTTCAACATCTAGAACACACGTCATTTGAAAGTATATATTACAGGTGCTAAAACATTTGAAAGGATAGTACATGATCTAACATTTAACATAACTTGTTATTTGATACTATAACCCAGCTGGCAAATTGTATTTTCTGGCAACAAGAATCACAGGAATGCTGTTTTGGGGCTAAATCAAGAGACATGATGAGTAATGGCTTGTGGCTTTCATTTATCAAACCACTTCCTTTTGTCGTCGTCGTCATCATCATCATCATCATCATCATCATCATCATCATCATCATCATCATCATCTATTGTTGTTGTTGAGAATCCTCGTTAGGCTATTCACTTACCTGCTTCACACAGATCAGCAACACCTTTAACTGCCTGCTCATCATCATCCCTTGATTGGTCTGAAATGGCCATATAAAAGTGTCGGGAACACATAATTAAATACAATCTACATACATTTCCATGAAGGAGAAATAGCCTAGATCACCTAAGATAACCTATCCCTTACCTTGCATTATCAACCTACTCACTGAGGACAGGGCTGGGGCTCTCTGTTGTTCTTTGAAGAATGATGATATTTTCCTCTGCATCTTGATATCATATATAATTCAATGTTTTGATAACTATAACCTGTGATAGTGGTGGTAAAAACTATTGGCTCACTGCCTTAGGATTCCCACAGCTCTCCTACCTATTATTATTAGTAGTATACACTAACACTAACAGTACACTGAATTAGGTTAGCATTATTACGTGAGGATCACATGGTCAGCTTATTCGTTGTTGGTTAGCATTACACAAGGTTAGTGTGGTTAATAGCTGATCATCATGTAATTAACTTTACTACACAAAACAGGACATACCGTATAATACCAATACTCTCCTGAGCACATAATACACATTCACCTAACACACCCATGAACATGAACTGTTTATGAGAGGGCATATGTAACTGAGGGGTACAATTCCCTGACTGTATTGAGAGTATGGTATCATTAAACCACTACTTAGTTATGTACTTTAATTACTGGCCATACAGTACACGGTATATATGGTGAACACCCACACAATAATACGGCTTAACAAATAAAGTCATATTTAGAAGTATTTATTAGCAGAGCAGCAACATTAGGTTACAATATTGAGAATTATGAATTGCGCTTATATGGCGAAGAACACTTAAGTAGGTCAAGAGCGTAAGTCCATGAGCATATTACGATGGGTATAATTAATACCACCTGTAGCATAAGAATTATATAAGGCACACTCGTAGTCAGCTGGAGATACTAAGGGGGTTCCCTCCGGTTGTAAGCCAGCAGGGGAGAGGAATTGTCGGGAGCAAAGTCTGGATCAACGAGGAATAAAGAGACTCCAGATACAGGAGACGGTGCAATAATCCTTTGGTCCGTAGACAAAGCAACAGCTATACTCCGGTATGCATGGCAGCATGGATGAAAGCTAGCCAGCCTCTGTGGGTCCTAGAGGCGGGCTCGACGGTGCTCCTCACAGGGTAGATCCCACACAGCAGTGGGGTAGACGGTTCTCTGCTCCAGCAGCCACAGTACCAAAGCAATATAATCCAGCCGGAAAAGGCTCTGCATTCGTCGGTGTAGGTTCTCCGGTGTACATATCCAACGGTTCTCGTCTAGGACTCCTCGGATGGCGGCACAAGGTTAGGCCGCCCAGCCTGGATAAGTGCACTAGCTCGGTACGACGAACCGGTGGTAATGCTGGTCACTGTAGAACGGTAGCCGCACGATACACTATACATAATAGACTATTACTTTACAATAGAATAAGTCGAACTCGACGATACAGCGTTAAACTCTGACACTTTAGCTATCAATTCGCACGCGGTTCTCAAGGCTCTATTTAGGGGCAAAAGGGGCCCACTTCACGGCACGTTGTATCGTGGTGAAGGCTTCAACGTTTTTGGTCTAAGTGCTTCTGTATCCACCTGCGACGTATTTATACGTAAGGTGAATAATCTAGTGCCAACCTCAGTTCTGTCTCGTATTACTGCGCAAACCTGGGCATGTTGAGACATGTCTTAGCGGTAGCTTTGAACTCGACATTGGGGGTATGGTCGTTGGCGCCTAGGGGTCGCTGTCCAATAGGAGAACGAATATTATGGTCTGGCCTGTACCTAGGTAAAGGGATATTCCGTGTATATGTACAAAGAATATACAAGGGATATCAGACGATATACAAATATTATACAATATATCTCAAGTAATAAATATATATATTCAGTTTAATCTGACCCTTTGTAACACATACATACCCTCATCTTGCACCTTGACTTTTTTACACTGCCTACTTGCCCTTATGCGCATGCCCAGAGTTAATTATATTGTTATTATTGTTTACACTGCCTATTTTATTCTATTTAAATTTGTACTTCTCCACTGTACTATAATTCTATGACCTGTATCATGTCTACATCATATTATGTCTACTACCTGTACCTCCCCTCCCCCCTCCCCCATGCTGCTATGATCCCTGAATTTCCCCAAGGGGATCAATAAAGGAATATCTTATCTTATCTTATCTAATATGAAGGGACAGGGACTTACTAACCAATTCAGCAACACCGCTAAGCTGTCAGCTACATCCTCTGACCCCCGATGTAAAATATAAAATGATCATAACTACATATTGTAAGAAAAAGATGACATAGAATTATTATAAAATAGAAAATCCAGATATCAAGAATCTCGAGGGGCACAATGCACAGTTTGGATGGGCGTGGCGCGTCTGAGCCCTGGTATAGTGGGAACCACCACTAACCACTACAAACTTTTACAGCTAACAAGCTAACGCTCAACATTGGTTTCGTTAACCAGGCCGAGTACTACTAGCTTAGTAGTACTACAATGTGCTGTACTGTAATGTCATTCAAGAAAGCATTTCATTTGATGTACAAATGTGTATATATATCAGTGTGCAGGATGACTCATAAAAAAAATGTCATGACAAACTATAAAATACCTCTGAACTGTATTTCATGGAGCCTTTAAAAAAGACATAGAAACTCGACAGGTAATCATCTAGGACAGTAGGACGCTGAATGATGGAGGTTAACCCTTTCACAGCAACAGAACAGCAGGTTAACCCTTTCACTGCCACACTACAGAAGGTTAACCCTTTACTATCACACTACCGACGGTAACCGTCGGTAGTGTGATAGTAAAGGGTTAACCTTCTGTAGTGTGGCAGTGAAAGGGTTAATCATCTAGGATGCTGAATGATGGAGGTGTACCAGCCGTGCAGTACTGTGTGCACAGCGTATTGAAATCCTGCATGGGAGCTTAATGCATAATTAACTATTTGCTAAAAGGTCGACTTGATGCACCAAGGGCAAGGAAGTGTCTCCCGACTACATCCTACACTTTACATACAGTACATACTGGTCCCGCGAAACACACAGGCGGTAATGTTAAAGCTAATCAAAGTCTCATTCACCAAGGACTTACGACAAAAAGGGCTTTCTCTTAGGGCCATTTGAGACCTTTTCAGGCCAATTTTGGGATTCACCAACCGTCCCAATAAAACATATATAATTAATATTATATTATAATATATTGTCTATATACATGTTTTGCCCGAAAAGGTCTCAAATGGCCCTAAGAGAAAGCCCTTTTTGTCATATGTCCATTGGAGAATGAGACTGTCTGAACTGTGGAGCAGAGTTAGCATTAGGCTACACCCTGCATGTGTCAGAATGCAGGTAGGTGAATTCCAATGGTTGAAGGCAATCACAGAGACAGAGAGTGTTTACTCTTGAACAGGTTCGACTTTAATAGTAAGAACACAGAGTAAATTCTAAGAGAGAACAAGTGCTAAAAGCACAAGTGTAAGATAAGGTAAATGGGAGCTTATTGGAGGTCCACAGTAGAACCGTCCGCGTTATCCCCGAACGCAATTAGTGAAGACCTGACAATGGACAAGCAGAAGAGAGGTATGTTAAATAGAGACCAAATACCAACATTCCACACACACCCCGTGACAGCCAATCAGGAACCACCCCTAAGTGACAGCACTAATTGACAGGGAAATGACAGGTGACAAGCCCAGTGACATATGCCAGGAATGTGGGTGGTCACCGACCGAGGTCGGTGTCCAGAACGTAACAGTACCCTCCCCCGACGAACGGCACCAGACGTTCACCTAGGAGCCTCGGGATTCAGCCGCCGGAAATCAACGATCAGGCTGGGATCTAAAATATCCCTTTGAGGCACCCAAGAACGCTCTTCTATCCCGTACCCCTCCCAATCCACCAAGAACTGAAACCCCCTACCCCTCCGCCTACAACCCAGTATCCTCCGCACCGTGTAAATGGGTTGACCGCCAATAAACCGGGGCGGAGGAACCACAGGCAGTGGCGGGGCCAAGGGCGATGAGAGGAATGGCTTCAACAGGGACACATGAAATGTCGGATGAACCCTCATAGAGCTCGGAAGTCGTAACTTGTAAGCCACTGGATTAACCCGATGAATCACTTTAAATGGTCCTATAAAGCGAGGAGCCAGCTTCTTGGATTCCACCCGGAGAGGGAGATCCCGGGTGGAAAGCCAAACCCGCTGCCCTGGACGGTAAACTGGAGCCGGACGACGCTTACGGTTAGCCTGCCGTTGGGTACTAACCGAAACCTTCTGTAGCGCCTTCCGAACCTGTTTCCACGTCCTGCGACAGCGAGCCACATGTGCCTGGGCCGAGGGCACCTCCGCCTCCTGCTCCTGCTCGGGAAACAGAGGAGGTTGAAAACCATACTGGCACTGAAAGGGAGACATACCGGTAGAAGAGGAGAGAAGGGTATTATGCGCGTACTCAGCCCAAGCCAACCTCCCACTCCACGTTGCCGGACTACCGGCAACGTAACACCTCAAGACCCCCTCCAAATCCTGGTTGACCCTCTCCGTCTGTCCGTTCGACTGTGGATGGAACCCAGACGACAGACTGACAGAGGCGCCGAGGCCGGCGGCAAACGCCTTCCAGAACCTGGAGGCGAACTGAGGACCCCGGTCCGACACGATATCTACTGGCAGCCCGTGGACCCGAAAGACATGCTGTATAATTAAATCAGCAGTCTCCCGGGCCAAAGGAAGCTTGGGGAGAGGGACGAAGTAAGCCGCCTTAGAGAACCGATCCACCACCACCAAAATGGTGGTGAACCCGTCCGAAAGGGGAAGACCAGAAATAAAGTCCAGAGATATGTGTGACCAGGGTCGTTTAGGAATAGGAAGTGGTCGGAGGAGACCCGCCGGTGCCCGTCGAGAGGTCTTACTACGTGCGCACACCGGACAGGCCACCACAAAGGAACGCGCATCCCCCTCCACTGTCGGCCACCAGAACCTCCTACGGATAAATTCCAGGGTCCTGGTTGCCCCTGGGTGGCTGGTGAGGGATGACGCATGTGCCCACTGTAGCAAGCGTGAGCGCGCCACCTTGGGAACATACGACCGTCCCGGAGGACCCCCACCAGGATCGGGCTCCCGCGTTAGCGCCGACCTTACCACCTTCTCTATGCCCCAAGACACGGGTGCCAAAATCAAGGCCGGTGGAATAATGGGATGGGGCTGCTCCTCCCGCCCAGGAAGATCAAACTGGCGCGACAACGCGTCAGGTTTGATATTCTTGGAGCCGGGTCTATAGGAGATGGTATATCGAAATCGTGTGAAGAACAACGTCCACCTGGCCTGGCGAGCGTTAAGGCGTTTAGCCCCTTGGATGTAAGCCAAGTTCTTATGGTCAGTCCAAATAATGAAAGGATGTGCCGCCCCCTCCAACCAATGTCTCCACTCCTCCAGTGCCAATTTGATCGCCAATAACTCCCGATTACCCACGTCGTAATTACGCTCGGCTGGTGACAGACGGCGAGAAGAAAAAGCACACGGGTGCACTTTCCCATCCTTTAAGCATCTCTGAGAGAGCACCCCCCCCACCGCGACGTCAGAGGCATCCACCTCCACAATGAACGGAACCTCCGCGTCATGGCGGATCAATACAGGAGCGGATGTAAAACGACGTTTAAGATCGCAGAAGGCCGACTCAGCCCTAGGCGACCATTCCAAGCCAGGGAGAGAGGCCTTAGTGAGAGCTGTTAAGGGATTGGCTAAGGCGCTAAAATTGCGAATAAAGCGCCTGTAAAAATTTGCAAAGCCCAAAAACCGTTGTAACCCCTTGAGCGACGAAGGCCGTGGCCAGTCCAAAACTGCACTCACCTTGGCTGGATCCATGCGCAGATCGCCCTTCGTCAACACAAAGCCCAGGAAGGACACGGTGTCCGTGTGAAACACACACTTCTCAGCCTTAACGAATAGTTGATGCTTGAGGAGACGGTCTAGCACCTCCCGAACGTGCATTTGGTGTTGCACCATATCGCGAGAAAAAATCAGGATATCATCTAAGTAGACAAACACCGACACCCCAATCAAGTCTCGCAGCACGTCGTTAACCAGGGCTTGGAAGACTGCCGGAGCATTAGCCAAACCAAAGGGCATGACCAAATACTCATAGTGCCCATTGGGTGTGTTAAATGCAGTCTTCCACTCGTCTCCCTCTCTAATCCTGACCAGGTTGTATGCATTACGTAAGTCAAGTTTAGAAAAGACCTGTGCCCCCTGTAAGCACTCAAAGGCCGTGTCCATGAGGGGTAAAGGATATCGGTTCTTGATGGAAACGTCATTCAATCCCCTATAATCAATGCATGGGCGCTGATCCCCATCCTTTTTATCAACAAAAAAGAAGCCAGCGCCGGCAGGGGAAGTGGAAGGGCGTATGTGCCCCGCAAGCAATGCCTCCTCTATGTAGGTGTTTATGGCCAAGGTTTCGGGGCGTGAGAGAGAGAACATTCGCCCGCGAGGCGGGGAGGTACCGGGTAGAAGATTAATGGGACAGTCGTATGATCTATGAGGCGGAAGTGCTTTAGCACGCGTCTTGCTAAAAACGTCCGCCAGGTCCCAATAGATCTCAGGCACCCCTATTAAATCGGGATTAGAGGGTAGATCAGAATCTGCCACGCTCCCCACCATCCTGGAGAAAGAGGGAGGAGACAAAAGAGAAAAGGGGGGGGGAGACAAGGGTTTGGGCAAACTCCCGCTGACGATCGACTTGACGTCGGCCGCCGTTGAGAGTTTGCCCGTGCTCCAATTAATGACACGAACACATGACGACAACCAGGGATGACCCAACACCATGACAGAATAGGGGGAAAAGATGACAAAAAAAGTAACCCATTCCCACTCCCCACCCTCCACTCGGATGTGTAAGGGAACTGTGCGCTGGGTGACGCTCCCACTGCCCAGGGGCCGACCGTCCAGGGCATAGACTGGTAAGGGAACCCCTAAGTCCTCCACCGGGGTTCCCCACTCCTTCACCAATCCCACGTGAATAAAATTGCCCGCCGACCCTGAGTCAATGAGAGCCTTAGTTCCCCTAATGTCACCCCCACAGTTGATCGCCACCTCAAAAAATGTGCGAGAGTCCGTGGTTTTGGCAGGAATGAGCCCACCTGCTGGCGCCCTCTCGAGGCCCGACGGCGCACCTTCCATCCCCGATTGGCGCCGAGCCGATACAGCCTGGACCCGACAGCTGCCGAAGCGGTGACCGGTGCGGCCGCACCGGAAGCAGCGTCGCTCTTTGATGAAGCGCTGCCTCTCGTCGTCCGAGAGCGACAGCGCTCCAAGCTGCATGGATTCATCACCCAGTGGCCCACTCGTGTAATGCATGGAATTATCAACACCAGGAGAAGAAGGAAAACATACCTGGGGCTGGGTGTTGTTGACATGCTCCTTCTCCCTCTCCCGGTGCCGATTATCCATCTTGATGGTGGTGTTGATCAGCACTTCCAGCTGCTCGGGGATCTCACGCGCGGAGAGAGCATCTCGCATCCGCGCTGAGAGTCCCCTGACGAACAGAACCACGCAGACGTTCTCCGCCCAAGCTGTCTCCCGAGCCAAGATCCTAAATTTGATAGCATAAGCTGCGACAGTGCGGAGGCCCTGCCGGCAGTCGAGAAGACGACCACCAGCCTCAAAGATCGAGAGTACCCGGGAAGTATCGAATACTCTTCTCAATTCCCGGGTAAAGGCGTCCAGACTGTCGCAGATTATCGCCCCTGCCTCTAATTCCGCCGTAGCCCAGGAGAGAGCTTCGCCGGTGAGCAGTGTGATAATATACGCTACCTGCGCTGTCTCCGATGGAAATGATCGTGGTTGCAGCCGGAAAACGAGTAGACACTGGGTGATGAATTCCCGACAACCATCCGGTGATCCGTCATAGCGAGCGGGCGCCTGCAGATGTGGTTCGCGGGACCGCTCCTGGACCCCGAACCCCCCACGACTTTCCTCTGCGTGGAGCGCTGCTTCCCCCGCCGCCGACTGCACACCAGCCACTCCTTCTTGGGCTTGTCGAGCTGTGGCCAACGCCGACTGCGCCACCGCTTGGGATGATCCGACGACCCCATTGAGTCGGATTAACTCGGCGCTGACCAGCTGCTGATGTTCCTCCATCCGTGTCTGGGCTGCTCCCTGCGTCCGGAGCATCTCCATGATGGCCTCCATGGAATTCTGATGGTCAGGTCTTCTGTCAGAATGCAGGTAGGTGAATTCCAATGGTTGAAGGCAATCACAGAGACAGAGAGTGTTTACTCTTGAACAGGTTCGACTTTAATAGTAAGAACACAGAGTAAATTCTAAGAGAGAACAAGTGCTAAAAGCACAAGTGTAAGATAAGGTAAATGGGAGCTTATTGGAGGTCCACAGTAGAACCGTCCGCGTTACCCCCGAACGCAATTAGTGAAGACCTGACAATGGACAAGCAGAAGAGAGGTATGTTAAATAGAGACCAAATACCAACATTCCACACACACCCCCGTGACAGCCAATCAGGAACCACCCCTAAGTGACAGCACTAATTGACAGGGAAATGACAGGTGACAAGCCCAGTGACATATGCCAGGAATGTGGGTGGTCACCGACCGAGGTCGGTGTCCAGAACGTAACATGCATGGCTCTGTTTTGGCTCAGACGGTGGGTGCTGCTTGGTTGGACCTGCTGTGTGACCGGCAGTGTTGGGACTAACGCGTTACAAAGTAACGCGTTACAGAAACGAAGTTACTTTTTGCCGCAACTAGTACTCTAACGCATTACTTTTGAAATTCAGTAACGCTACTTACGTTACTGAATGGTTCGTCACTGCGTTATTTGCGTTATATACGGCGTAGATTGAGAGCGAGCGGTAGTGATTATTATTATTATTATTATTATTATCCTCATCCCCACCGCGTAGAATGATACGAGGCGAGTCTGGCCACTGGCCAATCAGAAATGCGCAAACCAGAAATGCGGCTACGGAAAGAAATAAACCCTCTATTGTAAACAAAACAAACGCTCGCTATGAATCTACATAAAAAGAACGCAGTAACAAACTAACAAACCATTTAGCAACTACTTGGAGAGATAATTAATATACAACATGGAAACGAGATAAAGAACATGTTTGAGGCGCTGCTGGAGTCAACTGGACTAACGTAACGTTACTACATCTCGACCACCGCAGACTTTGGTGAGTGCAATGTGTTCACTGAAACTCAAGTTGATCAACGGATTTTGACTGTACGAAATCTGCCAGGGAATCTCATAATACTAATCAAACAATATAAATCTAGTCCTTTCATGCACAATTGATATCCTAACTATTCTAACGTTGCAATGCTTTGATTGATATCTTAAACAACGTTGCAACTTGCAAGATGGTGAATGAATGAATGAATGAAAACTTTATTTAACAGATTGCAGAATGGGTACAATACAGTACGGCTCAATACATACAATTGTTAAGGGGATGCAGACCCGAGAAAGACGTTTGTCTTGTTTCCATCAGGGTCCCCCATTTTCAATTCATATAGACATTTATGACATACACAACATACATGACATTTATGGCATAGGGACATATAGGTATTTAGTACTGATACATTTGTGACATAAACGGTATTCAAATATACAGTACTGTTACCCCTAGCTTTGGGTAGGGCGTTCCACATTGTTGTGGCATAATTGCGAAACGTGTTTAGTCCCTTGTTTGAGCCGAATCTGGGTTTTACATGATTTGTTGAGCTTCCTCTGGTGTAGTGGTTGTGGTATTCACTGACCTTTGGGAAGTATTTTGACATGTACATGGGTACCCCGGTCGTATAGTGTATCTTGTAGACCAGGCCCATTGCAAGTTGCTGTACTCTGTCGTCTACTCTAAGCCATCCTAGGTTGTCAAAGTGGGCAGGGGTGAGGTGGGTTCTGGGGTTCAGGTCAAGTAGTAGTCTGACCAGTTTGTTTTGTGATGTTTGTAATTTTGTTTTAAGCGCCTTTGAGGTGCTTTGGTACCATGAGGTGCACGCATAGTCGTAGTACCCTTGAATTATAATGGTTATAATGAAACGCTCCGGCGACATCAAGGCTGTTCCTTCAACCGGCGCACTTCTTATTATATCGACTCGGGACAACATTTATTTGTGTCAGATTTGTGTTTGTATCTAGACCACATTGCTTAGCAGAGTTCGGTGATGTGAATGGAAACTGTCAAGTTGATCAACCGATTTTGAGTACTATCTGGGGCATGGGACTCGGGAGCAATCTTTTGTTTTTAATTTTTTTTTAAATAACTAAATTGTTACTTTTCACGGTAACTCATTACTTTTGGGTGTAAGTAACTAGTACAGTAACGAAGTTACTTTGAAATGAAGTAACTAGTAAAGTAACTGAGTTACTATTTTTCAGTAACTAGCACAACACTGGTGACCGGGCCCCAGTAGTCTCAGCAATGCCGTTTAATATTTGATAGCCGTCTGTTGGGTTGTGTTTCCTCGTCGGGTTTGGGTGCCCCAGGTGAAAAGGGAGCTCGGAGAGCTCACTCAGGAGTGGGGGGGGTCACAGAGGAGTAGTTTGGGTGTATTGGCGCTGACCCTCAACCAGCTGATGACCCTAGCGTTCGCATACTTAGTTCTGCCCGTCGTCGACCAAAAGCGACAAATGCACTTAGGAGGGAGGTAATACTGATTTATTAATAGATGTCTCAGTGATGCTTGTGGCAGAGATAGAGCGAATTCTCAGCCAGATATCAGCTGCAGACGTTGGATGTGCTTGTTTACAATTGCGCTAAAGACATAATCCCGGGAGAAATGACTGTCACCTGAAAAGCAAAGGAGGTGATTACTGGCTTTTACTCACGCCCTCATGTCAGACACAATATCCTACTTTGATCTGCTTGGCTCCTGCTGGTTCAGCAAGCTCTCACTTAAAATATGCAAATAAAGCACTACAATTCCCGGTCGGGGCATTTGTTTTGGACTTTTGCTGATACAGTATGTACATATATTACATGGCTATAACATAAAGTACATCGTGTACCTTTTCTTCCTGTGTTTGATAGTACTGAAGAGACTGTGGTGGATGCCTGGGGAAATAATTCGCTTGATCAGATTGCTGGTTGTTGGCTTAGAGGGGACCCAACGGACCGCTGGCCAGAGGGGGTCCTGTAATGAGTGCCACGAGACACAGACTACGTCGATGTGTATAGATGACAGGAAGGAGTGGGGCCATGTGACCAGGTGGGAAGGAGGATGTGATTAGATAGGATGGTGAGACATTGGGGGGGCGGAGGTAGGTGCTTCAAGGGGAGGGGCTAAATCGGAAGGAGGTTGGTTGAGACACAAAGGTGGGGGCTGGAAGGGGGATGGTTTAGGTGTTGGAGGTGAGAGACAAAGGGTTGTGACTGATAGATCAGGGGACAAAGGGAGTGATCAAGGGAGACAGGATGTGGGTCTTGGAGACTATAGTGGGTGTGGGGGGGGGTGATAAATGGGAGCAGGACATACATGTTAGGACTCGGCAGGGGTGTAAAGTACTTGAGTAATTGTACTTTGTTACAATACTTAAGTACTGTTTTTTGGGATTTGTACTTTACTCAAGTATTATTAGGTTTGTATACTTGTACTTTTACTCAATTACATTTCAGAGAAACAATACATACTTTTTACTCCTTACATTTAAAATGCAGACCTACAAAGTACAAAGTACAAATCTCGCAGGTCCAACCATTTTTATTAGTATATTTGTTTCTATGGCTGAACTAACGTTAACATTATTAATCCTGCGAAAGCAATTTATTTAAAAACAGCCAATCAAATCCCCATCAATGGAAAATTAACCCACCCATACCCATGCTGATTGGTCCTTGTGCAAGACTAGAAAGCGGGGCTCTTTGATTAAACAGAATAGATGGTCAGAAAAAGAGTTTTTACTTTAACTTTTTAGTACTTAAGTACATTTAAAAGTAGAATCTTTTTTACTATTACTCAAGTGTGTTTTAAAGCATTACATCACGCGCAGGAGTGGGTTGTGACAATTAGACCATGCCTAGGGGTGGTCGTTAGACCCCCCTAGGCATGGTCTAATTTTCACAACCCACGACTGCACGTGGTGTAATGGCTTTTATACAACTGGCACATTCATCCAACCTTATTGCTATACAATAAACACACATTAATTGAAGATTTATTGAAAAAACCATCCGCCAGAAAAAGTAGTTCCCAAAAAAATAACAGAGAAGTTGCCTCCATGTGGAAGCAGCTCGGAAGTGCATCCAACTGTTCTCAGTAGGACATCCAACAAACTAAGACATCCAACTGTCTCTCAACTAAGACATGTAACAAACTAAGACATCCAACTGTCTTTCAACTAGGCATCCAACAAACTAAGACATCGAACTGTCTTTCAACTAGACATCCAACAAACTAAGACATCCAACTGTCTTTCAAGTTTCAAGTTTCTTTAATAGTTGTCATACAGAAGTACAGAATACTTTTGTACAAAATGCTTCTTACTGTTGCGCTCCAGAGACTGTGCAAGACAAGATAAGTATGAAATAAAAACATAGTAAAATTAGAAGTAAAAAAAAAGAGGTCACAGTGTTCAGTTTAGACATATGTACAATGTTCGATGCAGAATAGACGTAGTTACCATACAATATACAATACTGTGCAGTGTACTAATATACAATACTATATAGTGCAAGGCAGAAATGGAGAAATGGGACGAGGTGCAATTTAGGTACAATTCACAGTAGGTGTACGAGTTGTAGTGCAAATCCTTTATCAATAAATATAAAGTGTAAGTGTGTTTGTGTGATCTAAAGTGTGGAGAGTGGGTGCTGCAGTGTGTTGTTTGTTTGAGTGAGTGTGTGCGTGTGGGTGTGTGTGCTGTGTGCATTTGATGGTTGTTGCATAGTGATTATTGTTCGTTTAGCGATTATTGTTCGTTTAGCAGCCTGATGGCCTGGGGATAGAAGCTTCTTCTGAGTCTTTCTGTGCTCGCCTTAAGACTCCGGTATCGCTTGCCTGACCGCAGCAGTTCAAAGAGGCAGTTGTTCGGGTGGCTCGAGTCCTTAATAATTCTCTTAGCCTTCCCCTTGCACCGCTTGTTGTATGTCAACTAGACATCCAACTTTTCTTTAGTTTTGAACCTACTTTCTATAGAACTTCATTCTTAGATGCTTCTATAGAAAGTAGGTCAAACAAATTAAAAAAAAGTTTTTTTGCCCTATAGCGGGAAAACAACGTTTTCTTTGCCCTATATAGGGGGGGGGGGGGGGGAGTTTGCCCTATAAGAGTTTTATTATTATATTTTTTAAACCTACTTTCTATAGAAGCAGCTGGGAGGTGCGCTGTTTTAAGTGAGCGTGGGTTATTGAATTGATTGAATGATTGATTGCTAATTTTATTACTGTCCGCCTTGTTTCCAACTGGTTAAGTTTAGGCCCTCTTTCGAAGTTGGTTAAGGTTAGAGTTTGGAATCAGGGCTGGTGGTCTATCGCCCTGCTCTAAAGACAAACTCTAACCTTAACCAACTTCGAAAGAGGGCCTAAACTTAACCAGTTGGAAACAAGGCAGACAGTAATAAAATTAGCTGTTTCCAACTGGTTAAGTTTAGGCCCTCTTTCGAAGTTGGTTAAGGTTAGAGTTTGGAATCAGAGCTGGTGGTCTATCGCCCTGCTCTAAAGACAAACTCTAACCTTAACCAACTTCGAAAGAGGGCCTAAACTTAACCAGTTGGAAACAAGGCGGACAGTAATAAAATTAGCAATCAATCAATCAATCAATTCAATAGTCCACGCTCACTTAAAACAGCGCACCTCCCAGCTGCTTCTATAGAAAGTAGGTAAAAAAAAAATGCAATTAATCAATCAATCAATCAATTCGTGCGATTTTATTTTGTTCCACAATGACTCATGACCTATCAATTACATCATCCAACATTGTTTAAGCAACTAACACATTCACCGTGACAGAATCGTTTTTCATTTAGTCTTTATGACCCTATTGATCCATATCCTTTCGTAATGTTTACTGTCCGGTTTGTCCGCCATCTTGCTTCACTTCTAAAAACTCGCTTGGCGCATTGATAGTAATACGGTTGTGGGCGGGTCCTGGGACCAAGAGCGTTGGGTTATGAAAAATACCCACGTGTAAGTTGACTGTTTCAGCCAATCAGAATCGATAAATTTGCATGCCGTTGTATAATTAGCCAGATACTCTGACTTTTACTTGAGTACGATTTTGAGACGGTACCCATACTTTCACTTAAGTATAATTTCTGGGTACTTTTTACACCCCTGGGACTCTGTAACAGGTAGGCTCAAATGCACAACACGGGAGACAGGATAATGTTCAACCCTGTAGGGCATTTAATAATACGTTGAAAAAAGGGGAAAGAACAAGTGCGGTGTGTGTGTGTGCGTCTTTAGCCTGGCGGGCGGATGACCGTGACCGGTGGAGAGCACAGGAGTGGAACTGTGAAGACACAGAGGGAGAAAAAGAAAATAAGTCATCACAGGATAAAAACTCAGGCACACAGGGAAAAACACGATGACAAAAACACGATAACATAGAACGTAAAAAATCACTGGAATGTTTGATACATGGGAACACAACGGGAGGAGGATTAACACAAGACAGACGCAAAAACATTATTATGAGAAGTAATATCAAATATACTTGCCAAGCCATTCTTACCTCAATGGACGCCACGCAGTTGAGCATCGTTTGTACTTACCACGCCAAGCTCTAAGAGATAGGAATAAGTGGCAGTGTTTGCAGGGCTAGCCTATAACTATATTCTATATTATAGCTATGGATACAATACTATGGCCCATTTGACTTCGACTATCTATCATTCAATATGTGTTAAAGAAAGAATTTTTTCATCCATACATTCCTGTTTTATACCGTGGTGAATATGAGTATAGTTTTAGAGTAATCCTGTCTAATCCCAGAAAACGACGCTATGCAGCAATACGTGCATTTCACTAAAAACTTTGCCGTTTCTCGCCTGTACAAGCTACTATTTTGAAATCAAATCTATATTATCGGTATTATGTTTCATCATGAATGCATGAAAGGGTGTTCTTTGATCGTCACCAACGGCACACGTTGTGGAGTAACGTTACACACATATGTTGTGATCGAAGTGAACTCATGGTTGGATCACAGCAGGCTTGATACCATATAGCCCTTACCTTCACTAGGATGTACCCCAAAAAGAATATTCCAATTATCTGTTCGCGAGTCCCAGTATTGGTGTCGATCGTGTCGCCAACATAATCCACCGCACATCATGCATCGGGAGCATCTCATGCTTCTCAATCCGATCGGGACAACTGCTCCACTTGCCCGACAAAGAAAAGTCAGACCGGAGACTTTTGACCGATGCACAGGCCAAGATATAATGTTTCAATGGGTGCTCGATACTGCCACCTGGGTGGATGCGGCCGGTATTGCACTTTGGCATTCTCAGGATGATTCCCCATGTTAACCCAGAGTCTGTGTGCCTGTAATGAATGGAAATATCGAATAAAAGAAATAACGATGAAAACCCGACTATACTCGGGTCTGGCGCTGAACGGTTGGCGAGTTAACCCGACTTTACTGGGGCCTGGCACTGATTGAGTTAAAGAAGATCTGACGCTGATGAATGGAGATCCAGGTATCTTGTAGGGTGGTGTGGTGACTGTGTTTCACTGAGAGGGCCCTCAATCAGCTTATCACAGTCTGATATGCAGACCCGGCGCCATGGGCGGGCATTAGGGGGCCGGGCCCGCCCACTGAGTCACCTGTGCCCACCCTGGTAAAAAAAAATTTAAATATATATATATATATTTTTTGTCAATCAAAGTCGACTATCCAAATCCTTAGTCAGGGACAGGCCTAGTGGGCACTGATGTCAACAAAAACACTACTGAAGCTAGCACGGCACTCTGTGAGAATTCGTTTTCTACCCTCAAGATCGTCTTTACAGAACATCGCCTAAATAAGAGTATGCTTCATCGACGCAAGGCCAATTTAATTCAGTTGGCATTTGAGAAGGATTTAACAAAAAAGTTCAGGAATGAGTGGAGGGACAGTGTTTTAAGAAGATTTCACTCTGTCCCCAAACGCCGCTTGCCGCTCTACTAATGATGGTCAGTAGCCTGTGGAGGAATTTTGTTAGCTTTTTTTTGTCAGTTCAGTTCAGTTTGTCAGTGAATTCAGAAGTGTTGAATAAATGGAGACTTTTCAAAGATATAGAATAGAATAGAATAGAAATGTATTATCCTGAGGGAAATTTGACACTGCAAATCACTCAACATTAAACATTTAGACAGAACAAGTCACGAATAACAAAACAAATGGCCTAAGAATAGAATAGAATAAAATGAAATAGAATAAAAATAGAATAAAAGATACAGTAAATAAATACAGTAAAAATATACTGAAGTCTACAGTAGGTGTAATATTGCACAGTGCTGTTTAAAAAGTAAGAGTCCAGGAAGATGGTAACTGTCACTCTGTGCTCAGTGATGCAGGGAGGCACAGTGATGCATTGTATAGTCTGATGGCTGTCGGAATGAAGGACTTCCTGTGCCGTTCAGTGCTGCATTTAGGTAGTGTGAGCCTATAACATGCTCCTCCTGTCCGCCAAGTCTGTGTATAGTGGGTGGGAGTGGTTTTCCCTGATGGCCTGGAGCTTAGCAAGGTTCCTCCTCTCCGCCACCCTCGCTAGAGTCCAGCTCCACCCCAACCACGCTACTGGCCTTCCTGACCATCTTATCCAGCCTGTTTGTGTCCCCTGCTCTCAGTTCGCTGCCCCAGCAGGTCTGTTATATATATCCGTTCAGTCTGTTTTTGTATAAGTGAATGTTCTTAAGATAGAGAGAAATTAGATTTTTCAATTGCCTCTCTGCTGTTTAGTTCAGCACCGTGGGCAGCACCAAGCAAGCCACAGCGCCGCTGTCCCAGCTGAAACGTATAAAAGGGAACCTGTGTTGAAAGACCATTGTGCCCCCCCAAGAACATTTTATGCCCCCCCACTCATTTGTTTCTGCAGCCTGGTCTGCTGATATGTAGAGTCCATGGGCCACTGAGATGGCCGCTCTATGAGGCGTCATCCTTCAAATGAGACAATTTGGTTTACTACTGGTTTACTACTGTATAAAAAAGGTACTGTATAAAAGTGACGTCTGTGCCCCCTGGCTGAATTGCAGATTTACTGAAGCATTCAATTGAGTGGCCACACTTGGCTTGATTCGCTCTCTCTCACTTCTTTGAAATATATTCTGGTTACAACCTAGAGCCTGTTCTTCATCACGCCGATTCATTCCCATCTGGGGAAGATGTGTTGTCATTTTCTGAAGAGCATCGTTTGATATTCATGCTATTCCATCCATTAGAGAGAGAGAGAGAGAGAGAGAGAGAGAGAGAGAGAGAGAGAGAGAGAGAGAGAGAGAGAGAGAGAGAGAGAGAGAGAGAGAGAGAGAGAGAGAGAGAGAGAGAGAGAGAGAGAGAGAGAGACCACATGTATACAGAGGAAGAGGAAAGAGACATGGAGCATGTAACAGTCTGCCCATAGAGCGTTGGGAGACATAAATAGGTGGAATCCTGTTGAAATATGGACTGGAGGAAGGGCTGACTACCCTTGGGACCTTTCTCTAATTATCTCACTGTTTACTCTGTGCGTGTGGGGAGGGTGTGTGTGTGTGCGTGTGTGCGTGTGTGTGTGTGTGTGTGTGTGTGTGTGTGTGTGTGTGTGTGTGTGTGTGTGTGTGTGTGTGTGTGTGTGTGTGTGTGTGTGTCTGTGTGTGTGTGTGTGTGTGTGTGTGCGTGCGTGCGTGCGTGCGTGCGTGCGTGCGTGCGTGCGTGCGTGCGTGCGTCCGTGCGTGCGTGCGTGCGTGCGTGCGTGTGTGTGTGTGTGTTACCATGCCAAGCTAAAATCGGGGAATCTCTGGTAAATAACCAGCTCATGGCATTTATTTCTAGTCACTCTGTTTTAAGTTGGCGCCAATCTGGTTTCAGAGCCAATCACAGCACTATTTCAGCCATTACATTATTACAAATAATAGAGTATCCACTTTATCCATAAGAAATATTGTGCTGCCCTTTTTTGTGGATCAGTCATCATTTGTCATCATTTGATACTGATGAATTCCTCTTACAAAGGTTAGGTGATATTGATTTGGACCTGTGGAAAGGAATGACCTGTGATTGGTTGCAGAAGTATTTATTTGATAGACTTCAGTGTGTGAAGTAGGGCTGAACAATTATTTTTATTTATTTATTATTATTATTTTTTTTTTAAAGATTTTTTTTTAGCATTTTTACAGCTTACTTTTTTTTCATGGTCAGACATGACCGAGAGGGCAAACGGGAGAAGAGGTGGGGAAGACATAGAACAAATGATCCCCCGGGAGCGGGAAGCGAACCCGGGACGGCCGCGTTGTAACAGAGCGGCTTTACCCTGCCTGGTAAAAGTACGCCTGTCCCTTTATCCGTCAATTACGGATGCGCTCATATGGGCTCTGATAGCGGATAGGAGAAGAGACGTGACGCGGAAGTGAGAGCGGCGAGTTTGGATGTTTGTTTCAATGAAGGAAGACATGCAGCCGATATAAAGAACAGTGAGAAAGTGAACCGTATTAGATCATGTTGAAAACGCGCAAGTAAACCTTACCTGGCACGGGATGACCAACGTGGATTAGTCCAGACATCTACCTGATCATCTTCTTCACCCAACGCGAACTTCGGTGCGGTAGGCTACACGCTGCACTGTGTTTGTTTGCCCCTGTTCCGAGGCTGTGACGCAAGCCTCTCCGACTCCAACATTCCCCTCTCCAAGCTTCCTACAGGCGGCTACACTTAGCCTACACCTCACGGTCCTCTCCAGCCCTAACCCAAACGCCCCAAGCCCAAACGCCCCTCTCTTCCCCCTGCACTCGCATCACACACAACACACACACAGACACACACACACACCCATATTTTCTTTTGAGACTTTCTATTTTGGGTCATTCATTCGCTCATTTGCGTTGCATTCATCACGAACTATTGAGAGTCTGAACTATTGACAAACGCATACACATGATCACGCACTGAACTGAATTGAGTGACCTGACTGGTTTATGGGAGTTTAATACACATGCTGGACTGAAAATGAATTGTTTGTTTTATGAAATGTTTGCTTATGATTTGAATTGAATCCAATACATGGACATTTTGATTTTGAATTGAGCATGACTCTTGAGTGGTTTTTGAATTTATGAAAAGGTAATTGATTGTTACATTTTAGCAAACTAACCTATGATTTAGCTTGCTCAGTAGTCTAGGCCTACCAGGGCTGTACGCTAAGCTTTTTCACTAGGGGCACACTTGCCCCTAAATGAGAAATTTAGGGGCAAAGAATATTTTTTAGGGGCAAATTTTTTAATAACTATTTTACCATTATAGTAGGGCTGGGCGATATGGCCTCTAAATGATATTGCGATATTTTGACATTTCCTCTAAAGCACTTAAAAATGCTTGATTGAACCCTTTGATGCATACAGTCACGCCAATATGATGATTATAATAAGTCCCTGCAACATATGTTTGCATTATTAAACCATGAAGATGCTTTAAAAATTAATTTAATGAAAATGTACTAAGAGTAGTCTACTGACACACTAATAAAAAAAATTATTTACATCTAAGACAATTTATATAAAAACTCTTGGGTGCCTTTTACACAGTACTGTGTTTTCTATCCACTTTAGCCAAACACACACACACACACACATATATACACACGCTGCACGATTCTTGCTAAAATGTGAATCACGATTTTTCTCTTAAGAATTGAGATCACGATTCTCTAACACAATTCTTATTTTTTTCAATAAAAACATTTATTGCACTCTTTCTTAAAACATAACATATATCAAAGCGCTTGACTTAAACTTAAACATAACATATATCAAAGTAAACTTAAAAGTCTCTTGTTGTAACATACAAAATTACTTTATTTATTTCCCACAAGATGGCACCATTTCTATTCCTTCCACGGCCTGTACGCCCACACTGAGATGCAGATCGCTTTGGTCGGGACTGATCTGAACCAGGGGCGTAACTATGGGGGGAGACACATGGGACATGTCCCCTGCATGTTTTCAGAATGCAGTTATTGTTTTCTGCACGATAATAAACGGTGACGTGACGTGATAGGACCACACGGAAAACGGCTGCTTGTCCATCTCTGAGCCATTGTCATGCAAAGTCAAGTAGCCAGGTGAGGTCCCGCACCCGGCTAAGTACTATTATACAATGGCATGCAAATTTCTCGATTCTGATTGGCTGAAACAGTCAAGTTACACGTGGGTATTTGTCATAACCCCACGCTCGTGGTCCTAGAACCCGCCCACAACCGAATTACGATCACTCCGGCGTGCGAGTTTTTAGAAATGCAAGCATGATGGCGGACAGTAAACGTTACGAATAGATATGTTGATAGGGTCATAAAGACTAAATCAAAAACGATTCTGTCACGGCAAATGTGTTAGTTTCTTACACAATGTTGGATTATGTAATTAGTGGGTCATGAGTCATTGTGGAACAAAATAAAAATTGCGCGAATTGATTGATTAATTGCAAATTTGTTGTAATTTTTTTTCAAAACTCTAACCTTAACCAACTTCGAAAGAGAGCGATTTCCAGTTGGAAACAAGGCGGACAGTAATCAATCAAACAATCAATTCAATAATCCATGCTCACTTAAAACAGCGCACCTCGGGGAGCTCCAGTACCTCACCACGTACCGCGAGCGCTATTTCAGCGCCGTGGACAACCGTGCTCGTCACGGATCTGGGGCTTAGCGAGTTCGAATCCCGACTGCAGCCGTGCCTTTCCCAGAGTGTCTTCCCCCCCATCTGAACCCTTTCAGCCTGTTTCTGTCGGTCATCCTTGACCAGTATAAATGTGATAAACACATAAAAGAGCCAGGGGAATGGCCAAAGTTTAAAAAAAAAAAAACAGCGCACCTCCCAGCTGCTTCTATAGAAGCTAAAAAAAAATTTAATAAAAAAAAACTCCTATAGGGCGAATATAACTTATTTTTTCCCCCTATAGGGCAAAGAAAACTTTTATTTTGTACCTACTTTCTATAGAAGCATCTAAGAATGAAGTTATATAGAAAGTAGGTAAAAAAAAAAAAGTTGGATGTGTTAGTTTGTTGGATGTCTTAGTTGAAAGACAGTTGGATGTGTTAGTTTGTTGGATGTCTTAGTTGAAAGACAGTTGGATGTGTTAGTTTGTTGGATGTCTTAGTTGAAAGACAGTTGGATGTGTTAGTTTGTTGGATGTCTTAGTTGAGAGACAGTTGGATGTGTTAGTTCGTTGGATGTCTTACTGAGAACAGTTGGATGCACTTCCGAGCTGCTTCCACATGGAGGCAACTTCTCTTTTTTCTTTTTGGGAACAACTTTTTCTGCGGATGGTTTTGTCAATAAATCTTCAATTAATGTGTGTTTATTGTATAGCAATAAGGTTGGATGACATCGGCCATTGTATAAAAGCCATTACACCACGTGCAGTCGTGGGTTATGAGAATTAGACCATGCCTAGGGGGTCTAACAACCCTCGGCTGCGCCTCGGGCCTAACAACCACCCCTAGGCATGGTCTAATTCTCATAACCCACTCCTGCGTGTGATGTAATGCTTTACCGACCACAGCTGTCTTTGCATATCAACAACAGCCCAGTCTTCAGGTGTGCTCAAATAGGCTACAAAACACCCCTCCCCTCAAAGTTTGGTGTGAAACTGTGAACGAACGATGGTCTGTGTGACTGAGATTGCCATGAAATGCAACAGCATTGCTTGGTGTCTGTGAAATATCTGTCTGTCTGTATGTCTGTATTCTCTGTCTAGGCTGTTGTTTTATACATTGTAGATAATAAATAGCGCAATCTCTCTCTCTCTCTCTCTCTCTCTCTCTCTCTCTCTCTCTCTCTCTCTCTCTCTCTCTCTCTCTCTCTCTCTCTCTCTCTCTCTCCCTCTCTCACACACACACACACTACGCATTACGCACGTTCCGAGACTCGCGTGGCATTATGACTTGTCATAAGTGAATTGTATATATAGAAAAACAACTCACCAAAATTGACTTGCACAACTGATTTAAAAAATAATCTACGCAAAGGGGGGAGCCCCCCCTTTACCCCGCCTCCCTCCACCCCCCGCAACCATACAACTATACGTAGCACCCCTCCGCCACTGACCACGCCCCCAAATGTGTCCCCTCCACCACTGACAACAAAGTTACGCCCTTGATCTGAACCTCTTACTTTCCATAGTTTAGTGATGTCAAACTAGGAAGTCAAGACACCTCATCATCAGGGTGCGAACCATGGGGCAGCTCGGTGAGCCATTGGCTCCCCTAGATCAGACATCAGCTCCCCTGAAAACATGATTTGTGAATTTTTGGGGGGTCTCTAAAATACTGACAATAAATGCTATTTTTGCCATGCATTTCAAATTTGTCTGTAATTTTCTGTATCGTCATCATCGTGTATAATAATACAATTAGGCTATTTTGATGTATGATTAATGATTTGCGCACTAATTCACTGTGATAGACAATAGCATAAATCTATGGGGTTGCGGCACTGCAGATATACCCTACTCGTAATACGCATGCAACATGCATGCTATTCTTGCGTTTACCATTCGGAGCGTGGCGGCGCTGCACTGCAGTCTGCACTCTGCAGGCACAAATACGCATCCAGGATAATGTCGAAAGTTAAACGGAATATCAAAGAAGTAAGCCTTCTAACCAAACATGCAGATTTTGAGAATTGGGCAGACCATCAGGACAGGTGGGTGGCGATAATGTTGAATTTTTTTGCCTACTGGAGATGAGGAGTGACTTTTAATAAAACTCTCTCTCTCTCTCTCTCTCTCTCTCTCTCTCTCTCTCTCTCCGCGGCAGTGAGCTAGAGTCTCTCGCTCTCTCTCTCTCTCTCTCTCTCTCTCTCTCTCGCAGGCGTCTCTCTCTCCGCGGGCGTCTCTCTCTCCGCGGGCGTCTCTCTCTCTCTCTCTCTCTCTCTCTCTCTCTCTCTCTCTCTCTCTCTCTCTCTCTCTCTCTCTCTCTCTCTCTCTCTCATTTCTATGCGACAGGCGCGCGCCTTTTCCTATTCGCGAGACTCAGGGAAACGCTCTGAGCTTGCTTAAAAAAATTAAATAAAAAATAAGATCCTGGTATGGTTCGCACACTGCTCATCATGGCATGCACGATGCATGAAGCGATATACGTAAACAAACAGCCTTCTTTGAGCTACCCCCACAACCCACGGTGGTGTATTGGCATCATTTTATCATTTTATCTGTGTGCATCAGTACTTTGTGCAACTAATACTAACGTTGAAATAATAAATAAAAACATTAGAAAAATCTATTTGTGTGTATTCATGAAGAAAAAAAATAGATCAATACATTAATAGGTAATATTTATAATAAGGCTTTATTGCATGGACACTTGTGGGTCCAGGTAAAAAGATAACATTTGTATATACAATTTAAAAACAGTATTTATTTAAAAAGGCATAGATACAAAAATATATAAACATGATTAATTGGAAGTGGTGAGATTAGATTTCAAGGTATCCCAGATGGCATTAAAATCCGCACCAGTTATAAATGAATACTCAGGGAGATCCAACATTGCTCTAGTGAGTGTAGCATAGAAGTTAGCGTCGTATAGATTAGGGGCATAAGCCGCTACCAAAGCGATTTTCCTGTTACTGTAGTCTATCTTAGCAATGGTTACTCGGCCGTCTGCATCAGACCATACGTCCAACAATTTAATATTCAACTTTCGTTTCACGACTATGGCTACACCACGAGATCTAGTTCCAAAAGAAGAGTAGCTTCTGTTTTGATATATTTTATCCGCCAGCTTTACATTGTCAGCCAATAAAAGGTGCGTTTCGCTTAAAAGAGCCACATCAACCTGTTTGCTTTTCATCAATGTAAGCACGCTTTTGCGTTTATGTTGCATGTTTAGACCCCCAGTATTCCAAATCAATATATTCAAACTAGCCATAATCTAAACATGTTGCAGTATTCCTGTGTGTAATTCGTCTGGAGTAGCGATTCATGAAAGATATATATCCAACTATTGAGGTCCTGTTGAGAGCCGCGCTTGAGCATAATAACAAACATATAGAAAACACATACATATAATCCCCTATTCCCCCTATTCCCATTTCCCTCCCTCCCTTTAAAGTATACGACCAGTCTGCCCAGAACGAGCAATTCATCCTTAACTGTCCTATGCAAATTGCCATAGGATCTAAAACTATCAATTCTACCATTAGTAGAATGTCAACAGTGGCTTGGCCACTCTCCCGTTAAATAAAAAGGAGATATGAAAATAAAATTAAAATTAAAATATGCCTCAAATATCATAGTATATTCACTTTAACCTTATACGAACTTGTGTAAGTTAAAACACACCGAAGAATAAAAGAGAGGTATTGGACTAAATTAGAGAAACCTCAAAGAGTAGAGAACATTTACTTAAATCTTAAAAGAACTTTGCTAAGTTTAAACACCTAGATGAAATAAAATGGAAAAGTAGTGGAGCTATTGCAAAATAATTAAAAGGTTTTAAATACGTATATGCAGTTCGTCCCCCAAGCTGGGGGTGGGCGATGTTCCGCTGTGAAGACTGTTGTTCCTCCGGAGGTGATCTAAGCCGTGTGTATAGTCACAGAGTGTTTTTTTTTTTTTTTATCCACCTTTTCTCCCATTTTCTATTTTTCTCCCATCCCAATTTTCATATTGTCCAATTCAACCCTCCCCTGTCTTCGAACGTTGTTTCTTGCCTCCCACAAGCCGGCTGCAATGTGGACTAAGTCATACATAGCACGAGTCCCCTCCGATACTCGAGGTAACAGCCGTCGCATCTTTTCACCTGCGCGGCTCGATCTTTCAGCGTCGGGGGTCTGGGCTTTGGAGGGGCCCCGCCCCGTCGCTTCTTGATTCTACTGCGCAGGCGCACCAACCGACCTGTAGGAGTCGCTGTCCACAACGCCCGATCCCCACCCTTCAGTTTCCCTCCCCGTAATACGGCCAATGTGTATTACTGTGGACGACCAGCTAAACTGAAAGCAATGTGGAGAGCGGGGCTCGAACAGGAGGCATCCTGTTCGAGCCCAGTCTCCAGCATTCGTTGCGAGCACCTTGCCCACTGCGCCACGTAGCCGCCCAGTCACAGAGTGTTTTTAAAGTTCCAGAACATTCAATATGTCACAGAACGTTATTAAAGTTCCAGAGTATTCCAATATGTCACAGAATGTTGTTAGAGTTCCAGAATATTCCTATATGTCAACAACAGGACAATGACTTGCATAAAACTCATAGATCTAGCCGGCCCAGATATAGCGAACCATTAAAATAATACGATATCCAGCGTCACATATTAACCTATTTATAAATCAATGTTACAAAATGTATTTGACACCGTTTGGTGTTTAAGCCATAACGAAGTGATCAGAAAAAAAGAAAAAGACTGTATATAGCCTATCCTCCACGTAGTGGGTCCTTTGCAGGATACCGCAGTATGGGCTTGAGACCTTTCCCATAAAGTAGAGACATCACTGATTTGTAACGGGCTCGTAGAATCACAACTTCACGGCTGTAATCCTCGTAGAAATAAACTGATTCCCCGTTGTATTTCAGAATACCCTTCATCTTCCGTGTCTCCCGAATAATCATATCTTTTATTCCAATTTGACGTAGGCTAGCAATAACCACCCTAGGTTTGTTGTTGCTGTTATTTCGGGATCCAATTCTGTAGCACTGATCCACTTCAGGTAACATAGAGAGGATACCCGGTCCCAGAATTTGAAGTAACACTGCCGCCAACGTGACATTGGGTTGTACACAGCTCACTGACTCATCCAGACCCACTATACGAATATTCAATCTACGGGACTGGTACTCGAGTTCGCGTATCTTAGCCGTTAGCTTATCGTTGTTTTCCTCTATCTTAGCCGTTAGCTTATCGTTGAATTCCTCTATGGCTCCGTCGATCACCTCGAATCTCTGCTTGTGTTCCTCCAAGCAGGCTTCCACTGCTTCAGTACGTTCGATATGTTCAACCGCCGCTGCCCTTAACTCTTCGATTTTGGATTTGATAGATTATTTGATAGCGTCAACCTTATCGGATAAGGCGTCAACCTTATCGGTTACCCCTTTTATTAGCTTAGCGAGATATGCTGTATCGACGGAGGCGGCGGTGGAGGTGGCAGCCTCATCTTTTTTTGTCTCAATATCCCCTGCTCTGCCACGCACGAAACCCGGATCCAGATTCAGGTCGTCTGCAATTGATTTAGCAACCGGTCCTTTATTCTTTGGTGGCATCTTGATTATTTCAGTCAATATAGTTAGTTGAAAATCTCAGTTGATATATACATCAGGTTTAAACGCATTGGTGGTGTAAAAAGAGGCTTTTAAAAGCAAAATAAAAATAACGGGAGAGGAGCTGACTACCACAGCGACCTACTCCATTCTCGAGCTAAACCGGAAGTCCCTCTAATGCATTACAGGCTTGGGCCAAGGATACAGGTGTAAATGATCTGTGGCGATTACTCAACCCAACGGCCCGAGAGTACTCTTTTTTCTCAGCAAGACACAAGACATTTTCTAGAATAGATTATGTTTTTGCTTCCCCTAGACCAGGGGTGGCCAACCAGTCAGAGACTAAGAGCCACAAAAATTACTGTGGTACCACAAAGAGCCACACCATATACCAGCGTTTCTCAACCTTTTTCACGGCACCCCTCACGTGTTTATAGGTCTCACCCTCTGGCCTCTGAAGTTGCTAATGTCTTTTTTATTTGGGCCTCACATGGTTAAAAGTACCCTGTGAGACCCACAGTTGCAAAATTACAAAATCACTTTTAGCCATTTAAAAAAAGAATGTTTATTTAAAAAATGTTAAGCACATGTATAGTCAATTGGTCCTGTTGTTCAGCCTCACAATGCTATTTGATAGTAAATGTGTTTATATGTCCCACCCTCTGGCCTCTGAAGTTGCTAATGTCTTTTTAATTTGGGCCTCACAGGGTTAACCTCTTAAGCCCGAGATATACAGTAAAAGTGTATATTTTCTGCATTACATTTGTTTACCAATTATTTTAACTGTTATTAGTGAAATATAAGATTATAGAAATCTCAGGGCATTGAGTCGGAAACCGGCGCATATTGACATGAGGAAGTGGCACATCCAAAAGTGAGTGTAGTCTTTTGAAGGAAGAGACTCAGGGCTTTCAAATTTCGAAAAACTACCCTACCCAGCTCACACCAGCCCCTGTCAATCATCTGACTTCTTGATTTACTTTTTTATTTCTCTTATTTTTTGGGATTATCTCCCACAAACCTGAACGTTATTGCCATAAAACAGAACACAGTTAGTTTATCTACCTTTCTGTGAACGTCTTGCAAAAACGGTGTTGCAATATGATGAAAAATGGTGGAGAAATTTACATTATAAAAAAGATGGCAGAATTCAGTACTGTATCTACAAAACCTTCTGTTTAATCATCTTCCCTTTATTCATTTGCTTAGATTTTTCAGGTCTGGTCAATTTTAGCATGGTGTTATTCACAGGCTTAAGGGTCTATAACTACCACATTCGGTGGGGTCTTTGTCTTTTTTAAGGAGGACAGATATGAGTGCCATATTATTGTCCTTGGAGAAGTTCCCCTCTTTGATTGAGTATAAAATCATGTCAAGTAATAGGGGTCAAATTACATCCCAACATGAGAGGTACAGTTCTGGTGGGATACCATCCCATCCAGGGGCCTTACCACTTTGCAATTCAGATATAGCCTCCCTAAGTTCCTCTAGTGTAATAGGTGCATCTAACTGTTTAGCGTCTTCCTCTGAGAGTTTAGGTAGGTTAATTTGATCAAGAAATGTATCCAGTTTATTATGATCGAATACCACTTCTGACTTGCACAGGTTAGAGTAAAACGCACTAAAAGACTCGTTAATTTTTTTGGGGTCTGTAACAAGTCCCTGTTGGTCCTTAATAGCGGGTATATCAGCAAATTGTGCATTGGATCGTATCTTCATAGCTAGTAGGTGACTCGGTTTAGAGCCATGAAAGTAATAATGTTGTCTTGTACTGCGTATTTGAAATTCAGATTGTTGTCTTAAAATGGAGTTAATCTCTTTTTTTAACACTTTAATTTGAGACTCCAATCGACATGAGCTGCAATGTAAAGAGGAGAACAACGACGAGTGAAGCGTTTCCAGTTCTACCAATTTGGATTGACGTTTCTTGTGGAGGTTGGAGGCAAAGACAGTAACGTTTTCCTTAATAAAACCCTTTACCGATCTCCATAACATTCTGGGGTCTTGTACCGAACCCGCATTAATCTGCAGGAATTCATTTAGTTTAATGTTGAATTGTAAATTGAATTCAGTGTTTTTCAACAGTGTCGAGTTAAAACACCATCTTGGGGCTCGGGATGTCATTCTACTAAATGAGCCCTTTAGGAGTAAATAGCTGTGATCTGAGTGCACTGGGTCCCAATTCCACGTCAAAGCTATCAAATAGTCTAGGGCAGGGGTGGCCAACCCGCGGCTCGCGAGCCGCATGCGGCTCTTTGCCCGTCAATGTGCGGCTCTTCCATCCACTTATGTCTAGGGACATATATGGATCAGTGTCAGAAATAGTGTGTAGGTTAGTTTTGAAACAAATTAGTTGGTGATGTGATCTGAGTACAAAGCAGCTGGAATCAGTTGTTGCACCAAGGCTGTACTAAAGGCATTCAGTTCAGATGCCAGTATGATGCATGCATTTACAGTAGGGTGGTGACCAAACGTCCTCTTTTGCCCGGACATGTCCTCTTTTCACACCCTGTCCGGAGGGGGGGGGTTTATAAATTCATGAAAATATCCAGGTGTTTCAGTTTCAGTTTCACGGCACTTTGCGAGCGTCTGAAGGCTTGGGGCTGCATTTCTCACCAAACATATAAATTTAATAATTTGTTGCCATTCGAATGCCGATCTCACTCCAAAATCCGTTCATTGGTTCTCGAGTTACATGCCGATATGTCAGGCGCGTGTCAGATTATCAGCCCGGACTCCCGAGGCTCCAGAAGTCAATCATCCGCCGATTGCGAAAATGATTGGTCAGCGTTGTAATTTGTAGCCAACAATGAGTGTATAGCTTTCCAGTGATATCCCACGTGGGGGTGTGCGAATCAGGGATCTACTGTAGGTGAAAATTGACAAACGAAGACAGGATCAAGTGATACAAATTCCGAATGAATTTACTTGGATCAGAAAATGGAGAAATGGAGAGCTTTCTTCTTGGCACACGGTTTACCCGGATGTCTCTAGAACAGTGGTTCTCAAACTGTGGTACGCGTACCACTAGTGGTACTTGGTGGTACTGCTGGTGGTACTTGAAAACATTTCCACTGAACTTAGAAGCAGGCCAGGCCAGTGTTTCTGGTTGCGGCGGCGCGATAGTTAGATAATCTAAGTGGGGAACAACCAGGAGATCACTGTGACAGAGAGTAATGCAGTCTAAACAGTCATAAATCTTTAATTCAACTTCAGCCCTGATCATAACCATTTATTTTTAGATTTTTTTGTAATTGCTGCTAATCATTGACACATGCCTAGCCTGTAATAATCCCCCCCAGAAAAATTTACTTTGCATTTAATATATTGAAAATATTTTACTTTTTGTGTGTGTTTTTTTTTAACAATAATTTGTGATGCCATCACACAAACTGGCATTTAAAGGGTAAACATTCAAAAATGTATTGAATATGTGTTTTCTTTTCTTTTTTACAATAATTTGTGATGCCCATCACAAACACTGGCATTTAAAGGGTAAAAATTCAAATATTCCTGCACCAGAATGCAGGAAATTAAGTTTGTGTAACAAAATAATTGTGTGTGTGTGTGTGTGTGTGTGTGTGTGTGTGTGTGTGTGTGTGTGTGTGTGTGTGTGTGTGTGTGTGTGTGTGTGTGTGTGTGTGTGTGTGTGTGTGTGTGTGTGTGTGTGTGTGAGTGTGTGTGTGTGTGTGTGAGAGAGAGAGGGAGAATGCCGGACAATTGCTTGCTGTGTGTGAGAGAGAGAGAGAGAGAGAGAGAGAGAGAGAGAGAGAGAGAGAGAGAGAGAGAGAGAGAGATAGAGAGATAATTAAGTACATTTGCTGAAATACAGTTGTTCTTAATTTTCTCACTTGCTATTTGAGAATGTTAGTTATTATGTTCTCAATGCCCCTTGCATTGTATGAGTTGTGTGGAAGCGTTTGCTAGTTCTAGTGCTATCCCTTTGTACATTGTGGCTGTGTCTGACAAAAGTTAACAATAAATAATGGTATTAGGAATACATTTGCCTCCTGTGTGAACTGTGCATAGCTGAATAGACTGTATTTTAACGCCGGTCATATGGTGGTACTTGGAGAGCCAGCTACGTTCTCAGGTGGTACTTGGTGTAAAAAGTTTGAGAACCACTGCTCTAGAACAGGGGTTCCCAAACTTTTCAGGCCGGGACCCAGAAAATAAGGCGTCAGAGAGCCCAATGCACATCGTCAGGCTTTTTTTTTCTTTTTTTTTTGTCAGGCGACCAATTTTTTAAGCCAAATATCACTTCAATCCTATTAATTTAGTTCAAGTTAGTTATTCATTTATATGTGCTATTTATGAGAGGGCTAACTTGTTGCAAAATAATAATGATAATAATAATAGCCTCATTAAAATACTATTGTTGCTTCGGTTGTTTTCAGCGTTTTATGTGCATAATCTGTTATTTAGTTTGAAATGTTCGTTGAAATAAGTAGATTTTTCGTTTTTGTTTATTTATTAAGTTAATATAAAACCATATAGTCACATTTTAGAATACAATAGAATAGAATTTTAGAATACAACTAGAAACACTGTCCTGGCCGCGTGAATATTAAAGGCAACCAACTTGTGTTCGGCTTTTCTCTGATTGGCCGCGACCCCCCGCCCCCACGCGCAGGCAAGCGGCAGTCGTCCCACGTCCCAAATGAAATCCAAGGAGCAAGCGAGCGGCAGCGCGGGCAACCAACTTGTGTACCAACCAACTTGTGTTCGCTGTTCCAACCAACTTGTGTTCAGCTGCGGTAGCAGTGGAGCGCTATGAAATGCGCTGAACTAGAAAGCGTAACTGTAACTGAGGGGTACAATTCCCTGACTGTATTGAATAAGTATGGTATCATTAAACCACTACTGAGTTATGTACATTACTACTGGCCATACAGTACACATGTATATGAGATGAACACCCCCACAATAACACGGCTTAACAAGGAAAGTACTGTTTGTAATATTTATTAGAAGAGCACCAAGATTATCTTACATTTATTAAGAATTAGAGTTGCGCTTGTAAGGCGAAGAATGTGCATGAATAGGTCAAGAGCCTAAGTCCATGAGCATATTACGATGGGAATAATTAATACCACCTGTAGCATAAGAATTATATAAGGCACACTCGTAGGTCAGCTGGAGATACTAAGGGGGTTCCCTCCGCTTGTAAGCCAGCAGGGGAGAGGAATGTTCGGGGGCAAAAGTCTGGATCAACGAGGAATCAATAAGCTCCAGCTACGGGAGTCGGTACATATACTCCCCTCGATCGGCAGACAAAAGCAGCAGCTATAATCCAAGTATGCGGGACAGCATGGATGAAAGCCAGCCAGCCTCTTCCTAGAGACGGGCTCGAGTGATGCTCCTCACGGGTAGATCCCACACAGCAGCGGGGTAGACGGTTCTCTGCTCCAGCCGCCACAGTACCAAAAGCAGTATAATCCAGCCGGAAAAGGCTCTGCATTTGCCGGTGTAGATTCTCCTGTGCACGGTACTTCACATTTAACTAGGTCGAACTTGACGTTATTTCACTAAGCTCTGACACTTTTACTATCCTATTCGCACGCGGTTCTAAGTGCTCTATTTAGACGCAAGGTTGCTCACTTCACTTGGTCGTTGACTCGTGGTGAAGGCTTCGACTTGTTGGGTTAACTCGTTTGAGGGTAACTAACTGCTGTATCCACCTGCAACGTATTTATACGTAAGGTGAATAATCTAGTGCCAACCTCATTTCTGTCTCGTATTACTGCGCAAACCTGGGCATGTTGAGACATGTCTTAGCGGTGGCTTTGAACTAGACATTGGGGGTATGGCCGTTGGCGCCTAGGGGGTCGCTGTCCAATAGGAGAACGAATATTATGGTCTGGCTTGTACCTAGGTAAAGGGATATTCCGTGTATATATACAAAGAATATACAAGGGATATCAAACGATATACAAATATTATACATGGGATCTCAAGCAATAAATATATATATTCGGTTTAATCTGACCCTTTGTAACAGTAACGTTGTTATGTTTCGCGTTTTTAACAACCAACTACCAGATTCACTCGTACCAGATTCACTCGTGTATAAACAAAGCCCATACAGTTATGAAATGCGCTGAACTAGAAAGCGTAACGTTATTATGTCTTGCGTTTTTAACAACCAACTACCAGATTAACTCGTCACTGTACATCACCTCTGAAGTATAAACAAAGCCCATACAGTTATGAAATGCGCTGAACTAGAAAGCGTAACGTTATTATGTTTCGCGTTTTTAACAACCAACTACCAGATTCACTCGTCACTGTACATCACTTCAGCTCCAGCAGCAGCAGCTCCGTTGTAGGAAGCCCTTCAATGACAGCGCTCTCATATTTTGCGAATGCATAAACTGTACATCACTTCAGCTCCAGCAGCAGCACCGTTGTAGGAAGCCCTTCAATGACAGCGCTCTCATATTTTGCGAATGCATAAACTGTACATCACTTCAGCTCCAGCAGCAGCAGCAGCGGGCTCCGTTGTAGAAGCCCTTCAATGACAGCGCTCTCATATTTTGCGAATGCATAAACTATATCTTAAATTATGGCTATGTGTCTAATATGGCTGTCGCTTATCAATGACTTCGGGACAGCCATATTAGACACATCGCCATAATTTAAGATATAGTTTATGCATTCGCAAATATGAGAGCTCTGTCATTGAAGTGGGTGGTGGCACTAACAGTAGCGATTTTTATTGTTTTGTCATGATCAAACATAATCCCAACATAGATAGGAGGTGTACTGTATGTCAAATGTCGGTCATGTGGTGGAAGAGTTTAGTACAGTCACACACCAGAACACCAGTGTTTCTAGTAGATATGTTTATTAATATAAATAAACACCTCTGTCTGAACTGGTTCGACCAGCGCGTTGGTTCGACCAGCGATTCTGCCGCGTCTCTCAGCGGAAAAGGGCGTGTGCTAGGGCGGTCACGTGGCCGTGTGGCCAATCAGAGAAACGCTGAACGAAAAGCTGAACACAAGTTGGTTGCCTTTAATATTCACGCGTCCTGGCCTGCTTCTAAATTCAGTGGCCTTTTGGATTTTTTATTCTTTTTTGGTAATCATCTCGCGGCCCTCCCGTGGCTGCTCGCGGCCCACCTTTGGGTCGCGACCCCGACTTTGGGAACCACTGCTCTAGAAGACTCATTTCTGAACGGATTTTTATAAAACTTGGACCTGTACTACATAAGACTTCAGGCTATGGACATGCAACATGCAACACATGTCGTGGTAATGTTAGTTACCAATGTACTAATACAAAAGTAACCTTTGTAAACATTAGTAAATGAGGAATAGTTGCAACTTTAAAATAATGTCACAAGCTGACGACATGTCATTTGCATAAATTAGGAACAGTAGCGGTCCTAATATGCTTCCTTGTGGAACACCACAGCTCACTGTGAGGGGGGGGGGGGATAGGGTACCGTTTACCTCCACAATCTGTTCTCTCCCCTCTAAGTAGGATTGCATCCATCTCACTGATAGACTATCAAAACCCATTGCTTTTAGCTTGTCAATCAGAATGGAGTGATTGACAGTGTCGAAGGCTTTTTGTAGGTCCAGCATGACCATGCCGCAGTACTACAGGGTGGCTGTAGTAGGTGGAATAGTAGGAGGAGTTGGCAGCAGAGGGGGTGTACTTGTACTGAAAGTTGTTAATCAACTATTAACAAATACTTAACCAGTCATAAGTAGTTTATAATAGCTTGTTCATGATCTTTTTTTTTTTTTTTTTTTTTTTTTATTGCAAAACAAAAATTATTAAAAGTCAGTACTCAACACACAATGCATAATGAAACTAACAATCAAGGTGGCTAAAATGACATGCAAGTACAGAAACAGAAAACAAAAAAAAGTCTATAATAATATTTTACCGTATACAGTGTATATCCAACGAAATTACCATTTATACCAATGCCTTATACAGGATATACCCCTAATACCTATTTTCTAAAACCCTACACACATATGCTCCAGCTCGAACCCCCCCCTCCCAGACCCCTCCTTGGATAGTACCTCCATTATCCCTCACTCCTAACCAGACACTACCATTATAAGCTAGCTTTTATTCTCTCCACCACTTCTAACCACATTGACATTTTGGATTCGTTGAGACCCAGAATTCTTGCTGTAGATATTTCTTGATAAATCACATCGAGATATGTAAGAAACCAAACCTTCCGGCACATTTTTTCCGGTTGAAACCAGCGTGATACGATCAGTTTTTTAGCTACTGTGATACCCGATAAAACCAATCTCTTTAGCTGTGGATTTACTGCAAACTCAAAAACATCATTCAATAGTAATACAGAGGGGTGTACTGGTATATTCCAAGATACGAGTTTTGATAATTGATGGGTCACATCTTTCCAGAATGCCTTAACTGGTGGGCAGTCCCAATACATGTGCATAAATGTCCCTTCGTATCCATTTGTACATTGGGAGCATTTTGAGTCTTGTTTAAGACCCATTCTGTTCAGTCTTATAGGAGTCAAGTATGTCCTGTGAATATAGTTAAGATTGATTTGTTGTGGTTCTGCAACCATGCCCTGATGAAAAACAACCAGCCTGATATGTGGTCTCTCTCTAACATCATCCCAGTGCCTAAGTCCGGAGATCTCTCGAAGCCAGACAACTACCGTGGCATAAGTCTGACATGTGTCATTGCAAAGATGTACAATCGCATGATACTAAACCGGATAAGGAAAGCCATCGACCCCCACCTCAGGGAGAACCAAAATGGTTTCCGAGAGAAGAGGACCACTGTGGCCCAGATCTTGGCCTTGAGAAGAATCATCGAGGAGGTTAAGAAGAACAACCTGACAGCGGTACTGTGCTTTATCGACTTCAAAAAGGCTTTTGACTCGATACACAGAGCCGTGATGATGAGGATACTCAAGGCCTACGGAGTCCCTCCCAATCTACTCCGGGCCATAGGGACCATGCACACGGGTACAAGGGCCAAGGTGGTAACCCCAGACGGCAACAGTGAAGAATTTGACATCCTGGCTGGAGTGATGCAAGGGGACACCCTTGCCCCCTTCCTTTTCGTCATAGTCCTCGACTATGCGCTCAGGAAGGCCATCAATGGACGGGAGCAGGAACTTGGTCTCACAATAACCCCAAGGAGATCGAGACGACACCCCGCCATAGTCCTAACAGACCTTGACTACGCGGACGACATCAGCCTGCTCTCTGACCAGGTGGAGCAGGCACAGGAACTCCTGTGCAGAGTGGAGACGGAGTGCGCCAAGGTTGGCCTTAGGCTAAATGCCAAGAAAACCGAGGTCATAATGTATAACATCCTCCCGGATCATCCACCTCTAAAAACAACAGGAGGCTCTGCTCTAAAGGAAGTCAGTGATTTCAAGTACCTGGGCTCGTGGGTCAACTCGTCCGAGCAAGACCTTAAAGTGAGGAAGGCACTTGCGTGGAGGGCTCTGAACGGCATGACCAGTGTGTGGAAATCCAACCTCCCCCGTCAAATCAAGCTCAACTTCTTTCATGCAACAGTTGAGTCTGTCCTTTTGTATGGCAGTGAATGCTGGACCTTGAAGCCCACCCTGCAGAAGTCCCTGGATGGGTGCTACACCAGAATGATGCGTGTGGTGCTCAACATCAACAGGGATGAGCATGTCACTAATGCAAACTTGTATGGGGGGGTGCTAAAGGTGAGCGAGAAAGTGGCAGTCAGGAGAATGAGGCTGGCAGGTCACTGCCAGAGACACCATGAGATGCCAACCAGCAAACTTGTACTGTGGGAACCAACACACGGGCATCGATCACGAGGACGTCCCACGTTAACCTATGTGGACGTACTCAGGAGAGATGTGGGAACAGAAAGCACCGGCGAGCTAGCCAGATGCATGGAGGATCGGGATGACTGGAAGCACCGATGGAGGGCCCGTCCGAGGACGACCTAGATAGATGTTGATGGTCCGGGTTCCTTGATGTAAGACGGACATTTGCCCATGCTTCTTGCCAATCAAAGTCACTTTCCAGGTCTGGTATATCCCTCCTCCAGACAGAGTCTAGTTGGAGGGTTTCATACGAGGACGTTAGTAATTGATAATAAAAACCTGATACAAAACCTCTCGATGTTTCTCTTTCATAGAAGAATTTGTGGTATCTGTGGTGTTCAACTGGTATGTCTAATGGAACATGTGATACTTCAAACATAGGCGTAACTGTATGTAAAAAAGCCATGTGGACTCGGTGAGGTTAAACTTTGTGCATATTTCTCCATAACTACAAAAACCCTGGTTATTAAAAATATCCCCTAATGAGTGTATGCCTTGCTCTTCCCATATAGGGAATCTTATAGGACGTTTTTCAATTAAGAGTGCATTGTTATTGAATACGGGAGTGTGATTATGCCATTTTTGTGGGTTAGGATATTTTTTTTGTGTTTCACGCCATATCCGGATTGCATGGGTAATTATGGGGCCAAATTTCCGCTCACAGTGCTTGATTGGTAGTTTAGTGTGTGCTATGTCCTTCAGTCTATGTGGGGCTACTATGTTTTCTTCCAATTTTCTCCAGGATACCAATGCCTGGGGATCAAACCATATTGTCAATGGTCTTAATGTGTATGCCTTAAAATATTGGAAAAAATCTGGAACTGCCATGCCACCGTCTGCTTTATTTCTCTGTGCGGTGGATCTTTTTATGCGAGGTGGTTTGTTATTCCAAATAAATTTGTATGTGGAGGAGTGTAATCTTTTCCAGTAACCCTCTGGAGGGGGTAACGGTAGCATTGAACTGATGAAGTTGATTCTAGGTAGTACATCCATCTTAACTATTGATACCCTTGCCTGTACTGAGTTTTTAAGTTTTGCCCACCTGTCCAGGTCGTCTTTGATTTTGTTCTGTATTTTTGTGTAATTGTGCTTCACCGTTTGTCTTATGGTGGGAAATATTTCCACACCCAAGCATCTAAAATGTTTTACCATAGGTATCTCACCTGGGAGGGTTGTATCTTTTTTTGCATGGGTGTTAAGTGGAAGGAAAGCCGACTTCGGCCAATTTATTTTAAATCCCGATAAATCACCAAAGTTCTCTATCAACTTGAGTAGATGAGGCAATGTGGTGTTGGGGCTTTGCATGAACAATATTACGTTGTCCGCATATAAACTAATTTTATGTTGTGTGCCCTTGATTACGATTGGTTCTATGGATTGGTATTGTCTTATATATTGTGCTAAAGGCTCTAATGATAGATCGAATAGTCCGGGACTAAGAGGGCAACCCTGTCTGGCTGAGCGTGATACCGGAAAGATTTTGGAGATGAATGTACCTGTTGTAATCATGGCCGATGGGTCTTTGTATAATACTTTATCATATCAATGAATCCTTTTCCTAACCCCATCCTTTCTAATACTGCCCATAGATACGACCATTCCAGCCTGTCAAAGGCTTTCATAGCATCCAGGGACAGCATCGCCTTAGGTATGGTGTCTTCTTTGTCTGCATCTAGTACGTGCAGTATTCGTCTTATGTTATCAGTGATCAGGCGACCTCTTATGAAGCCAGTTTGGTCCGGATGAACTAAAGACGTCATATGCTTTTGTAATCTGATGGCTAATACCTTAGAGCAGTGGTTCCCAAAGTCGGGGTCGCGACCCAAAGGTGGGCCGCAAGCAGCCACGGATGGGCCGCGAAATGATTAAAAAAAATATTACAAAAAAATAAAAATAAATTAAAAAAAAAAAAATTTTTTATTTATTTTTTTTTATTTTTTTATTAAATTTTTTTTGTCAGGCCACTGAACTTAGAAGCAGGCCAGGACAGTGGTTCTAGTTGTATTCTAAAATTCTATTCTATTGTATTCTAAAATGTGACTATATGGTTTTATATTAACTTAATAAATAAACAAAAACGAAAAATCTACTTATTTCAACGAACATTTCAAACTAAATAACAGATTATGCACATAAAACGCTGAAAACAACCGAAGCAACAATAGTATTTTAATGAGGCTATTATTATTATCATTATTATTTTGCAACAAGTTATCCCTCTCATAAATAGCACATATAAATGAATAACTAACTTGAACTAACTTAATAGGATTGAAGTGATATTTGGCTTAAAAAATCGGTCGCCTGGCAAAAAAAAAAGCCAGACGATGTGCATTGGGCCGCGGCACTCTGACGCCTTATTTTCTGGGCCCCGGCCTGAAAAGTTTGGGAACCCCTGCCTTAGAGTACAGTTTGACATCGGTTCCGAGGAGGCTTAAGGGTCTGTAACTACCGCACTCGGTGGGGTCTTTGTCTTTTTTGAGAAGGACTGAAATGAGTGCAATATTGTCGTGTTTATGGAAGCTCCCCTCCTTGACTGAGTATAAGATCATATTTAGTAATAAGGGTCCAATTATGTCCCAACAAGAAAGGTACATTTCTGATGGGATACCGTCTCTTCCAGGAGCCTTACCATTTTTCATTTTGGATATGGCCTTCTTGAGTTCCTCTAGTGTGATCGGTGCTTCTAACTGTTTAGCGTCATCCTCCGAAAGTTTAGGGAGAATAATTTGATTAAGATATGTGTCCATTTTGTTTTGATCAAAGGTCGTTTCTGATTTATATAAGTCGGAGTAGAATTCTTTGAATGTATCGTTTATTATTTTGGAATCTGTTTCAAGTACTTGTTGTTTTCTAATGGCAGATATATCAGCAAATTTTGCATTAATTCTTAATCGCATGGCTAATAGGTGACTAGGTTTAGAACCTTGGGAGTACTGCTGTTGTCTTGTGCTGCGTATTTGCATTTCCGATTGTTGTCTGTATATGGCATTGATCTCTGTTTTTAGTACGTTAACTTGATTTTCTAGTCTAGTTGAGTTGTTGTATTTTAAAGAATTAAATAACGTTGAGTAAAGCGTTTCCAGTTCAGACAGTTTTGTGCATTGATTCTTGCGCATTATGGAGGAAAATCTATGAGTGAAATCCTTGATCATACCCTTTACCGACATCCATATTATTCTGGGGTCTTGCACCGAGTTTGCATTCTCCCGTAGGAATACTGTGAGAGCTTCTTTGAGTTGTGTAATGAATTCCTTGTTATTAAGCAGCATCGAATTAAAACGCCATCTTGGGGCCCGGGAAGATAGTATACCAAATGTTGCTTTTAGGAGTAAATAACAGTGATCTGATAGTGCATTGGGTATCATTTCCACTTCATATTTATCAAATAGTCTCGGGGATGCAAAGACATAATCAATTCTGGATAATGTGTTATGTCTCGCCGATCGACAGGAGTACTTTCGGGTCGTGGGATTAAGTGAACGCCATAAATCATTTACACCTGTAATCTTTGACCAATCCTTTAATGCTTTAGATGAATTTTTTTGTTCGCTGGAAAAGGCGAGGTAAGATTTGTCCATCCTTGGATTCCAAATGGCATTAAAATCCGCACCTATTATAAATGAGTAATCGGGATGGTTTAACATTTCATCGGTTAGTGTAGTGAAGAAACCCTCTTCGTACAAATTTGGGGCATATACCGCTGCCAACGCTATTTTCCTGTTATTGTGTACAATCCTAGCTATAGTTATACGCCCATCCGCATCCGACCATACCCCCTTTAATTCAATATTTAACTTACGTCTGACGACTATGGCTACACCTCGAGTTCTCGTACCAAAAGAAGAGTGACTAATATTATGGTATGTGTTATCCGCTAACGTATCTATGTCTTCCTCTAAAATGTTCGTTTCGCTTAGTAGAGCCACGTCCACATGTTCTTTTTTCATCAGTGTGAGCACGCTTTTGCGTTTGTGTTGTTTGTTTATCCCACCAGTGTTCCATATCATTATATTCAAACTAGCCATAATCTATGCATGTTTTTGTGTAGTTTTTGGTAATGCTTCTGGAGTGCGAAGCTACAATAGATGTACATCCAATTATTGAGGTCCCGTTGAGAGCCGAGCTTAAAAACATATATATATATACAAATAAAAATCCCCTATTTTCCCCTCACCCAGAGAGTCGTACAGGCCTGTGTTCCAAAAACACATCCTCCGCGTATGACTCCCTCCCTTAGGCCACCGGATTGCCCAAACTGAGCTTTGTAATCCTAATCTTCCTATGCTAATTGCCATAGGATCTAACATTTTCATTCTAATACAATAGAATGTTGCTTTTGGTCTTGCGCCTTCCCTTACTGTAATGAAATATTATGAAAAATGGAAAAAAAAAAGAATAAACTTTCATCGATATATTCATTTGAACCCTCTACTAACTTATGTAGGAAACATCAGAAAAAAGGAAAAGATTGTAGAGAAACATTAACACCTTAATATGAAGAACAATGGGAAGGAACAATGTAAGATAAAAGAGAGAGAAAAAAAAGAGAAAAATAAGGAGTGAGAGATACAATAAAACTCAACGTGGAGAAGCCACTAGAACAGAATTGAGTAATTAGATAAAAGAGAAAAACAGAGCCTTTTAGAGCTACAATGTGCCAATCTCTACATCAGTGGAGTGATTACTTAAATTGTTAGAATAACCTTGTTGTGCTCATACGTTTAGGTGTGGTTGATTTTTTTTTTTTAAGTTTTATTAAGGCCTGATTAAACTTCAGTCAATTGATCATGCTTATGCTTATACACACCGGATGTTAATGTTAGAGTTGCAGGCCTTCGTTGTTATGGTGCATTATATTCTAGAAGGTTGTAGAATACACTAGTTTATACTAACAGACTGTTGTTATGTTCCAGAATGATCTTCCTACCCAGGGTTCATGACTACTAGTATTTTCGGGAGATTTCTAAGTGACCCAGAGCAGTCGAGCGATAAGCCCAGAATATTCCAGATTGTTCTTATTGTCAATGATATGTTCTAGTCTCCACGGAGACCAGAGGTCTGAAAATATAATGCATTACGAATCATATTATACACAATATGCCTTGGTGTAGCCGGCATGCATATCATCTGCTACTTTTGTTGAGCCCGGATAAAGTCATTCTAAGTCAGTCTAATACTGATATACACAGAGAAAGAGAGAGATGAGAAGGCTTATCTGTTTTCAGACAGTGTTTCGCCTTGGGGGTTCTGCTCCATGTCGATTCCAGTATTCCTCGGCTTCTTTAGGCGTGTGTAATCCTGCCCTACGGCTGTCCCTGCCCACGATCGATAACAGTGGCCGCCTAGTTATAGTTGAAAGTGGGGGTGCAAGATTTTTTTAATTTTTTTTTTTTTTTAATTTTTTTTTGCAAGGGGTGGTTTGGAGGGGGGCCGGCGATTTTTTTACATTTAATGAACACCTGTATGTGCAATTTCCTGCAATATAGAGCCTTCAATCTTGACCAAAATAAAGCTGCTCTTTTCACTATAAAACTCAGTTTATATTGCAGTATGATAGCTATAATAATAATAACTTCACTGTGAGGGCTCTTTTAGCTAACGCTAGCTAGGCACATATGATAGCCAATTACTATTATAATAATAATAATAATAATAATAATAATAATAATAATAATAATAATAATAATAATAATAATAATAATAATAATAATAATAATAATAATAATAATAATAATAATAATAACTTTCCCATCCTCCCAAAGCCCCTCCGGCCCCGTTCTCATCCGCAGCGGCAGTACCAACAACAACAACAACGACTAATTGACGCTATCAATAGCCCCAGTGAGCGCGGCGGCTGAATGAATGAATGAATGAAAACTTTATTTAACAGATTGCAGAATGGGTACAATACAGTACGGCTCAATACACACAATTGTTAAGGGGATGCAGACCAGAGAAAGACGTTTGTCTTGTTTACATCAGGGTCCATACTAGCCCCTTTCGTGACTGTGCTCAGCACCGAGTGAATCCACAGTCACTTGCTCCTCAATGGGAAACCAACCTAGATTTACCATGAAGGACTGGTTCTGGCCGAACCGTTCGTTATACAAGTATCACAGAGACATTACAAAAGGTGCTCACAGTTGCACGAGGGGTTCGCACAGAGATACGGGATGGTTTGAAAGCTCGGCGTTGCTAATAAATATTTTAAATATTTTTTTATAAACTGCTCAAAGCGGCATTATTTCCGCCGTTGGGTGATCACAGCGCCTGCGCACCATCCCGTATCTCTGGATTCACTCGGTGCAGCGCCGAGGCTCACCATACGAGAAATATTCAGTTTCAATCTGTTTGCGCATTTAGTATACAGTCACAGTGTTCGACTTACGTGATGATTTGCTCCATTTTGATGTAAACGCAGAAGAATAATCCTCATTACTCACAATGTTATCCAATATCCAGCCTGAATTTTTCAAGGGCTTTCGAAAAAGCTGCCTCCCCCAACATGTCGTATACGTCATGCCGACGAACCGTGGCCCGTGGGCACTGGATCAAACCATTAAAGTGGGGGGTCACACAATCTTTGGAAACTTAAAAACTTGCTATTAAGTGTCATTGCGTATTATTAATTTGATTGAAATTACGTAGTTATGGTTAGATAATATTTATATATTGGGGGGGGGGGGATATATCAATGATCAAAAAGTGAGGGAGCAAAGAGACAAGTTTGCTCCCCCAAGTTCAATACTGGTAGAGCACCCGCTTCGCCTGCTCCTATACGTAGGCGTCTATGTGCCGGGTATGCTAGCCTTGGTCTGAGGCCAGACATGAACAATTTCTGCATCACCTCCTTGTAGGGGAGACGCCGAGCGATGGCCTCTTTGCAAAGATCCTCGTAGATAAATATTGAGTGTTCACCATGTTTCAGCTTCCCCCTTTGGTTGCGAGCAATTTTGATGATGTCATCTCTTATTGCCGTCTTCCGCAGAGTAACAATGATGACTCTTGGCCCGTTGCTTCTTTGATCCCGAGTACCGATTCTGTAAGCTTGGTCCACTGTCGGCACTGTGTTTAGAAAGTTGTTACCCAAAATCTCTGATAGCACTGTTGGAAAGTTGTCGTCTGCGCAATTGACTGCTTCATCAAGTCTTACAATGCGGATGTTATTTCGCCTGTAGTAGCGTTGGGTTTCGAGTAGCCTCTCCATCGCTTCATCTTTAACATCTTGTTCATGATCTATTAACTATTTATAAGGCATATATTTGTTTTAAAGCATTAACCAACTATTAACAAACATTTAACAAGTAATTAGTAACTCATTAGGGCATCTATGTTTATTTTTTCTCATATCTAATTGTATTGCTTATATTTATGTCTTTCTACTATTACCCTGCCGATACCTGTACCTCCCCCAGACTGCTATGACGCCTGGATTTCCTCACGGGAATATATAATATATCTCATCTTAAACCCATCTTAAACCAAACTCAGTGTGGCGGGCCGGGGGGCCAGGGGGACCGGGGAACACTCAGAGGGGCCGTGACAACCCTGTGGGGTCTCAGTGTGGCGGGCCGGGGGGCCAGGGGGACCGGGGAACACTCAGAGGGGCCGTGACAACCCTGTGGGGTCTCAGTGTGGCGGGCCGGGGGGCCAGGGGGACCGGGGAACATTCAGAGGGGCCGTGACAACCCTGTGGGGTCTCAGTGTGGCGGGCCAGGGGGCCAGGTGGGCCGGGGAACACTCAGAGGGGCCGTGACAACCCTGTGGGGTCTCAGTGTGGCGGGCCGGGGGGCCAGGGGGGCCGGGGAACACTCAGAGGGGCCGTGACAACCCTGTGGGGTCTCAGTGTGGCGGGCCGGGGGGCCAGGGGGGCCGGGGAACACTCAGAGGGGCCGTGACAACCCTGTGGGGTCTCAGTGTGGCGGGCCGGGGGGGCTGCTTGTGAATCCCCACGCAGGGACCATGTCTCACCCAGTCTGCCCCCTGTTGCTCCCCTCTGCGGTTTTTGTGAATGTAGTCTACTCTCCCTCTGCATGGCGTCTGGTCTGCAGGGAGAATGTTCTCAGATCTCTGTCAGCATTAAAGGGGAACGCCACAGTATTATGTTGTCCCTGTGCCCCCAGTGAGTAGTTGTAGAACACACACCATTCTCTGCAGAGAAATATGGCTCCATTGTCACAGGAAGGAAGGAGAAGTCACATATTAACCCTTTCACTACCACACTACATACGGTTAACCCGTTCACTACCACACTACAGACGGTTAAGCATTTCACCACCACACTACAGAAGGTTATATAGCGTACTTGCATCGCGTCCCGCTCTTAAGCCATACCGAGATATACCTCATCTCATGTACCTATTGTACTCCATCAACGAATAAAAAACCAAATACACCCACCACCTGCCAGGCCCGCCCCTTTAGTAGCGTACTATAAAGTACTAGGCGTGGTCACCACTCACTCTTCCTCTTTTTTCGTTTCCATCATAGCGGTTGCAAGTCGCCCTATGCAACTAGCGATATGAAAAGATTAGAGAAATTGCGTAATATTGAATGCTTACTGGAGGTTTGCTTACCCCTGGAATCTTCGGGGCATGTTTCAACGACACGTCGGGCCTATGCTGATGTTTCCTCATCTTGTGGCAGCAGATCGAGGAGCAGCGTGCAAGGTTTGGCTATCGAGCCGGCTTGTACACAGGTAGGCCCTGTGTCATCAGGCATTGATGCTAGTGTTAGTAATGCTGTGAAGTGTGTGTTGGCGCCAGGGGCGGGATGGCTTGGTGAACGTTCCACTGAAGTGGACGGTTTCCCGGCGATCCTGGAGCATGCTGCTAACACTAATGCTACTGCTAATGCTAATGCTAATTGTTGTGAAGGGCCAGATTAAACTGAATATATATATGTATCGTTTGATATACCTTGTATATTATTTATATATATACACGGAATATCCCTTTACCTGCGTACAAACCAGAGTAATATTCGCTCTCCTATTGGACAGCGACCCCAGGCGCCAACGACCAAGCCCCCAATGGCAAGTTCAAAGGCAACTCCGGGCATGTCAGTACATGCCCAGAGTCTGCGTAGTAATACGAGACAAGAACTGAGGTTGGGACTAGATATTCACCTTACGTATAAATACGGCGCAGGTGTAAACAGCAGTAGCCTTACCAAAACCTAGTAAAGCCTTCACCACGAGTCAACGTGCAGTGAAGTGAGCAACCTTGCATCTAAATAGAGCATTGAGAACCGCGTGCGAATAGAATGTTAAAGTGTCAGAGTTTAGTGAAGTAACGTCAAGTTCGACCTAGTTTAATGTGAAGTATATGTACACAGGAGAATCGGCACCGGCGAATGCAGAACCATTTCTGGTTGGATTATATTGCTTTGGGACCGTGACCACCGGAGAAGAGCACCGTTGATTCCACTGTCGTTTGGGATTTAACCTCGTGAGGATCACCACTCGGACCCGCCTCGTGGAAGGGGCTGGCTAGCTGTCGTCAATGCTGTCGAGCATCTTGGATTACAACTATTGCTTTTGTCTGCTGATCAAGGGAGTACAAGCACCGGCTCCTGTATCTGGAGCCTCTTTATTCCTCGTTGACTCAGACTGGGTACCCGAACATTCCTCTACCCCTCCCGGCTTTACACCCCGGAGGGAACCCAGTGTCTCCAGTTGGTACCGGTGTGGCCCATATAATTGCTATACCACAGGTGGCGTCAGCTTAGACCCATCATAGTATTCCTACTATTCTCATTGACTTATGCTCTTGACTGACTTTACGTATGTTCTTTGCCATACAAGCGCAAGCCTAATTCTCAATCTGTAACCTAACGTTGCTTAATAATAATAAATAACCCTCCAATATAATTTATGTGTCAATGCCGTATTCTTGTGTGGGTGTTCACCATCAATATTTGATGTACTGTTTGGCCAGTAATTAAAGTACATAACTAGCAGTGGTTTAATATATCACAATCTTTAATACAGTCAGGGTTTTGTAACCCCTCAGTTACACTAATGCTGAAATGGGTCGCTGTTCTAATCTTCCCCGCCGTGGGATGTTGCCGCTTATCCCTCCTCTTGCCCGGTTCATTAATGAAGGTCAGTCGGTAGATAATGTGGGGGGTTTTGCTGAGTCCTATTTACTAAGTAGCCAGGTAGCTTTGATCCTGTGCCCCGGCGGGGATGAACGATGTCCCACCCGGCCGATGCATGAGAGCGAATCGGCTCGGAGGGTGGCAGTTAGGGCTGACCTTCGAATTTTTTTTTGGCAATCGAAGCTTCGGGGCCGAGCTTCGATTTTAATTCGAAGCTTCGAATTAAAAAAAAATTAATTCATTCATTTATTTTTTATATATATATATATATATATATATATATATATATATATATATATATATATATATATATTTTTTTTTTTTTTTTTATCTTATGTTGTGGGACTTGTACAGCACTTTGGTAAACGTTGTTGTTTTAAAATGTGCTCTATAAATAAAGTGGATTGGATTAATGAATTAAGTAGCCCCTTTCGTGACTGTGACCAGTGGTGCAGTGGCAAATTGACAGTAGGTCAAACGCTCCACGCGCGGCCGTCAGCGCGCGGCCCAGAGAGCGCCGCTGGCTCTGCGGCTCTGCAGCTGCATGCTTCTCCGGGAGTCCGGTTGGATAATGCCATGTAAAAAGCAATTGCGCGTACTTCAGCCTCAGTGACCGAGGTATAACGCAGTTATACCGAGTTATACCAGCACTGCACCACTGACTGTGACGCAGCCAACACAGTGTGATTTAATTCAAGGTAGATCGTTGTTGTCGTTTGAACAACTTCAGATTTCATGGGAACTACCAATCCCCCAAATCAAGAATGTTTAAGATGAATGAAGTAAGATTTTGATTATTTGAAATATGGCCTGTGTAGACTAAACTATGCACAGAATTATGTCAGTCTACAAGGTCCGGATTCTACATGGTCCGGCAATGTAGACCTTGTAGACTCCACTACAGACCAATTATCAGTGAATGTTCATGCATTTTTAAGAAGGGCTACTTCCACAAAAAAACAAAGAACTCACCAAAACATCTCAGTAGCACCTTATCTAAATGTTCTATTTCATATATGGAGATTCATATTTATTTATGTATTGCATGCATTTCTACATTTTATTTCCTATTTTGTTTATTCATCCCAGTATCTTTCTTTCTTATGTGTGGAATTCTACAAGGCATTTACATTCACATTTACATTTAGTCATTTAGCTGATGCTTTTATCCAAAGCGACTTACAAGTTCTGTACGACAGGTCATCAGGAAGGATACAACTCTATCAGCTGAGTAACAATATTCATCAAAGTGTTGCGTGTTACAGTGTAGGTTAGTTTATTAGGACAAGTGCATGACAGTAAGGTTAGTTAGGGTTAGATTTTTTTTATTTTATTTTTTAAATTTTATTTCAGATAATGGTTGAAGAAGTGCGTCTTTAGTCGACGGCGAAAGATTGGATGGGATTCGGCTGTCCTAACTGGGGTGGGTAGTTCATTCCACCATTGTGGGGCAAGGACTGAGAATAGGCGTGTAGGTGGTGTATATGTGTTTGAGGATGATATCCTTCAAACAGGCAATAGTGATGATATAATTTGGGCAGTGCTGCTGAGCTGGGTTACTTTCCTCCAGTGTATTTGTCCCCCGGCCCCACCCAATGGCCCCATGCACACACACACACACACACACACACACACACACACACACACACACACACACACACACACACACACACACACACACACACACACACACACACACACACCGAAGTAAAAAAAAAAAAAAAAAAAATTAAAAAAATTTAACTTCGATTTTTTTTTTTATGTTCGAAGCTTGTGCCATCGAACGAAGCTTCGAAGCTTCGAAGTATTTAAGACAGCCCTAGTGGCAGTATGGATGGATGAGAGTTATACTGCTGCAGGATGGTATTTAGCGGCGGCCAGTGTTATGGCTCAGCTGACTATTTTCCTGTCCACATTAGCGTCGGGTAGTGGGGCTACGGGACCAGCCGACACTGAAAACATTTTGCATGTTTGTGGTGTTATAGAGATCTTGACTCAGTCGCAAGCTATAACTGCGGGGAGGATTAGGATGCTATCAACGTTTGTTAATAGGCATATATGGTTGGAGCAATCTCCTCTTGGGGAAGAAGATAGATTTTCTCTCCTCATGGCTCCTTTTTCCACAGAAGGACTTTTTGGTCGTTCTGCGGAGGCGCAGGCGGTTGTTGATTTGGGTCCCACACCACCTCACGCTATGCAGCCAGAGGTTGGAGCACGGCCTCGTCAGTGACTGTGGCGAGGCCCTCGACAGGTGGCCATGTTTCCCCCGCCAGTGGTACCCTGGGCGGAGAGTCAACAGGGATCCACAAGGCCGACAGCCTTGGCGGCCGAGGGATCGGCCATTTTGGGTGTACTCGGCTTGGAACAAACAAGCCGTCGTCATTCTGCCGTGAGCAGCCCGCTCCCCGTTCAATCCTCTCTCTGTTACCCACGGAAGCGGGGCTCTGATCGTTTTCCTTTGGCTGCGGGCCGCGAACCTTCTTTGAAGCGCATGCGGCCCCACTTTTCGCTTCTCATGGAGACAGGGGCTGACACCCAGTTGATGGCTGAGCCTGGGTCTGTCCGTGAGAATGTTGTGCTGTCGCGTGGCTCCTGCACCACACGTTGTGTGATGGGTGAGCCTGGTGTTACGGCTGCCACTATTTACAGTGGTCAGCAGGGGGACTCGAGGCCTCTTCGGTTGAATGCTCAGCAAGGGTTACCCCAGCATCGCCTTCGCCAGGCGGGGTATCACGCTGATGCCTCCCACTCCCGTGAGAGCGGCAGTGGTCTGCAAAGAAGAGGCGAGCGTGATTTGGGTGATAGCAATATCACTGCAGGGCTACGGCGTGTAGGAGCCCATGGGGTCCTCACGCCTTGCATGTCTAGCTGTAGAACAACTCCTCAGCATGCGCTAGAGGGGTGTTCAGGGGGGGGGGGGGGGGGTGTCAACCAGTTTGATGGCAGCTTCTCCCATATCAAACCGGCCCTTTCTGTCGGGGTCCCCCCTTGAGTGCGTCGCACAGCGGGAGGGACCGGGCCACCTATCTACTGTTCCTTGCGGCCCAGCGTCAGTTGACGGCGGGTGCGCTGTGGGATTATTTTCACATATGGCGACAAGAATGCCGTTTGGAGGGGTGGATAGAGAGAACGTTGAGGGAGGGGCTTGTTTTGCAGTTTGCACAACCCCACCCTCCGTTTTCAGGTTTGGTGCAGACCCTATTGTCAGGGTCAGAAGCAGTGACAGCCCTGGCCGACGAGATTCGATCTCTGTTGGCGAAGCAGGCTATAGTCGTGGTCCCAAGAGAGGACGCGATGTCAGGCGTCTACTCCCGTTATTTTCTGGTGCCCAAAAAAATGGGAGGGGTCAGACCTATACTGGATCTGTCCGCGTTTAATTGTCTGATTGTAGCGAGACCATTCAGAATGTTGACCGTCAAACTCCTGCTGCTTGCTGTCAGAAGGGGAGACTGGTTCACCTCCATAGACCTGAAGGATGCGTATTTTCACATCCAGATTTTCCCTCCTCACAGGAAGTTCCTACGGTTCCTGTTTCAGGGCGTAGCATACGAGTACCAGAGGTTGCCGTTCGGCTATTCTCTGGCTCCCCGCACATTCACCAAGTGCGTAGCGACTGCGCTGGAGCCTCTACGTCGTCGAGGAATACGTGTTCTATTATATCTCGACGACATTCTACTCCTCAGCCGGTCGGAGGAGGTTGCCAGGTCTCATACCAGGCTGGTGGTGGAATTCCTCACCAGGCTGGGTTTTGCTGTGAACTGGAAGAAGAGTATGCCTCTTCCCAGTCAACAGGTGGAGTACTTGGGCTTGACGTTGAGGTCAAGGCCCATGATTGTAACCCTCTCGGAGCAACGGAGGGTGTCTATCCTACACGCGCTCGGGGGTTTCCGTCTGGGAGGGACGGTCACGGCGCTGCAAGTGATGCGCCTGCTCGGTATGATGGCATCTGCTCACACGGTGGTTCCTCTTGGCCTCCTCTTCATGAGGAGGATACAGAGGTGGTTCTTCAGTATGGGAATAGATCCGGTGAGGGACAAATGGAAACGGTTGACGGTTCCTTTGTCGATAAAGGGAGATCTCGCCCATTGGAGGAGGCTGGGTATCCTCACCATTGGGGTCCCCATGGGCAGCAGGCGCTCACACGTCACGGTCTTCACCGACGCTTCTCTCACGGGTTGGGGAGGGACGTGTCGGACCAACGCAGTGGGGGGCAGCTGGACGGTCCATGCTGCTCCGTCTACCCTGCACATCAATGTATTGGAATTGAGGGCGGTCCTCCTGGTCCTCAAACGGTTCGACCACCTGGTGGTAGGCGAGCACGTTCTAGTCAGAACGGACAGTATGACGGCAGCAGCGTATATCAACAGGCAGGGTGGGACTCGATCCATCCGCCTGCACCGGGCGGCGGTCGAACTCTGGCTATGGGCATCTCGCAGGCTGCACAGTCTGAGGGCGCTCCACATCCCTGGTATGGAGAATGTGGGCGCAGATGTGATGAATCGGGGCGGTCCTCGTTGTGACGAGTGGGAACTGCGCCACGACATAGTCAGGCATATCTGGGATCGCTTCGGGGAGGCTTCAGTGGATCTGTTTGCGAGCCGACGCTCTCACGAGTGCCCCTTGTGGTTCTCGGTCAGTCGGGCAGATCATCCCCCCTTGGGGGTGGATGCCTTCTCGATGTTTCCATGGCCGACCGGCCTTCTGTACGCCTTTCCTCCTTTACAGCTGTTGAGTCAGCTGTTGGAGCGGATACGGAGGGAGCGCAGGACGGTGATCCTGGTTGCGCCGGACCGGGGCACGGCAGTGTGGTTCCCGGTCCTGATCCAGCTACTGGTCGCTCCGCCATGGCTTATTCCTTGGTCGGCGACAGCCCTCTCTCAAGCACACGGGTCGCTGTTTCAGTACCCGGTGTTTGGCCAACATCTGATGGTGTGGCTGGTTAGAGGGTGAATCTGGAGAGGATGGACCTTTCTGTGGTTGGTACCATCCGGAATGTGCATGCTCCCTCCACTGTCGCGCTTTACGCGGGCAGATGGCGTATGTTCCAAGAGTGGTGTAAGGTGGGGGGCCGGGACCCAGTGTCCTGCCCCCTGGATGCTGTCCTGGGTTACCTCCAGTCTCTCCTTGATAGACTGTCGGCTTCGACGGTGAGGGTATATGCAGCAGCTATATCCTCTTATCATGAGGGATTTGAGGGTGATGTTTTGTTCAGCCACCCTCTTGTGAAGCATTTCCTGCTTGGCGCTCGACGCGTGAAGCCGGTACAACGCTCTTTGGCTCCGAGTTGGGATCTTCAATTGGTCCTCGGTCAGTTGTCCTTGGCCCCGTTTGAGCCTCTTGAGCAAGCGCCGTTGGGACAGACGTTCTTGCTGGCCGTCACCTCCGCTAAACGCGTGGGTGAGCTCTGTGCTCTTTCGGTACGACCAGAGTGCCTGTCTTTTCGTTCCGATTGCGGTGCCACTGCGGCCTAATCCTGCCTTTGTGCCTAAAAATATCCGGAGTTCCTTCCGCTCCAGGGATATTGTGGTTCAGGCATTTCATCCTCCTCCTCATGCTAGTGAGTTGGAGGCGGGCCTTCACCTGTCATGTCCGGTCCGTGCTTTGGGGATTTACCTCAGCCGTACTCAGGGCCTCAGGGCTACCGATCAGCTTTTTGTCTGTTACGGTGGTTCTCGTGCCGGTAAGGCACTATCGAAACAGCGTCTGTCCCATTGGTTGTGCGAGGGCATTGCCCTCTGCTACACGTTGGCCGGGCTGGCTCCCCCTGGGGGCGTCAGGGCGCACTCCACTCGTGGGGTGGCGGCCTCTGCCGCCCTGCTGGGTGGGGCCTCGGTGGAGGACATCTGTGCTGCAGCTTCATGGTCCTCCCCGGGTCCCTTCGTAAGGTTTTACCTCATGGACATGACCGGGGGTTCTGTCTCCCAGGCGGTTCTGGGGTCTGTGGCCTCTCCTGCTTCCCATCCTTTGGTGGGGTAGCAGGGGTGTGTGGGTATGAGCCACAGTGTGTTGTGTCACACGTGGTTCCGCCTGTGCTGTGTGTTCAAGGGGTTCTAGTTACCTCTTGTTCGCACTCGGGTGGAGTTGACTGCGCCCCCTCTTCATTAGGAAGGATGGGGTGACGGGACTCCCCTTCCCCCTTGATGTGGGCTTACGGGTCCTCAGGGGGTGCATCTGTCGGGCCTCGCGTCCGCTCTACCCCATATCTCGGTATGGCTTAAGAGCGTGACGCGATGCAAGTACGCTATATAACGACAGGTTATGTATATAACCTAGTTATATGGGGGAATCTTTTCCTGGAAACGATTTTTTCCGAGGAAGAGTGAGTGGTGACCACGCCTAGTACTTTATAGTACGCTACTAAAGGGGCGGGGCCTGGCAGGTGGTGGGTGTATTTGGTTTTTTATTCGTTTATGGAGTACAATAGGTACTAGTGGTCTGCAAGGGCCTTGAAATAAAGCCAGAGCCCTGCCCGAGCCCGTGAACTTCAGGCCCTGCCCGAAAATAAGCCCGACTGTAAATAATATTTTAAGCCCTAGCCCGCGTGAAAACCCGAAAAAAATTATTATTATTATTATTAAAATATAATTTTTTTTGTATTTGTTTTAAATATTCGAAACACTGTTTTATATGAACGTAATAAATAAACAAAACTAAGAAGCATTTACATAGCCTGTTTCGCTCTTATTAGAATGCGTCTCTCCCAGTGCTCGCTTATAGACTGACTCACACACATCAGCCTCGTAAAACGTATTGAAGGCTATAGAATCTTCTTTGACACACACACACACACACACACACACACGACACACAATAGCCTACTCAGTCAAACAAACAAACAGAAAACAGAAATCAGATTTCGAGCAGAGCAACGTAATGAAAAGCACAACAAAACAGGTAGCGAGGCGACCCAGCAAGGCAGCAAATAATAAACATCACTCACCACACTTCAGCAATGCGTTGAACACCGTTAACAAAACTTCGCCAACCGGGTATACATCCCAAGAACAAATTAAAAACGTTCGCCAACTGGCTATATTCCAACACAACCAATCGAGTTGAACTTGTCCCCCGAGTTCTCCCTGCGCGCTGCGGTAATTACATCCAAATGTTTCTCTGGCGCGAAAGAGAAAACGAATCTTAAAACGAAGGTTATCATATAACCCTAGTTATACAAAAAAAAAACTAAAAAAAACACAATAAAAAAACAAAAAAAATAAAAAACGGCGGTGCCCGGGCCCGGCCGAGTCCGAATTATTTATAAAAAAAAAAGCCCTGCCCAGCCCGAACCCGCCGGGCCGGGCCCCATCGGGCCTGGGCAAGGTTGCAGTGCACTAATAGGTACATGAGATGATCTCGGTATGGCTTAAGAGCGGGACGCTTAGCCAGTACTCATATAACTAGGTTATATACATAACCTGTCGTTAACCCTTTCACTACCCCACTACATACGGTTAACCCTTTCACTACCACACTACATACGGTTAACCTTTCACTACCACACTACATAAGGTTAACCCTTTCACTACCACACTACAGGCGGTTAACCCTTTCACTACCATACTACAGATGGTTAAACCTTTCACTATCACACTACAGACGGTTAACCCTTTCACTACCACACTACAGAAGGTTAACTCTTTCACTACCACACTACATAAGGTTAACCCTTTCACTACCACACTACAGAAGGTTAACCCTTTCACTACCACACTACAGACGGTTAACTGTGGTGGGAAGTTCATTCCACCATTGTGGAGCGAGGACTGAGAATAGGAGGCTTCTCTTTGACGACCCTCCTGGAGCTCAGATAGGAGTAGGTCTGACGCGGCCAGAGGATGCAGAGCGGAGGGGTAGTTAGAGACCATTGACCGGAGGTAGGCGGGAGCCGTTCCCTTCACTGCACGATATGCCAGGTCGATATGCCAGGTCGATATGCCAGGGTTCTTCCTTTGGATTCTAGCTTTAGGAGAGAGTGGTGCATGTTCACACATATTGAATGAGCTGTCCTGGGGCACAGAAATAATATATGCATGACATTCCAGGGTCTGTGTCCGGGTCTGTGGGACCCGCTTTCAATGTTTTATTAAAAGAGAAATGATACAAGGAGTTGTTTTTTTTAACCTGAGACTCATTAGCCTTGGCTAATTTTCTGTGAAGAACATGCAAAATAACACATTTTGAGCGCACACTGTGCACCTCCTCCTACACATTTATATTAGATACACAGTGTTCAGGTCCACTGGAGATGAAAGTGCAGAGATTGTAGGTGAAAACAAGCAAATATGGTAAAAATGTTACACAAATTTCACTCACTGTACCTTCACCATCTGCCTCCACCTTTTTTCATTCATATCTTTCAAGATAAATATGATTTATTCCATTGACGTCTTGATTAAAATCTATACTTCTTTTGCACATTTTATCACAAAAAAGTAAGATATAATACTGTTATTGATAAATGTAATCCACCAGACATTGGGTGAGTAACAAAAATGTGAACACCACACGTTACGCTGAATTCATACTTCAAAAAGAGGCCCGTATTCGGAAGGTGTGGCTCTCATTCAGTTGTATCTACTTATATTTCTGAGGTAATATAGGATCAAATCAAATGTGTGCCCTATCAGTTATATTTGCATTACAAGAAATATAGTTATATATATATACACCGAAATATATACTGTGAGCATGCATACAAGTAGGCTACTGCATTGTGTGCAGACATTCTCTGTGCAGTGAATTCCAAGCAGTTTGCCAGATGTGTGAATTGGGGGCAGTCGCACATCTGTCCAGACGCGAAGGAAAATGGGTGCAGTTCGGGAATACCCCCCCCCCCCCCACACACACACACACACACACACACACACACACACACACACACACACACACACACACACACACACACACACACACACACACACACACTGCTGAAGGGATAGGCTGGCATACAGGTGTTAAATAGCACAATGGGTGTTATGTTCTCTGGCAGGAACACAAGTGCGGTACCCCATGAATAGAACTAAACAACATGACACCTCGCGCTCACAAAGGACCACGTCGCTTTGAGGTGAAGACGGCTTCAAAGTGGCAACAATAATGTTCTAAAAAAAATAAACAAGTGTACAGTATGTCCTGTTGCAGTGTTTGCTAATGCGATAACTGATAGGAGATACATTTTGTTCAAACTGTTACCGTAGCAACAGAACATGAGCAAAAGAGTGGTCAGGGTGAATAAGGGGGAAGACGCTTTATGAAACGGCTGCATCATCATCATCATCATCATCATCATCATCATCATCATCATCATCATCATCATCATCATGTTTAGTTTATTTATTTAACTTTTACCCAGGGATAGTGCACATTAATCAACAAATTCAGTTTTTACATCAATGTAAATGTGCCAGAATTAGCTAATGAGCTAGTTTCCATCTGTAGTCCCTGCCAAACATGCATGTCTTCATGGTGTGGGAGGACCCAGAGGAAACCCACGCAAACACAGGGAGAACATGCAAACTCCACACAGAAAGGCCCCCTGCTGGGGTTCGAACCACTGTGCCACGTGCCGCCCGTGCCACCCGATCATCATCATATCATCATCATCATCATCATCATCATCATCATCATCATCATCATCATCATCATCATCATCATCATCATCATCACCATCATCATCATCATCATCACCATCATCATCATCACCACCACCATCATCATCATCATCATCATCATCATCATCATCATCACCATCATCATCAGTCAGCTAATGTATAGAGGGATCACTGTAAACGTTAGGTTATGACTATAACCAAGTTCTGTTAATATAGCGACGCTCGGCGTCACTCTCTGCACTGTCCTCGCACACGTGCACACGCACTGAATAAAGACCACAATGTACCTTTAATCCCAATATTTGTCTGACCACACCCCTATCAGCTTACCCATATAAGCAGGGGTGGGGCCACCCACTCGCCTCCTTCCCAAGCTTTCACCACAAGGCGAGATCAAGGGCTGCAGCGGCGTCGGACGCCGAGCGTCGCTATACTAACAGAACTTGGTTATAGTCATAACCTAACGTTCTGTATCGTATAGCTCTCGCTCGGCGTCACTCTCTGCACAAGGGAGGCCGAGCGAGAGCCATCGGCCGACAAATACACCCCGCTGAAAGCCCCCCACAACCATCAGAACAGGGAGGGCCGAGCCCCCCCGACCCACCCTACTGGAGGGCCCCCCCCTATTGGGGGCTTCACGGGAGGGCGACGGACCCGACCGTGCGAAGAGGCACTCAAGCAACTCAACGCACAGGGTGAGCAGCCGTGGCTTGACCCCACGACTACACACACGCACAACCCGCATGCCACCCGGGAACGAACGGAGGAAACAACCTCGTTACTGCCCCCAGAATCACGGGGTCAAGGGCAAACCCAACCCCGTGGCAAGGCCGTAGCAGCGGAGCGCGAAGGAAGACCCAGACCCACCAAAGGGACTGGACCCCCTGGAACGGGGGCCCGGAGAAGTCCATGATGCCAGCATCAAGACCCCACCAGGTGGGCACTTAGTGACCCCGCCCCCCACATCGCCAGCGTATTCGGACAAAGGCCCCTCAGCCGAGCGGGCCCTGTCCCCCCAATAGTACACCGCCTGGCACACTGACCCTGCAGAACAGGCAGTAAGCATGGCCGTAAGCACACAAAAAAGGCAGCGCACCGGGGAAAAAACCAGGCAACAGGCTATTAACCCTAGCCTGGAGACTGAGGACGAGACAGGCGCCAGAGGGGACAGCTGAACACAGCCGCCCCGGCGGAAGGAGCGTAAGCTGGCGGTGTTGCATGACCAAGCCTCCATTTAAAAAAAACCCACCCAGAGGGGTTGAGGCAGAGAAGGCTGACACGATTGGCAGACGTCATGAACGTGCAGGGGCACCCTCAAACGGTGAACCCGGGAGTCGACACTGCTCCAACACACCAGGGAATCAACCACCTTGGTGTTACCCAATGCGGTGGTTGTTCCTATTAGTGGTCTGCAAGGGCCTTGAAATAAAGCCCGAGCCCTGCCCGAGCCCGTGAACTTCAGGCCCTGCCCGAAAATAAGCCCGACTGTAAATAATATTTTAAGCCCTAGCCCGCATGAAAACCAGAAAAAAAATATTATTATTATTATTATTAAAATTAAATTTTTTTTGTATTTGTTTTAAATATTCGAAACACGGTTTTATATGAACGTAATAAATAAACAAAACTAAGAAGCATTTACATAGCCTGTTTCGCAATGCCGTCTCTCCCAGTGCTCGCTTATATAGACTGACTCACACATCAGCCTCAAAACGTATTGAAGGCTATAGAATCTTCTTTGACACACACACACACACACACGACACACAATAGCCTACTCAGTCAAACAAACAAACAGAAAACAGAAATCAGATTTCGAGCAGAGCAACAAAACAGGTAGCGAGTCGCGACCCAGCAAATAATAAACATATCACTCACCACGACGTCAGCAACGCGTTGAACACCGTTAACAAAACCGGCTACATACATCCCAAGAACAAATTAAAACGTTCGCCAACTGGCTATATTCCAACACAACCAATCGAGTTGAACTTGTCCCCTGAGTTCTTCTCCCTGCGCGCTGCAGTAATTACATCCAAATGTTTCTCTGGCGCAAAAGAGAAAGCGAATCTTAAAACGAAGGTTATCATATAACCCTAGTTATATGAGAAAAAAAATAAATAAAAAAACGCAATAAAAAAAAAAAAAAAAATTAAAAACGGCTGTGCCCGTCGGGCCTGGGCAAGGTTGCAGTGCACTAGTTCCTATAACCCCTCAAGAAAAAACTCCAAAACACACCTGCGGGTATACACCGGCTATACCGCAGTACAAGTGTTTCAGTTTTTCAAAAAAGGGTTAACCCAGGCCTACGGGTCGACGAAACATTACTTCGGACCGGGCCCGGCGATACGGGAAGCACAGGGTCACCAGAGGAGGTCAAAGACCACCCCAACAGGCCCCTCTTCGCCATGCGTGAGAGAGGAGCGAAAAAGAATGGAGAACCAGCCCCTAAGCACACCGTACTTGGTATTCCCAGGCGGTCTCCCAACCAAGTACTAACCAGGACCAACCTGTGTAGCGGCCGAGATCTGACGAGATCGAGCATGTACAGGTTGGCATGGCCGTAAGCCATTACGACAGTGCTGAGTAAAAAACTTACCCAACCAGGGTCTCCATAGTGCTTAACCCTGTGACACCCGGACCGACCTGGCATTTTTCCCCCTGAAAAAAGCCCAAGTCCCTCAGGGTACCAGAACAGCAGATCTGCATCCCCGGCGGACAACGGGTTCAACTGATCCGGACCAGCGTGACCAGAACCAGTCCCGTGCCCTAACCACGCCGACATGCCTACTCCAGGAGAAAGGGCGTGTCGATCTTAACATGAAAAGAAGGCGCCACCCAGACGTTCGGGCGAACCGCGCCTGGTGGCCCACCCCAAGGCCGTGAGACCCCTCTACATATGTTCAGATCCATTCCGTCATCATCCCCCAGACATGAATGAGAATCCGTCGATAACCAACCCAGGTCGTGGGATGTGGTCGTCGGAAGAGGAAAAACCCCCATCTCAGTCGCTTTATAAAAACGCTGTTTTAACCTCAAGCAACCAAGGCGCCTGTTTACAGCGAGCTAGCACTATATGTGCGTCGGGACACACCCCCATCAATGAACAGGCTATTTAGACCTGTCATTGAATCCCCAAGGCGCCCAGGGGAACGACAAGAGGGGTGTGACACTTCCTAACTCCAACACTTTTTGAATAGAAAAGAAGGAAGCACCAACAGTATGTATCCCAGTCTACACAGCCGGGGGTAAACATTTTTTCACATTTTTACATCCCACCACCCTCCCATAGGAAGGAGACGGGGATCCCCAGAGAGACTTCCCACGCGAGCTGTACAGATTGAAAAGAATATATTGCACCTTGAGCCATGTAAAAATTGGTTTTAGGGCTCTCCGGGGAAGAGGCACTGAACCCATACACACTCAATAATCGAATTGAATCGAATACATACACAATAGAATAGGACACCTTCTAGAGGGTCCACTCACTTTGACAATCTGAGGAGGAAGGCTCTGTACTCTGATGGAGGCTCCCTCACATGGAAGGAGGAGTCCGAACTCACAGAAGGCCCGAAAAGGCGCTTGGTGAGGAGGAGCCCTGACCACCCCCCCGAAACAGATCCTTCACATGGACCTGAACAGCACACGGAAGTCCTACCAACAGAGACGCGCACAGTGACGTACTCTATGGCGGGGGAATTTCTGCGGTGCACACGCCCAATATTCCAGGCCGTGGGACCATTGTCATTACAGGCTGAGAAAAGACTCATTTGTCACTAAGCATAGCTTTATAGGTTAGTTAACCCCCTTAGTTGTGAGTACACGGTACATATAAACACACATGATGTTTCTCAACACAACAAACCAGATCATTTTCACATCTGAAACAACAACCCGATTTGCACGGAGAAGCTAAATACCTAGTGACAAGACAATTCACACACAACTTGCGTCGTATCCTAAATGTAGTGCAGTAACACTCGTTTTGGAAAACATCGTTATTTACAAAACATTTAGAAGGGAAAGCCAGAAGAAGTGTACAAGGTCTGGTCAGACCTGGCTTACCCGGAGCGTAGATCAACGAAGTGCAGTCTCAAGACACCGTAGAAAACACAGCCGTCCTGTGTTGTTCGATCTGGGCAGCGTCGCCGCTCCAACCCGTCGCTACGGTCCCCTTTGTTGACGCAGGCTTTGCCGTCCTGGCCCAGGGCAGGTTCGACGAACATCCTCTGTCAAAGATGACGTTGTAGTCAAGAGTGTTTAAAACATGTTATAATCAAAGCACGTTCAATAGAGTAGCATTAAGCTAACGGCCGCTCCAACCGTCGGTCGCTACTGCCCCTGTCCGCGAGACGCCGAGCGAACGGCGCACGCGACCAGAGGGGAGCTCGCGGCGGCGCGCGAGGAGCCGGAGCTACCCCGCGCTGGGCCTTGGCCGATAGCAGCAAGCTAACGTTTCCTAGTGATCACAGCAGGCTAGCGCCGCAGCTAACAGCTGACTGGCTAACAGTAGGCCCAACCTATGTAGGCCACGCAGTGATCACAACAGGCTAACGCCGCAGCTAACAGCTGACTGGCTAACCGCAAGCTAAGCAGCTATCACCTGAACTTGTACACAATGATATAACACTCACCCAGACAGGCCGCCGTTCTGAAACCCTCCTCACTTTTTAAGAGAAAAGAGAAACAAGATGTTAACACAGTTTTACAACTGTGATTTTACCAACACCCGACGGAGCCAGCACAATACCCAACTGGCCTGTGTAGCTGACTTGAACACAGATCTTCCGCTATCGAACATCTATGCCCATATCTCCTCGCGAGGGAATACTCTCATTTGGATATGAAAGATGGGGCCTTAACACGGTGACAGAGAGATATCCACTCGTCCAGAAAACACAGGGATCACCAGTGTTAATGGTCGTGGCCCACTAGTTAAAACTATAATGGGCTTCAGACCAAGGTCTTCTGTCGCCTAAGAGGCTGAACAAAGGACCCTAGCCTGGGGCCGGTTTTCATAAACATTGTCAATTAGCCCCCATAGCACTAACAGACAAGTGGAGCCTGCCAGCAAAACATAACTCACCAAACCAGGAACCCACCGCTTCTCACAACAGCGGCGCATCCTACAGCCCGGCTGTGTCTTTACCGCAACCAGCACACAGCAAGGACTGCAGTTGGAAAAGTATGTAGCGGCGCGAACTCCCAATACGAAAACCGGTGGAGGATTTTTAGAATGATCATCATCTTCCAGACACTCCAGTACGAAGACAATATCGCCGTATTTTCTCGAAAATAGTGAGAGAGAAAATAAAGATATGATGTCAACGTATCCTTGCTTTCCAACTCTTCTCCTACCATCACATCACTTCAAGTGTGGGGATCTACCGAGGCACTTCCTTGTGGTGAAAGCGAGAAGGAGGCGAGTGGGTGGCCCCACCCCTGCTTATATGGGTAAGCTGATAGGGGTGTGGTCAGACAAATATTGGGATTAAAGGTACATTGTGGTCTTTATTCAGTGCGTGTGCACGTGTGCGAGGACAGTGCAGAGAGTGACGCCGAGCGAGAGCTATACGATACAGAACATTCCTGCACCGGTGTCCACTCTGACCTCACAACGATCAGAGCCAGTCTTTTTCAAATCAGAGACCTCACTCTCTCTGAGACAAGAGTTTGGCCGGGGTCAGTCTGTATAGTTGAGGAAGATACAAGTTCAATTGTAAAATACTATTTAATGTTCGATATTAACCTCTTCCACCCGTGCGGTCCATCGGCGGACCGCAAATGACATCACGTCATAAATCAATCTCTCCAGACTGTTTGACAAAAGTATCGTTTTATTTTTCAAACGTATTCAAGTATAAACATCATAACCATGTCACAACAGCATTTATAATGTATATTATCATCAATACGTTAGTTTACCAATAGGTTAAAGTGTTATTAGATAGATTTCCATTTTCGTTTTGGTGTTATTTAGTTCGTGAAAGTTGCCATTTTGGAAAATGTGAACGTCGGGAATTGTAGTTTTTTGAGGACAGTGAGAGCTTTCGATGAGTGTTGGAATTTTTCCGAACGACACTTCCCAAGGGCCTCTATGGGGTTTCAAGCACATTACTTCTGTATGAATTTTTTTAATATATTATTATTCGGGATAATAAACCACAAAACCTAACGTTATTGACATATATTGAAGTGCAGTTAGTTTCTCTTCCCTATTTTCTAGCATGTAGCAACACTTAGATTTGAAATTAGTTTCAAAATGGTGCCACCCTGATACAAATAAAAAAGCTACTGTACTCATGCACGCCTGGTGATATTAAATCCAAATTGAACTCGGGCATTTGAAAGATAATATATGTATATATATATATATATATTAAGGCTGTCAAATATATCGCGTTAATATCGCGTTAACTCCCGATTCTATTAATGCCACTAATTTTTTTAACTCAAGATTAACTAAAAAAAAAAAAAAAAAAAAAAACATTTTTACTAGACTTCACTCAGGTGTAGGCCTGCCGCGATAAGCAATAAATCGATTAATTGCAGCGATAATTAAAATTAATGCAATGATTTTGACGGGCGCGATTAATTGCTATTTGCGCGTTTGTTTTAATGAGGCGGAACCAGTGCCCCTTGTCAGTCACTGTCCGTGTTGGGAGGCGGGCCGCTGGCCTTACTACAGAGCACAGCACGGGAGCTCGCCTATAGCAACGCCACATATAGCTTAACTACATTTCTCAATAGTGTTGCTCCTTTTAACCAAGTAGCGTTATTTGTAGTGTAACGTTAGAATAACACAGAATAACGTTAATACAATTACATGCATCATTGTTTACAATGAACGGGTGGGGCTAGTCAAAGGACTGGAGACGGGGACAAGTTAAACATGAATTAATTTATTATAACACGTCGTTTTCGAGTCATGCTGCAGTGCCTACGCACCACAGCTATTCTATTATATACTGCTTTGACGCTTCCTCCTCATCGTTGATTGCCTGTAGTAGCTGCATCTAACGTTAGTAGCTAACGTTAAAACTAAAAAACACAACCGGACGAGACAAGTTGTCGGCTAGGATAATCACAACAATACTTCCGGTCCGGTCGGTGGGCTTCAAAATAAAAGTCTTAAACACCGGAAAAGACGGAGCGGTGGGCTTCAAAATAAAAGTTTTGGGAAATAAATTTCTCAAAAAAATTCTCTAACCGGTCGCAATAATATCGCTTATCGCGATATCTTCGGGGGCAATTAATCGCCCAGCAAAATGTGTTATCGTGGCAGGCCTACTCAGGTGTATTATTGATGCTCTCATTGATACTATGTTTGTTTCTGAAGTGTGTGTGTGTGTGTGTGTGTGTGTGTGTGTGTGTGTGTGTGTGTGTGTGTGTGTGTGTGTGTGTGTGTGTGTGTGTGTGTGTGTGTGTGTGTGTGTGTGTGTGTGTGTGTGTGTGTGTGTGTGTGTGTGTGTGTGTGTGTGTGAGATATAGAGAGAGAGGGGGGTGAGAGAGATGAGGAAGGGGCAAAAGAGAAAAAGAGCTGGGAGAGTGTGTGTGTGAGGGAGAGAGGGGGGTGTGTGATTAATCAGCCCTTGTGTGTGTGAATGTAACAAGTTCCTAACGTTTTCTTTCCCCTATTATTTCATGCACACTTTATTCATTGTTTTAAATTATTATTTTCTTTTAAGTTATTTTGTGCATCACTCTGTTTTGAATTTGATGCAAATTTGCAATGCATGAGGGTCATCCTTTTGTGTTAAATGGCTGCACAAAGCAAGCATTTGTTGACTCGCATGTTGATAAGAGTATTAAAACTTGGAACTTGAAAAAGATCTGTTTAAGGTAAAAAAAAATAATAAAAAAAAAATGTGATTAATTTGCGATTAATCGCGAGTTAACTATGGACAATCATGCGATTAATCGAGTTAAATATTTTAATCGTTTGACAGCACTAATATATATATATATATATATATATATATATATATATATATATAAATGTGCAAATTGGCTATAATAAGGTAATTTATAAGCCTGCTATTCTATATTCTATAATAATATTTCAAATTGCATTGGTCCAGATGGGAGAATTCAGTACTGTATCTACAAAACCTTCTGTTTAATTATCTTCCCTTTATTCATTTCCTTAGATTTTTTTGTACACATGACATAGTAACATAGTGCTGTAATTTCATTTTCTAATAAATATGCATGATCAAGTTCAACAACGTGTGCTTTTATTTTGATATTCCTTATGTCCACGTTGAAATTACGCGATACATTAAGTGTGGGGTCGCCAAAAAAAATCATAAAATCAAATGGGGTTGTGGTATAAAAAAGTTTGAGAACCCCTGATCTAAAGTAAAAGTCCACATGATTCTACATGACGTTTGTGTATCCATTGATTCATGGTTCAATTGTTTATTAAACTACAAGAACGAGGGGCCCCCCCCCACCCCATACAAGGATCTCGCATTTTTGGTATTTGCATCAAACCATGCAAACTAGATGGGGTAAGAGTATATCTACACCCTACAGTGACCAATGGGTTCCGACAAGGTGGCATACTGTCACCTGTTCTCTTCAAGCTGTATATGGATCTTTCTAAAAGGTTAAAATAGTGTTAAAAAACAACTGTCTTTGAGCCTGCTGGTGCGCATAGCACTGCTCCAGTATTGTCTACCAGACGGTACCGGCGGGGAGAACAGTCTGTGTGCCGGGTGGCTGTGGTCCTGTATCGTCTACCAGACAGTACCGGCGGGGAGAACAGTCTGTGTGCCTGGTGGCTGTGGTCCTTGATAACGCTGTGTGCCTTTTCGCAGAAACAGCTGATAAACTACATCCTGAACGGCCAGGAGTCTGTTGCCGGTAATGCGCTGTGCCGCCCCCGCTCCTCTCAGTAGTGATTTGTGGCCGTGGGCAGAACAGTTCCCGCACCGGGTCGTGACGCAGCCCCTCAGCTCTTGATGGTGCACCTACAGAGGTGGTATATCACTGTGACATCACAATGACCCTGACTTTCATTTCACCGTCTCAGAAACTGAAACACTGCTGTAAAGGCTTTTTGGATGAACTCCCAACTTGTAATACACCACGTCAGCTTAAAATCGGCACAGTATCTCTTTAACATGACTAAATATAACACGCTCAAATGATTGGCTTACACTGGAGGTTCCCCGTGTACAGACCAAACTTGGTAAATATTAAACTATCAAATTCATTATAGTCCCTACTACTACATGGAACTCTCTTCAACTCTTGCTGAAGATGAAGCTACCAATACCAGGGAAAGTTAAGAGGCTTACTTGCAGGCCTGCCGTCTTGATTGATTGATTGAAAACTTTATTAACAGATTGCAGAATGGGTACAGTACAGTACAGCTCAATACACACAATTGTTAAGGGGATGCAGACCAGAGAAATACTTTCGTCTTGTTTACATCAGGTTACATCATTTTCAATTCATGAGGACATATATGACATACATGACATACAGATAGACAGTACTGCTACATCTATACATTTATGACATACCAGATTTGCAAATACAGTACTGTTTGTGATACAAAAAGAGTCCAGAAAAGGGAGTATATACATTTGACGTAGAAACTGTACATTGGAGGAGGTTGTGTGGGGTTGTGTGGGGGGGGTTGGGTAGGGAGGGGTTGGGGGGGGAAACACTGTACAACTGTACAAGTGTTACGAACCCTGTGAGTCTAAGGGTAAAGGGCTGTAACATAACAGTTGGTTGACAGAAAAGATGGACCACGTTTGTAAACAACAATGATATTTATTGAATAGATGCAAAGGAAGCACATGTAGCTCAAGGGTGAGCCCAGGCCAAAACAACAAACAAACACCACTATACTCCAAATAAACCCAATCTAATCTATGGTAAAAGAAATTACATTACCTAAACTACTCTTACCTAACCAAAACAGGAGAAAACAATATCCAAAGGAAATGGCAGCTCACCCCATCTGTGCTTCCTGAGAAAGAGAGAAAAACACATTAATTATACATAAAAAAGGCAGAATATATACAAAAACAAACTATAACTAACAATGCTCTCTCTGTGGCCATACACACACAAGGAAATTTCCACTAAGCACCAAAGGCCAATAAACGAAATGCAATATTGTCAAAGTTACAGGTTACAAAATCACACTAGGCCTAGCCTCATGCCAGAGAGAGAGAAAGACTGAAGTGAGAAGCCATGTTTTAACAGGTGTGGGGTGATCCATGATTGGGTGGTGTTGATTGAGTGTTGGAGTCTGGAAAACCATCCACCAATCGGTGCTGTGTTGTAATAATGGAAGGATTGGCCTGGCAGGGACCAATGGTGAAGGGAACAATGGCTGGAGGGAGGAAACAAAATGGAGAACACACACACATGGAGACACACACTGGGGAATATATACATTGGGATGTAACACCCCCATACATAAGACAAAAACATGTTTGACACTTAACACCAACTAAACATGTCTTTTTTTTTTAACAACGAGATAACATCTCTGAGATAACATGTACTTCAAAACAAAGAGCTATAAAAAAACTAGCAGTTGGTACAACAATGAACCAGTCAACAAACAAGTCGACCGCACGAGAGATTTAACTCCGAGATAGAGCATCCGCCAACACATTCTCAGACCCCTTCGTATGCTTTATGCTGAGGTTATAATTTTGCACTATGAGCGCCCAACGCATGAGGCGCTGATTGTGGTTGTACATCCGCGACAGAAAAACCAATGGGCTGTGGTCGGTGTATACTACCACTGGTAATACGCTCGAACCGAAATGTTGCAACGCATACAACATAGCCAAAGTCTCCTTTTCAATAGTGGAATAGTTTAGTTGATGCTTGTTAAATTTCTGGGAAAAATAACAAACCGGGTGACTGACACCATCGTGATCTTCCTGTAATAACACTCCTCCAGCTCCCACCCCGCTGGCATCCACCTCCAGCTGGAACGGCAGGGAGAAATCTGGAGCAGAGAGAACAGGGGAACTGCATAAGAGAGCTTTAACACTATCAAATGCATTTTGACAATCAGCTGTCCAAATGAATGGTTGGACGGGCTACACAGGCTAGTGAGAGAAGTGACGACAGAAGAAAAGTTTCGGCAAACACCACGGTAATACCCAGCCATCCCAAGGAATCTACGCAATTCCCGCCTAGTAGTAGGCACTGGAAAAGTTGTGATTGCAGATATTTTTGCATCCACCGGACGCACTTGGCCTTGTCCTACCTGCTTACCAAGATAGGTAACCGTAGCCTTGCCGAACTCACACTTGGCAAGGTTAAGGGTCAGGGAGGCTCCAGCTAAGCGGTCAAAGACAGTTTGTAAGGTTGTCATGTGGTCACGCCAGTTGGTCGAATAGACAACCAGGTCATCGAGATAGGCATTACAATTTGGAACACCAGCCAGGACTAGGGTCACCAGTCGCTGGAAAGTGGCCGGGGCATTACGCATTCCAAAAGGCATTACAGTATATTGCAAAAAATTGTCAGGGGTAACAAACGCCGAGATTTCCGAGGCACGGGGGGTCAAAGGGACCTGCCAGTAACCCTTTAACAAATCTAGTTTGCTAACATAGGTGGCAGATCCAAGGTTGTCAATACAATCTTCCATGCGGGGCAGTGGGAAGGAATCAGGCACGGTGACAGCATTTACCTTTCGGAAATCAGTACAAAATCTAGGAGTTCCATCCGATTTGGGAGATAACAAGCAAGGTGAACTCCAGGGACTGCAACTTGGCTTGGCTAAACCATGTTTTAACAAATAGTCAACCTCCTGTTGCATCATGGCCCTCTTGGTGATGTTAACACGGTATGCATGTTGCTTGATAGGCACAGCATTGTTAACATTAATATCATGGGCCAATACAGAAGTACAGGAGGGAACATCACCAAACAGAGCCATGTAGGCCTGAATCAAATTTGTGATGTCCTCTCGCTGCTCCTCAGGTAAGTGTGCTAAGTGAGTGGGCAGGTTCAATAACATCTCAGTGTTGGACAATCTAGCACCCTGATGGGCTGCATTGCGCAACTCTAAGCCATCTACATCCTCACCACTAACGTCAGGAGAGTCCGGAACTATTGGAGTTGAGGCAACAGCAGAGACGGCCAGTCCGGCTGTCTGGTCTGAGGTCTTCACCTGCACACTATCTCTGGAAAAATATGGTTTAAGCATATTGATGTGGCAAACACGAGAGTGACGTTTACGATCAGGGGTGCGAACCACATAGTCTGTATCACTTATCTTCTTGTCTATTGCATACGGTCCGGAAAAACGAGCGGAAAGAGCAGAACCAAGGATAGGTAACAGGACTAGAACCTTATCACCTGGCTGGAAAGATCGAGAAACAGCTTTCTCGTCATAGTGCCGTTTCATAGTTCTCTGGGAAGAAGAGAGCGCTTCTTTTGCGAGAGAGCACGCCTGATGCAGTCGCTCTCGAAACTGGCTAACAAAATCTAGAACATTAGTGGGTGTGCTGGCACCCTTTGACATGAACCGTTCTTTAAGAACTTTCAGAGGCCCTCTAACAGTGTGCCCGAAAACAAGCTCAGCAGGACTGAAACCAAGAGACTCCTGTATGGTCTCTCGCGCAGCAAATAGAACAAGGGGGACACCCTCATCCCAATCTTTCTCTGTGTCTAAGCAATATTTATGCAGCATGGACTTTAATGTCTGATGCCAACGTTCTAGAGCCCCCTGAGTTTCAGGGTGGTAGGCACTGGACACTATATGTCGGATACCCAGGGACTGTAACACTTGCTCAAATAACCTAGACAGGAAGTTGGTGCCTTGGTCCGTTTGTACTACCTTAGGCAGTCCAAACGTGGAGAAGAACTTCGTCAAAGCCTTAATTATTACAGGCACTGTAATTCTGCGAAGAGGGATAGCCTCAGGGAAACGGGTGGCGGTACACATTATTGTCAACAAAAACTGATTGCCGGCTTTGGTCTTTGGCAACGGACCAACACAGTCAACTATGACATGTTCAAATGGTTCACCGACCGCTGGTATAGGACAGAGGGGAGCAGGTGGAATTACCTGGTTTGGCTTTCCGGTGATCTGACAAGTACTACAGGTACGACAGTACTGTGCTACATCGGACTTCAAACCGGGCCAAAAGAAATGTTGAAGTATTCTGTTGTATGTTTTAGTGACTCCCAAGTGTTCAGACCAAGGGTGGTCATGGGCCAAGAACAGTACATGCTGACGATAAACTGCAGGGACAACAATCTGATAAACAGTGCTCCAGTCTGGCACCTGATCTGGTAGCCCTATCTCCGATTGTGCATGCTCTGCCAGTCTAGTACCATGGGACCTCCATGTACGCATCAAAACTCCTTCATCCACAAAATAAGAATGCAACTCTCTCCTCTGTTCTGTTTCAAGAGAAGAGAAACATTTTGCAAGAGAAGGGTCAGCCTTCTGGGCAGTAATTAGCATTTCACGAGTAACGGGTAACTTCAATGCGTCGGAACTAGTTACAGTTGTTTGTGGGGGTACCTTACTATGAGTCGGTGGTTTGTCAGCGGTATCAGAAGTTGGAGCCAGCAACTCCTCCCTGACAAAAGCTGAAGCAAAAACAGAGTCAGACAAATTAATTTCATCACCTCTCTTTTTCAATTGAGCCCGAGTGACAACACTTGCAGAAAAAACTTCAGGGAAGTTCTGTGACAAGTCATCAGGCAGAGAATCTGTGTCTGGGTGATCCAACACTTCCAGCACAGCGTTCACCTGTCCTCCAGCTAAATCATTTCCCATGATAAAGGAAATGCCTTTAACTGGCAAGGAAGGTCTCACCCCTATTTTAAAGAAACCAGTGACCAAATCAGATTGTACATGAATACAGTGTAACGGGGCTGGCACGAAACCCATCTCAATACCTTGAACTAGGACACTAGAACCACAGGAAGATTTCTCAGACAGAGGTAGTACATCAGAGAGGATAAAGGATTGTGAGGCACCAGTATCTCGTAAGATCTGAACTGTACACTGATCTTTTGGATCCCCTGTCAAGGAAACTAAACCCTTGGAAGTAAATGGCCTGAAACAAGGATCGAGAACATCCTGATCATTGTGCATCTGCTGATCGGAATCAGGTGCCATTTTAATCAGACCAACCCCTTTGGGTTGTCTAAAGTTCTGAGAGGACGGTTGCTGCTTACGTTTCAATGTTAAACAGTCAGAAATAACATGACCAGGCTTATGACAGTAGTAACATGTCCGCTCCTCTTTTGAGCGTGGAGGTGACATTTTTGGTCGGGGGTGTGTGAATTCTGGATGGTTGGGGACAGAAGGTCTCTGAGAGAAATCATGGGGGAGAAACGAGTCACGCCTATCTACAAACACAGTTTTATGGGTTAGCGCAAACTCATCAGCTAATACAGCAGCTTGCTGCAGAGTGGACACTTTCTGCTCACTCAGGTAAATTACAATACGCTCTGGCAAACGATTCTTAAACTCTTCTAATAGAATGAGTTCTCTGAGAGAGTTAAGATCTGAGGCCTTGCTTGCTGCACACCATTTATCAAAGAGAGTTCCCTTCTCTCTAGCAAACTCTACAAAGGTCTGGTTGACAGCTATCTTGTGACTGCGAAACCTCTGCCTATAAGCTTCGGGCACAAGCTCATATGCACGAAGGATGGCAGCCTTCACAGTATCATACAGTAAACTATCTTCTAGGGAAAGTGTTGAACAAACCTCTTGGGCTTTACCAGTCAATTTGCATTGAAGCAACAAAGGCCAGACCTCTCTTGGCCAGCGCAATGAAGCAGCAATACGCTCAAACACATTAAAATAAGTATCAACTTCTGTCTCTCGGAACGGAGGCACCAAAGCAATGTGTTTACTTATATCAAAAGTGTGTGATGAATAAGCTGTGGAGGAGGACATACCCGGGCCTTGTGGAGGAGTCGGTGTAGCAGAGTTGGATCCACTCCTTTGGTCTCCCAGCTCCAACTCCCGCAGTCTGAGCTCTTTTTCCACCTCAAGCTCCAACCTACGGATGTTAACAGCCCTTTCATTTTCCGCCTCAAGCTCCATTTTACGAAGCCGATACTCCGCCTCACGTGCTTGTGCCTTCTCCTGAGCCTCCATCTGGAGACGGGCTATTCTAACCTTGACCTGGGCCCCTTCTCGAGACCCAGATGACACAGGAGAGGCCAAGTGAAAATGTGGCAATGTGACTCTCACACCTGCCTTTTCAGCACCATGGGCTTGCTCCTCAGAAGGCTGTGCTTCCGTAGGTTCACCAGGAGGACTTGCATGTTCATCAGAGACCACAGGTAAAACAAGCGGCCCCTGCTCCAACAGCTTATCTACCACAAGACACCTGATATCCCGTTTAAGATGCTTTTGTTGAACCGAGAGTTGAAAATGTGTGGCAATCTCCACTAAGTCTGCCTTGCGGCAGCTATCCAGCGCTTCCCAAGTAGGATTGCTCAAGAATTTCCCCAGATCAAAAGTACTAACTGCCATTATTATTTTCTTACACAAATGCCATTTTTACACACAAATTAATTAATAACTATACAAGTGTAAACAAACACAGTTCACCAAATCCATCAACCAACAATTGAACACGGGTTACAAAATCCAGGCAGAGCCCCCATTTATGTTACGACCCCTGTGAGTCTAAGGGTAAAGGGCTGTAACATAACAGTTGGTTGACAGAAAAGATGGACCACGTTTGTAAACAACAATGATATTTATTGAATAGATGCAAAGGAAGCACATGTAGCTCAAGGGTGAGCCCAGGCCAAAACAACAAACAAACACCACTATACTCCAAATAAACCCAATCTAATCTATGGTAAAAGAAATTACATTACCTAAACTACTCTTACCTAACCAAAACAGGAGAAAACAATATCCAAAGGAAATGGCAGCTCACCCCATCTGTGCTTCCTGAGAAAGAGAGAAAAACACATTAATTATACATAAAACAAAGGCAGAATATATACAAAAACAAACTATAACTAACAATGCTCTCTCTGTGGCCATACACACACAAGGACATTTCCACTAAGCACCAAAGGCCAATAAACGAAATGCAATATTGTCAAAGTTACAGGTTACAAAATCACACTAGGCCTAGCCTCATGCCAGAGAGAGAGAAAGACTGAAGTGAGAAGCCATGTTTTAACAGGTGTGGGGTGATCCATGATTGGGTGGTGTTGATTGAGTGTTGGAGTCTGGAAAACCATCCACCAATCGGTGCTGTGTTGCTATAATGGAAGGATTGGCCTGGCAGGGACCAATGGTGAAGGGAACAATGGCTGGAGGGAGGAAACAAAATGGAGAACACACACACATGGAGACACACACTGGGGAATATATACATTGGGATGTAACAACAAGCAACACTGTACATTGGGATATTGACAACCATACTAGGTAATTTACATTGGAGGGGGTTGGGGGGGGGGGGGGGGGAAACACTGTACAATCAAGCAAAACTGTACATTGGAATATTGACAAAACCATACTAGGTAAATTACTGTACATTGGAGGGGGTTGGGTTAGGACATTTACAGGGGCCAGTTTCGAATTGCAGTCTCCCGTAGGTGTTCCTTGAGAGTGGTTTTGAAAGTGGGTAGTGATTCACATTCCTTTACAGCTTTGGGTAGGGCGTTCCACATTGATGTGGCATAATTGCGAAACGTGTTTAGTCCCTTGTTTGAGCAGAATCTGGGTTTAACATGATTTGTGGAGCTCCCTCTGGTGTTGTGATCGTGGTATTCACTGACCTTTGGGAAGTATTTTGACATGTACATGGGTACCTTGGTCGTGTAGTGTATCTTGTAGACCAGGCCCATTGCAAGTTGCTGTACTCTGTCGTCTACTCTAAGCCATCCTAGGTTGTCAAAGTGGGCAGGGGTGAGGTGGGTTCTAGGAGTAAGGTCAAGCAGTAGTCTGACCAGTTTGTTTTGAGATGTTTGTAATTTTGTCTGCTGTCTGTAACTGTTTTTAACGTACTTATATTAGTGCATTTTACAAGTGATGTGGTGCTTTAATGCACTTCATCTATGTAGGGCCTATATGTTTACTATGTAAAAAAAAATATATATATATATATTATATATATTTTATTGTATCACTATGTACATATTGTAAATCAATTATGCATTGTATGTAAGCCTTGACGACATTGAAAATTAGGGTGACCTCAATTGTCCTTTTTTGAGAATAAATAAAGCTTTGAAATGTGTCTCGATATAAAAAATTACTGTACAACCGATGGTCACGGGTGGTTTTGCAGCGGCTGTCCTCAGCTGGGCTTGAGCCGTGAGCCCTCCGCTTCCCAGCATTATCTCATCATGAGACTGTAAGTGACACGCTTAGTTCCACCGCCTCAATAGGATCTGATCCAAGCAGCAGAGCAGGGTGTGACGTCCCACCACTGGGCTCTGTTACGCCGTATCAACCGCATCATCCAATCCAATCCAACTTTAGCACGTTTAAAAACAACAAAGTTGACAAAAGTGCTTCACAGTCAATCAATACAGTAAAAAACACATAGACTAATCACAATACAATGCACACAGAACTACAAATAGATTACGGCAGCAGACTTTAAATTTTTTTAAATGCTAGGGAGAACAGATGTGTTTTTAGATGGGATTTAAACATTGGGAGCGCTGGGGCCACAGCCTAATGTGGGGAGGCAACTCGTTCCAGAGTTTGGGGGCTATAACCGCAAACGCAAACCCCCCTATTCTTTAGCCTGGATTTGGGGACAACAAGAAGGCACTGGGCAGCAGACCTCAGAGACCGTAATGAGTTGTAGGGGTGCAGGATGATGGTGAGGTAGGGTGGGGCCAGACCATTCATTGCTTTATAAGCAAACAACAGGATCTTAAAATGTGTCCTAGACTGCACAGGCAGCCAATGAAGGGAGGCAAGGACAGGAGTGATGTGCTCCCGTTTGCGTGTCCCGTTTTGGACCAGCTGAAGACGCGACAGCGAGGCCTAGCCAAGGCCAACGTAAAGCGTGTTACAATAATCCAGCCGCGTTGTCACAAAGGCATCATAACTCTCTCAACATCTACACTAGAGCTTGAGGACATTGGTATCTATCTTCTCGTCTCTGACTCTGGAGAAGATGGTAAGCACATTTCCCATAATGTCTGCGTTTTCCTACTGATCCACGATGTCGTGTTGATGTGGTTGATACAGCGTAACAAAGCCCAGGGGTGGGACGTCACACCCTACATGTTCTGTTAACCTCTTAAGCGGCACCGCTTCTGACAACAAACCTATCCATTTGCGAGTCCAGGTTACACACAAACTACCACACCCCCTGCCCCCTCCCGCGATTATACATGCGCAGGATGTAGTGAGATGTGTATTGGAATACTGTGTGTGTCGGCCTCCGTTGATGAAGGGGCGAGACATGGCAAATACACACAGCTGCCGGGTGGAAAACTCTATCTTTTTTGCCAATGCGCTGTCACTTGCCAATGCGCTGTCACTGTCACCTACCCGCGACCCCACTTTGGGTCGCGACCCATAGTTTGAGAACCGCTGCTTTAGATACTTGAACTTTGTGTTGCACTGTATCCATGTCCCCAATCACTGCACTTTCACAGTCTTATTGTTGTCTCACTGTTCTGTCCTGTCTTGCACTTTACTTAAAATTATTTATTTACTGTTGTATTGTTCTGAATTGTGAAAAAAGTATGCACTGAAATGTCAAATCACGTTCCATTTTGTACCTGTATAAAATGGCGAATAAAGTAATCTGAATCTGAATCTGAATACATTCAATAGCAAATACTTTTACTTAAGTCAAATTTCAATGGAGGACTTTTACCAGAGTACTCTATTTACAGTGATGGGCAAGCTACTTGGAAAATGTAGTAAGCTACACTACAAGTTACTCTCGATTAAATATAGCTCAACTACAACGGAAGCTATCCCCAGAGAAATGTAGCAAGCTACACTACAAGAACATGGCAAAAATAGCTAGCTACATCGGCACTACCTTTTTTTTTTTTTTTTTACTTCATGATCAAGTTTCCACCAAACAAATAGGCAGGCAAAAAATTATCAGTATGGCCTCTCTTCATGTGGGATCAGCCCACACGCTTTCTCTCCTCGTCGACCTTTCCATTGGTGAGGAGATAGAGAGAGAGAGAGGCCCCCACGCTGTGCTGATCGCAAAGGTGTATTCAGTCGACTACCATTTATTTAATTTGCTGTAGCCTATGTACGTGGGACGTTGAGAGAAATTAATATTGTTTCATTATTTTATTTATTTATGTTTTGCGTCTCTAGGTCTGGGTGAATAATAAACATGCTTTTAACCACTTAAGCCCGGAGCCCTATTTCCTGAAAATCTGCCTAAAATACATACCTAAGTAAATGGAATATTGCTCCACTACAAGGTCCATTTGCATGTTCTTGGTATCTAGGGACATCTATGGACCTCAGTGAATGTATTCCCAGTGTCAGAAATATGGTGTCTATTACTAGGCTTGCTTAAATTGTGATAAAACAAAGGAGAATATGAATTATGATTTTTCTTTGCATCTTTGACAGTGAATAACACCATGCTAAAAATGACCAGACATGAAAAACTGCCACTGATCTCGTTCAGTACCTTCTTGAGATCATGTGTACAAAAAATCTAAGGAAATGAATAAAGGAAGGTTAAACAGAAGGTTTTGTAGATACAGTACTGAATTCTCCCATCCGGACCAATGCAAATTGAAATATTATTATAGAATATAGAATAGCAGGCTTATAAATTACCTTATTATAGCCAATTTGCACATTTATGGATTGTGCCAAATCTTATCTTTCAAATTCCCGTGTTCAATTTGGATTTAGTATCACCAGGCGTGCATAAGAACAGATAATGAAATCTACTGTATGTAGACAGAAGGTTTATTATTCTGGCCAGAGTGCTGCCATTTTGAAACAAATTTCAAATCTAAGTGTTGCTACATGCAAAAAATAGGGAAGAGAAACTAACTGCGCTTCAATATATGCCAATAACGTTAGGTTTTGTGGTTTATTATCCTGAGTAATAAGAGATATAAAAGAAATGAATACAGAAGTAATTTGCTTGAAGCCCCATAGAGGCCTTTGGGAAGTGTCGTTCGGAAACTTTTTAACGTTCATCGAAAGCTCTCGATGTCCTCTTCAGAATGACGGGGGAAAAAATACAATTCCAGACGGTCAAATTTTCAAAATGGCTGACTTTCGCGAACTAAACAACAGACAAACGAAAACGAAAATCTATCTAATAACACTTTAACCTATTGGTAAAAAAAATTATTAATGATAATATACATTATAACTGCTGTTGTGACATGGTTATGATGCTTATACTTGAATACGTTTGAGGAAAAAAATTATACTTTTGTCAGACAGTCTGGAGAGATTGATTTATGACGTGATGTAATTTGCGGTCCGGCCCCAGGGCGGAAGAGATTAAATGTTTCATAATATTATTTTTTATTATCTGTCACTGTGGTCATAATTTTGTAAACATTTTGAAAAAGGGGGGGGCAGGTAGCGCACGGAGATTACGTTCGTCACCAACACCGGGAGACACTGGATTCGCCTGTTCGAATCCAGCTCCCGGCGTTGCTATCAGCTTGGCCGGCCTCTCACACTGATACAATTGGCTGTATCAGAGGGTGGGAAAGCTGACTCGCTACACTCTCCCCGGTGAGAACCTGCGCGGCCTGGTTGGCCTGCCGGCAGGCTGCACATGCGTCGGAGGAAAGCATGTGACAGTCTCCGGTCTCCCGGACCAACAGTAGGGGAAAGTACGCAACAACCAGGAAGCGTGGGATGGGAGAAAAAGAAAAAAAAACATTTTGAAAAAGGTAACAAACATTCAAGGAAGTCGTATACAATTCTACAATTAAAAACTAAAAAAATTTAAATGTGTGTCGGTTAAACATCATTTTGAGAGGAGAGCTTTGAGTTTAAAACGACCACATCGGTACCTCCCACAGTAGGATGAACCCCCTATCACTGTAACTCGAATACATTCAGAGCCTACAACCAATTACCTGGCCTCAACATTTCTGTTGTCAACCAATCACATCCTTTCGGCCACACTGCATGTAAACTGTCAACGTCCTGCTATCAGCTGTTTGTCTGCCTTCCAGCAACACCACTCCACTTTCCCTAGAGGTTCAAGATTTATTAATGGGGGTGTATCCTGCACAAGCTTGACCCCAACAACCTCTGCATACAAGCCAAGCCTACTTCATTCATTTATATTCAGCATCCTCTCATCTATATTCTGGTGATAACAAGAAGCTTGATCTCACAAATATATATATATATATATATTATATATATATATATTGTGGTGGATCAACATAATTCACCCACGGAACTATGTGTTGAGGATAAGGGTTCCGCACAGACAATATTGTTGGTTACTTTCCTGTCGGCAAAACAGCTCCTGTTAGCTAGTGAGTAATTCAGTGTTCAACTCAGACGTTGAGTTGATGTTTATTAATAAACGTTTAGTGTTGTCTTTCGACACCCCGCCTCCGACACCCCGCCTCCGACTCCTATTCGCCAGCACTACACTGGTGACCCCGACATTGGTCTCGCTGAAGATTCAGAGAATGAACCTAACATGGCAAATAACGCTGTTAAGCTTAGATTGTCTGCGTTTTAGGAGAGGTCTGCAGCAGACAGAGGCGCAGTTCGCCCTCTGCGGGATTGATCGATTGAAAATAGTATTAACAGATTGCAGAATGGGTACAATACAGTACGGCTCAATACACACAATTGTTAAGGGGATGCAGACCGGAGAAAGACTTTCGTCTTGTTTACATCAGGGTCCCCCATTTTCAATTCATAATGAATTGTAAGTAAGGGTGCAATTAGCACCGTGCAATCCATTCTTTGTGGATCCCGCCCAGTGTTGACGTTGAGTTGATGTTTAACTGGATCTGCGCCAAAAACGAGTATACTCGTTATTGCCCACCATGCGTTCAGCGCCAGAAACGAGTTAACTCGTTTTTGGGGTCGTTATTTTGTTTATTCGCTATATCTATTCATAATTCATAGCTGCAGCCTCTGGTATACCCTTCAGACCCTGTCTGAGCTGGCAGACGGTCAACACCACCCTATACTGCCATGCGGAGCTATTGCATCCCATTTGAAATGTGCTGGTGTGTTTTAGGAGCTGATCTGAGCCGGGCAGGTGGGGTTTAAATACTCAGGCGAGCCAGGGGCTTACAACGACCAATGTGAATATTAACCCTGCCCGCCCGTCCGTGTGTAATGCTTTGTAATGTCGGGGACATGATCGCTGTGGATAACTGGAATGGCGATCAGATAATTGGATTCTTTTTTTTTGCATTACGTCAGAGACAAGGTAAGAACACTATATATGAAACCTTGCGTTGATCTGATATTTATTTCTACCGCGATGAAAGCTATCTACGCCCCGCTACGATGGCCATTTCATGTATGCATGACGAGAAATAATAATGATAATCTAGCGTTGATTTAAGGATGATTAGATAATCAGCCGAAAAATTACAACAAAGCACCCAAACCATACTCTATTCAAAATGGTATAAAACGGAAATGTGCGGATCAAAAAACAATCTGTTTAGGGCATGTTGACTGGAAGCAACTCACTGACAGTCGACGGCGTTATTAGACCTATAGATATAATATAAGATATATTTTAAGCACTCGCAAATGTCGCAGTCTAAAACTATATCCTTGAATAAAGACCTGGCGATGAAGGGGGATCAGCGCCCCCTGCTGCTGGCGGTCAATGTGTTAATAAATGTTTAATGTTGTCTTTTGACCAGTGTTGGGACTAACACCGTTACTTTTGGCAGTAACTAGTACTCTATCCCATTACTTTTTAAATTCAGTAACGCAGTTACCATTACTGAATGGCTTGTCACTGCGTTATTTTTTTGTAGATTGGTAGCGAGCGGCAGCGCAGTCCTCCTGTCTCCTGTGTCACCTGCAGAGACCCGTTGTGGGCATGTTTGTGTTTACTCTAGTCTAGACTGTCATGGCGGCGCCCACTAGTCGAGTTTTTACACATATTCTCACTATTTCTCTTTTGTCGAGCACAAAGAAAAAAACTTTCTTAGTTTAGTTAGTTAGTTAGTTAGTTCTTAATTTGGACCCACGGAAATATCAGTAATCATATTTCTTAAGTTGTGGGTCAAAAGAGAAAGAAAGACTGGAGCTTTCTCTCATATCTCGGCTGCTCCGTAACGAGCAAGGTCTCCCCTACATTTTTGGAAGCCTAGAGAAAGCCTGTCTTAACTCATTCTGCGCCAGTCACGAGAAAAGTCGGGTTAACTCTGGCTTACATTTAGAGTGCCTAGAGTTTGTACTGAACTTGGTAGATCTACTTTTGGCTTTTTTGCCCCTACATCATGGAATACCCTGCAGGAAACACTGAAACTAGACACTCTAGTGTCTATGGGTCGGTTTAGAACCTTAATGACCAATCAGGTCACCACAATATGTAATTGTTTTAAAATTATTACCTCTGTTTTAATTTTTAGAAATGTTATTCTTAAATAATCTTTTTTTTTTATGTATTTAAAAATGTGCTCTTAATTATTCTGATTGTCTGATGTCTTTATATTTATGAACACACTGTGACACTTGTGTATGTAACATCTCGACGGCACTGTAAATTAGTTTAATTACTCAGTGTATTATCGAGTATAAATAAAGATTGGATGAACTCGCCAACCGTTCAGCGCCAATCACGAGAAAACTCATCCATCGAGCCTGATGTTATCATTGGGAATGGGTCTGAGCTTGCAAAAGGGAAAATACCGCCGCCTACGCCTTCCAGCCGGTATTGCACTCCATTAGAAATGATGTCGTTTATTTTCTGGGCCGATCTGAGCCGTGCGGGTGGGGTTTAAATACGCCGGCAGGACTAGCGTTTACAGCGGTACATCTGCGATGCTGCCCCCCCCTTCATATGCAATGCCGGACAATGTGGGATGGACCTCCACAAGCAGTATTTGGAATGGCGATCAGATAATTGGATTATTTATTTTGCATTACATCAGAGACCAGGTAAGGACTCTATATATCCAATCTTGCGTTGATCTGATATTTCTTTCTACCACGATCGAAGCTGTCTGTGTGGAATGTGTTGTGCTTTTTACCATTGGCTGAGGTGTGGGGGGGGGGGGTGAGCGCCCCGCTATGAGGGCCATTTCATGCACGAGGAGACATAATAATGATAATCTAGCGTTGATTTCAGGAAGATTCGATAGTCAAGCGAAAAATGACAACGTGATAAGTGTATTCCACTAAAACACTATTATCGTGTCTTTTCCTGGGATTACTAAGAATCACCAAAACTTTACTCATATTCAAAACGGTATAAAACGGAAGTGTACGGATGAAAAAAAAAATCTGTTTTTTGCATGTTGACTGGAAGCAACTTACTGACAATCGACGGGTGTATTAGACCCATAGCTATAATATAAGATATATTTTAAGCACTCGCAAATTTCGCAGTCTCCCCATTGATTAAAGCGATGGCGTTCTAGTGCCCCCTGGCGCTGAATGACTTAAGCTTGTCTTAAATCATCATCATGAGTTGTGCATGTGACATGAATTATATGTATCGTGTGAGTGTGTGTGCCTTTGGAGACCTATTTCAAAACCAACCCGAGACGCACAGCATCTTCTTTTCGTCACTACACCAAGAGCAGCCTTTACTTACACCAATTCCAGGAATTTAATTTATAGATATAATTAATTTGTTCAAAAGCTGTTCAAACGCAGGTGAGAAGGTTGTTGTGTTCTGTAATGCATGTGGAAGCTGTACTTCCCGAGAGCCTCCACTATGGGGCACAGTTAATACAATGCCATGTTATGCAAACAGGTAAGAAGCAGAAGAAGAGTGTACCATGCTGTACCATGCCTTGTACCCTGCTACCAAGTTTAACTAAACATGCTCAGCTAAAGGCTAAAGAGTGATCCTGCTTCCTGAGTCTTATTACTACACCTCTACACCATTACAAAATGTACATCATAACAATTGGCGACGAGTGAAGTTTGAACCGGGGGGAATTTTTTAACGGACGTTTTTACTGCAGGAGAAAATGGCTAACATACATGTGCCTTCCCCAACGTCGTTTTTACCATGCCCCGGAGAACCTACCATGCCGTTCAAGACTTGGCACCAGATGTTCAAGAATTACATGCTGGTAATAAAATGGTTGGCCCGAAGCTCGGAAGAGAGCTACGCTTCTACATTGCCTTGGTACCGAGGGTCAGTGGATTTTCTACACATTGCCGGAGACAGGTGATTCCGTGGCTGACGCTGTGGCAGCGTTGGACGCTCATTTTACTCCAAGAATCAACGTAGTAGTCGAGCGACATACGTTCAGAAATCGGGCACAAGCACCGCATGAAAGCATTGCACAATACATCGTTGCTTTGCGTGACCTAGCTACCAGATGTGACTTTGATAATAAAACTGAGGAAAACCTCCGGGATCAGTTGATTGAACATATAGCTAGCCCACAGATAAGGGAACGTCTGCTGCTTGAACCAGGTTTGATGCTGGACAAGGCTACAGTATCAATCTAGCTACGCAGTTTGAAGCAGCTGCACTGCACGCTAAAGCTATAAGTACTGAGCGTGCTGCTCCAGTACACGGCGCGGCCTCATAATACTTTCAAGAAATGGGACTGGCAGCGCTCCCGTCCAGCTAAACCTGCTGCTGCTACTGATTCTGCCTCCACTCGCTCTTGCTACCGATGCGGCTCGGGGAGTCACCTGGCAAACTCTCCACAATGCCCAGCAGTAAAAGTGATTTGCAAATTATGCCAGAAAACAGGACATTTTGCTCGTGTCTGCCGGGCTAAAACACAATCGGTGAGTACAGTGGAAATTCCTGAAACTACAGTGCTATGCTTGGAAGCTTCTGACATTACAAAAAGGATTGTATGCAATGTGCATACACACACCTACTACCCAGGCTCAAGAATTGAGACTGGTTGTGGACACAGGTTCAGCAGTATCCATAATGCCACTGTCTACTACTATGAGAAATACTTCAGTGAAACTACCCTATCTGCACCTACTGTTTGGCTGGTGTCGTACACCAAGGCTAGCATACCTGTCATGGGGTGCCTACAGGCTCAGGTGAGGAGAGACAATGTCACGGTCCCTGCTACATTTTATGTCATGGATAAAGGAACTCCCCTGCTGGGAATGGACCTGTTGACTGCCCTCCACCTCTGCATTAGTGGAACTACTGTCCTCCCCTCCTCCGCTCCTACGCCGTCTACACCTGCCCCTGTGATGGCCATAGACGCCTGACCCAGGGTTTCCGTTAGAATTTTTTTTTGCAGGTCTGAGTGTCCGGTAGATTTCAATCTACCGGACAAATGGGATAAATTCCGGTCAGAGTTTATTGAGCTTAAAAACAATTGATATGCCTATATAAAGAATGACATCATCAAGGCATTTATAATATTTTAACTTAAAACTAGGCTACTTTTGCGTATATACAGTCATTAATATATTCCAAATAAAATAAGTCCCTCGAGACTTCGTGCTGCTGCCGACTTGAGGTGTCGGTGGGCAGTCTGCCCGACCTTAATAAACAGCAGTCTGTTATAATCACATTTTTATGAGCTAACGAATTCCGTTATATTGGACATTTATATTAATTATATCAAGCGAAGAACTGAACATTATCGTGGGTTTGCGTGATTTATATCTCCACCTCCCAACGACTTGGTGCTGGTCATAATGTCCGGTGAAAATAATTCCCTCTAAACACAATTTGATTATTTGAATTGTATTAAAATAGGCTAAAATTAAATAGCCTATGCGATGAACAAAACAATCATTTGTTTCATCGTTGCTTCACCAAGCAGCCGGTCTAATAATGACATTCTGTTGTCAGCGCGAGCTGGCTGCTGATATATTTACGTGAAGCATGGAGCAGCAGTGTTTTTAGGTCCGGTCTGGAAACCGCTCAGCAGCGCCCCCACCCAACAGCTGAATTGCCAATGGCTGAATTGGAGTACTGCACCCTGCCGGCCGGCAGATGGATGCTTCTCGCAAATATATCAGCAGCCAGCTCGCGCTGACAAGACAATGTCATTATTAGACCGGCTGCTTAATGATTGTTTGTTTCGTTCATCGCATAGGCTATTTAATTTTAGCCTATTTTAATACAATTCAAATAATCTAATTGTGTTTAGAGGGAATTATTTTCACCGGACATTATGACCGGAGAGATTAAATATGTCGGACTTCAACAGATTTTGCCGGTCAAAAACCGGTAATTACCGGCTAACGGAAACGCTGGCCTGACCAATGGAACATGTGGAGCAGCTGCCCCCCCACAATTGAACTTGGGGGAGCAAACGTGTGCTTTTGCACCCCCACTTTTTGATCATATGAAAAATATGATATCCCCCCCCCAATATATAAATGTAACCCATAACTACGTAATTTCAATCAAATTAATAATACGCAATGACAAACACTTTCTCTGCCAGAGACGCCTAAACTCGTCATTCCCCACCATGCAATAACACGTCATTGAGATCAATATTTCAAAAATCTGTGATCGCAATCATATTTCTCCCCCGGAGACTTGAGATCTACTGTTGATCCCCTCTCAACTCTCCAACGGTTCAAGAGCGCCATCTGGTGGCCGATCGGCGGATCGCCCAAACCGGAAACCGGAAACGGAAGCTGGTGCTCATTCCAATTCGGTCCGATCACTCGCTAATAGTCCCGGGACTCGAGCTAGACACAATGGATAGCAATCCGTTACCAATAACTCGATAAACAACATGATTTGGACGTATATACTATTATACAACCTGGAGATGGATCGCATATTTCAACATCCCATAATAGGAATATTTTTGCTCCACGCTCGTCAGCCAACGCTACGAGGAATCTAGGGTGAGTTTCAGCGTTTTTCTTTTACCGTGTTCGGTACAAACTGCTCTAATGATCATATCACCCACACTAGATGAATCATCTAACGTTGGCCACGGAATTATAAACGACCCCCCCCCCCATCCGGTCAACATCAGATGATAAGTTGTAACTTCTAGAAGCACGTCCATTCGAAATTTTTTATCTTGTGCAGATCGCTATCAAACTCTATTTGATCATCAATATAATGCATTTAGGGCTATAAATCACGTTCTGGAGAAAGCTGCAGAAAACGATAAAAACATATTTATACTTTAGACCGTATTTTAGTATGAATATGTGAATGAAAAAGTATAACGTTCCTACGTCCTGAACGATAGATAATTGACGTTGAATGGGCCATAGTAATGTCAATTTAGCAATACAATTTAAAAAGTTATAGCCCTGCAAAGAAGGGGAACTTCTCCATAGACAAATAGAGCTGGCAGAGAGGGGTATAATGATGTACATAATCCTGGCGAAGAAAGTGTTAATAGCGGGTTTTTAAGTTTCCAAAGATTGTGACCCCCCCGCCCTCCACATTTTAATGGTTTGATCAACTGCCTCACACGGTCCCTCCCCCAGAGCATGAGCGCATGCGATGGTACCACAACGTGTTAGCCAGAGCCAGTTGCAATGTTTGCAAGGCAGACGTTATGTGACTATAGCGAGCAAAGGAATGGGGGAGGCGGCTGGTGCGAAAACAGCTGTTTTGAATGCCTCGTTTGAATGAAGAAAGTTCACCTGGATATTGGATAACATTCGCTTTGTGAGGATTATTCGTCGGCGTTCCATTACGTAAGTCGAACACTGTGACTGTATACTAAATGCGCAAACAGATTGAAACTGAATATTTCTCGTATGGTGATGCGAGACGCCGCGCTCGACTGTGGCTATTGATAGCGTCAATATATGAGCTACCTTGCAGCTATAGCGTTAGCGTTACCTAACCATTAGCTAGTGCTGGCTTTAAAGTCAATGTTAGCTTGCTTGGTATCCAACGCTAGCTCGGCAGACAGTGAAGTGATGCTACTGTAATGTATAGCTACGTGCCTAGCTAGCGTTAGCTAAAAGAGCCCTCGCAGTGAATCTTTCATGATGTTGACCTGGTCAAGATTTAAGAATGGTTGTTGTTGTTTTTGTTGTTGTTGCTACTGCTGCTGGGGATGTGAACGGAGGGGCTTGTCTAGCTCCGCCAGTTTCTGACAAAAATGCGTCAAATTGGTTACCAATGTGAAAGATTGGATCGGGAAAGATCGGTATCGGCAGATACTAAAAGAAAAAAAAAAGCGATCGGGACATCCCTAATTAACACTATAGGGACCAGCCACGAGTTAACTCGTGTTTCGGTGCCATGTGTTGTGGACCAGAGCCACGAGTTAACTCGTGGCAAGTTGTTATTGTTTTATTCCATATTAATAACGCTATTAACGTCCCCGATCAACTTTCAGGACCTACCCGCATATTTGATTTTCGAAACATGCAATACCGGCCAGATCCACTTAGGGGCGCCATCGCTCCACTGCAGTATCATTGAGGGCGATTGAAAAAAAAATTTTTTTACTGTCTGTGGGCGTTTCATATGAGCCTCGATCCCAGCTGAACATACTCCATCTTTGATCCTGTTACCGAACGCAGATTTCAGCCTGGAATAATGGGATTTATGATCAACCAATGGACATATCGATCTACCAGATTCCGATGACTAATGACGAAATGCTGCCGGCGATCACATGGGCTGACGGTAGGATACTATTCCCCCAAATTACAGCTGGATTGGACATTGTTTTAAAACGCAACGTGATCGATCAGTGAAAATGGCTACTTGAACGCACACTGTATTGCTAATCAATAATAGTAATCCCCCGCCGCCCCCATTTCATCCATAGATGCTCTGTAATAGTCCGGATGCTACGCTGTTTGTTTTATTGCATTCGTATATATACAGCAGAAATGGCGTTTGATATAACGTGACTAGCCTTTAGCCTATTATCTAGCTCCCCAGAAAAAAGACGAGTGCGATAAACCTTATATTCACAGCGCTATAAAATGACAACCAACTGATGGATTTTTATTTTCTTTAAGCCATTATGAAGGCACGGTTTATGCACTCAAGTGACAATGAGAATGGACAGATAGCAATACTATAAAGTATATATATAGCTGTTAGAAAGTACATCGGTTTGTTGACAAAGCGTTGTCCTCCAGCCATATATTACACTGCAAGCCGTGGTCATCAATGTGTTAATATATTATTATTATTATTATTATTATTATTATTATTATTATTATTATTATTATTATTATTATTATTATTATTATTATTATTATTATTATTATTATTATTATTATTATTATTATTATTATTATTATTATAGTAATTGGCTATCATACTGCAATATAAATGGAGTTTTATAGTGAAAAGAGCAGCTTTATTGGTCAAGATTGAAGGCTCTATATTGCAGGAAATTGCACGTACAGGTTCATTAAATTAAAAAAAAAAATCTGCCATCCAGGAGTCCAGGATCTGGAGTTGCTGCGTTTGGCCACCAGAGGGCGGCAGAAAAACACTGTTCACATTGTTCGAGCATGATCCCTGGCTGGGACCATGACAGTACAGTGTATTATGTCGCAACATGCCCGGAGACAGCGCGTTGATTCGAGACGAGAACTGAGGTTCGGCACTAGATAGCCACTTAAGTATATATACGGCGGCAGGTGCAAACAGTAGCTGTTCATCAAGTTCGGTAAAACAGTGAAGTGAGAAGCAGTGCGTCTAACAGAGCGTTGAGAACCACGTGCGAAGTGAATAGTAAAAGTGTCAGATTTAATGCAGTAACGTCAAGTTCGACTTAGCTTAATGTGAAGTGTAAAGAGTCGTTAATTATTGTGTATCGTGCCAACAGCAGTTCGTTCGTGTGCAGCATTACCCAGCAGTTCGTTCGTTTAGCTAGTGGACCTTAGCCAGTGCGCGTGGACTAAATACATTGGTGCCAGCACACGAGGAGGCCTAGTCGGAGAACCTACTGGGCATGTGCACAGGAGAACCGACGGCGGCGATTGCAGAACCAGTATTGGTTGGATTATATTGATTGTGGAACATACTACCTGGAGAAGAGCATCGTTAATCTCCACTGTCGTTTGGATTCAACCACCTTGAGGATCTACATTCGGGCTGGCCTCATGGACTGAGGCTAGCTGGCTATCATCATTGCTATCGGGCAATTGGATTGGATTACAGTTATTGCTTTTGATGCTGAGCTTTGGATTACAAGGACTGGCTTCTGTACGTGAATCCCCTTCTTCTTCAATTGATCAGACTGAGTATCCGAACATTCCTTTCTCCTCCAGAGCTTACAACTCTGGGAGGAACCCATTGTCTCCAGCGGTACCAGCGTTTCCCCTATATAATTGCCATCCTACGCCAGGCGGCGTTAGCCTAGTACCCCATCGTAGGAATTATTCTATTCCCATTGACTTATGCTACTGACTGACTTATGCATATTCTTCGCCATACAAGCGCGACCCTAATTCTCATATCTGTAACATTTACTGCATAATAATAAATACCCTCAAATGATATTTCTTTGTCAGTGCCGTGTTATTATGAGTGTCTGCCATATATTAGATGTACTGTCTGGCCAGTAATTAAAGTACATAACTAGCAGTGGTTTAATCTATCACAATCTTTAATACAGTCAGGGTTTTGTAACCCCTCAGTTACACCCGACATACAGATCAACCGATACCGATATATGCAGGGTCCCCCCCCCCCCCCCCCCCCCCCAAAAATGGAATAATTTCAGGTAATTAACATTACATATCTCTTGTTGTGGAATTAACACAACATTATGTATACTTTTGACAATAAATAAACTCTGAATTTGTTCTTACTTGCTTGCCTGGGTAAATAAAGGTTATAGAAATGTAAAAAAAAAATATATATATTATTTTTTTTTTTTTTTTTTGAAAACCGATACAGATATTTTTCGATATCACATTTTAATGCCGATATCGGCCGATAATATCGGTAGGCCGATAATATCGGACATCCCTACTGACAACCCTACCTTATTGCACTGACATAACTCTACCATACTGCACTGACTACTGACACAACCCTACCTTACTGCACTGACAACTCTACCGTACAGCACTGACACAACCCTACCATACTGCACTAACACAACTCTACCGTACAGCACTGACACAACTCTACCTTACAGCACTGACACAACTCTACCGTACAGCACTGACACAACTCTACCTTACAGCACTGACACAACTCTACCTTACTGCACTGACACAACTCTACCTTACAGCACTGACACAACTCTACCTTACAGCACTGACACAACTCTACCTTACAGCACTGACACAACTCTACCGTACAGCACTGACACCTTACTGCACTGACTACTGACACAACTCTACCGTACAGCACTGACACAACTCTACCGTACAGCACTGACACAACCCTACTTTACTGCACTGACATAACCCTACCTTACAGCACGGACACGACTCTACCGTACAGCACTGACACAACTCTACCATACAGCACTGACACAACCCTACCTTACAGCACTGACACAGCCCTATACAGCACTGACATAACTCTACCTTACTGCACTGACATAACTCTACCTTACTGCACTGACATAACTCTACCTTACTGCACTGACATAACTATACCTTACTGCACTGACATAACCCTACCTTACAGCACTGACACAGCCCTATACAGCACTGACATAACTCTACCTTACTGCACTGACATAACTCTACCTTACTGCACTGACATAACTATACCTTACTGCACTGACATAACCCTACCTTACAGCACTGACACAACTCTACCGTACAGCACTGACACAACTCTACCGTACAGCACTGACACAACCCTACCTTACATCACTGACATAACTCTACCTTACTGCACTGACATAACTCTACCTTACTGCACTGACATAACTCTACCTTACTGCACTGACATAACTCTACCTTACTGCATTGACATAACTCTACCTTACTGCACTGACATAACTCTACTACAGATCTGACACAACTCTACCTTACTGCACTGACACAACTCTACATTACTGCACTGACACAACTCTACCTTACTGCACTGACACAACCCTACCTTACAGCACTGACACAACCCTACTGTACTGCACTGAAACAACCTTACCGGTCACCACTGTACATACTACTCCATTTATGTGTAGTGATCTACCCATACAGCAAACAACTGTAAATTGTTTGCTGTGCTGTCCCTAGGTACTGTAGTGTATAAGCCCAGGTCCTGTTGTCATTGTACCATATTGGGGGCAACAGTGACTCAGGAAGTAGAGCAGTCGTCTGGTAATCAGAAGGTTCCGGTTTGATTCTGGCTCTTCCCGGCACCGTGTTGAAGTGTCCTTGAGCAAGACACCTAACCCCTAACTGCTGCCACAGGTTGGCACCTTGCATGGTCGCCTCTGCCGTCTGTGTGTGAATGTGTCAGTGAATGTGTCAGTGAATGTGTCAGTGAGTGGGTGAATGAGAGGCATCAATTGTGAAGCGCTTTGGATAAAAGTGCTACATAAATGCAGTCCAAATATGTGTAGTCTATGTTGAACAGTGGAACTTTAAGTTGTAAGTCGTCAAGACAAATTCCTTCATGTTCATTGTATTTGACATATGACGTATGATTTTAATTTTCTGATCAAATGTTGTGGTTCTTTTCGCAGGTGCTACAGAAATTGGGGAAGGCGGACGAAACTAAAGATGAACAGTTTGAGCAAGTCGTGGTTAACTTCAAGAGACAGGAGGTAAGTCCGCTGATGGGGATAGGATTAAATTAACAATAAACTGACTCGGATAGGATTAAGTAAACAGGAAGCTGACTGGGATAGGATTAAGTAAACAGGAAGCTGACTCGGATAGGATTAAGTAAACAGGAAGATGACTCGGATAGGATTAAGTAAACAGTAAGCTGACTCGGATAGGATTGAGTAAACAGGAAGATGACTGGGATAGGATTAAGTAAACAGGAAGCTGACTGGGAGAGGATTAAGTAAGCAGGAAGCTGACTTGGATAGGATTAAGTAAACAGGAAGCTGACTGGGATAGGATTAAGTAAACCGGAAGCTGACTCAGGTAGGATTAGGTAAACAGGAAGCTGACTCGGATAGGAATAAGTAAGCAGTAAACTGACTGGGGTAGAATTAAGTAAATAGTAAGTTGACTGGGATATAATTAAGTAAACAGTAAGCTGAATGGGATAGGAAAGTAAACCAGAAATTGACTGGGACACGATTAAGTAAACAGTAAGCTGACTGGGATATAATTAAGTAAACAGTAAGCTGAATGGGATAGGAAAGTAAACCAGAAATTGACTGGGACACGATAAAGTAAACAGGAAGCTGACTGGGATAGAATTAAGTAAACAGGAAGTTGACTGGGATAGGAATAAGTAAACAGGAAGTTGACTGGGATAGGAATAAGTAAACAGGAAGTTGACTGGGATAGGAATATGTAAACAGCAAGTTGACTGGGATAGGAATAAGTAAACAGGAAGTTGACTGGGATAGGATGAAGTAAACAGGAAGGTGACTGGGATAGGATTAAGTAAACAGGAAGCTGATTGGCATTTGATTAAGTAAACAAGAAGTTGTTTGGATACGATGATGTCAACAGGAAGGTCTTGGTGCATTGTAGTGGCCTTCTGTCTAACAAATGTGTGCAAGAGAGAAGGTAATGTAACTAAATGAAGAACATCAGAAGATTAGAAGAGTTTCATTCCAAAATGAGATATGACATTTGATAGACAAGACCTAATTTCTCCAAATAATTACTGACATAAAAGTTGAGCTGATTGTATATCTGATTATGAAGACAATATCTTGTCAGTTATTTGTCGTCATTTCTGCAAAGGTTTGCAAAGTTCCTTTCTTTCTTCCTTTGCATACCGTCTCTCTCTCTCTCTTTGTCTCTCTCTTGCCCATTTCTTCCATTCTCTTCTTGGTGGTAGTATTTCTTAGAGACACACACACACACACACACACACACATGCACACACACACACACACAACCACACACACACACACACACACACACACAGACACACACACACACACACACACACACACACACACACACACACACACACACACACACACACACACACACACACACACACACACACACACACACACACACACACACACATACACACATACACACGTTTGTGCACAAACACACACATGAGAGGCCACCTCTAGGTGTCGTCTCATTTAAAGGTGGTGGAAGTCACAGTCTAATCCTCCTGTTTCCCTCTCTTCCTATCTTTCTTTCACACACTCTCTCTCTCTCTCTCTCTCTCCATGTCCCTCGTCCCCTCTCTCCATTCCCCTCCTGTCCCCACTAATCCTGATTAGAGTGCTTTATGCACTTGGGTGTCTGCGCTTTAGAGGGAAAACACAGTCAAATGCCTTTCCTCCTTCTCCTCCTCCTCCTTCCTCCCTTCATTCTCTCCTCTTTTCCTTCTCTCCTCCTCTCTCTCCATCGCTTCTTTATCGCTCTGCATTTTGTTACAATCCACCGCCATTTTATCGTCATCCCTTTGTCGTCCAGCTGTTTCATGCGTTCCGTGCGTGTTTTCTTGTGATTCAAAAGATGTGTGACTTCCTCTATAATTTTCAGTCACATTGACCCCAAAACATATTTTGAGTTCCACACACTGTTGGAAAGAGTAGATTCTTAGCTTTCTAATAATATCCATATTGTATATATATATATATATATATATATATATATATATATATATATATATATATATATATATATATATATATATATATATATATACAATACAGCTCATTATATGATCGTCACCGAACCATGATTTTGAGAAAAAGGCCTCCAAAGTTTACAAAACATTTTGAGGCAATTATTCAAATGAATAAGAACCATAAAACAAATGAATCTAGACATGTTTGCACAAACACACACACACTATACTGTTCTCCCTTTGCCACTTGCACACATCAATCCATGGAACAAAGGCACTCACATACACATGCACGCTCATTCCCACGTGCACATGTGCACATTCATCAATATACAATTTTAATGAAACGCTTAACTTGTGCATATCATTTGGTCATGCACTATGTGCACACAGCCACACACGCATGCATGTACATATCCATGTGCATGCCCCCACACCCACACACCAGCTCATCATTGATTGTGGGCCAACCACAACCGATGCCGTCAAAAGGTATTCACTGATCAGTCTAATCCATTGCTCATCAGGGCTGCCCCTCTCATAATATTGGTATTCAACAGTCTTACTTATTGTTCACGTGAATTTGTTGATCATATTGATTAGGCTAACTAAAGTAGAGGACGAGGATTGTATTTCCTTTTTCCGCGGATCAGCTGTGAGGGATAGTTGCGCAAGAAAGTTGGTTTGTGTGTGTGTTTCCAACAGTTAACATTATGGGGCGAACGAGAAAAAGATGAAAATGTTCAGCCTATTGTAATGACCCTGCTTTCTTCCTTTGCATACCGTCTCTCTCTCTCTCTTTGTCTCTCTCTTGCCCATTTCTTCCATTCTCTTCTTGGTGGTAGTATTTCTTAGAGACACACACACACACACACACACATGCACACACACACACACACAACCACACACACACACACACACACACACACACACACACACACACACACACACACACACACACACACACACACACACACACACACACACACACACACACACACACACACACACACACACACACACACACACACACACACATATATATATATACACACATACACACGTTTGTGCACAAACACACACATGAGAGGCCACCTCTAGGTGTCGTCTCATTTAAAGGTGGTGGAAGTCACAGTCTAATCCTCCTGTTTCCCTCTCTTCCTATCTTTCTTTCACACACTCTCTCTCTCTCTCTCTCTCCATGTCCCTCGTCCCCTCTCTCCATTCCCCTCCTGTCCCCACTAATCCTGATTAGAGTGCTTTATGCACTTGGGTGTCTGCGCTTTAGAGGGAAAACACAGTCAAATGCCTTTCCTCCTTCTCCTCCTCCTCCTTCCTCCCTTCATTCTCTCCTCTTTTCCTTCTCTCCTCCTCTCTCTCCATCGCTTCTTTATCGCTCTGCATTTTGTTACAATCCACCGCCATTTTATCGTCATCCCTTTGTCGTCCAGCTGTTTCATGCGTTCCGTGCGTGTTTTCTTGTGATTCAAAAGATGTGTGACTTCCTCTATAATTTTCAGTCACATTGACCCCAAAACATATTTTGAGTTCCACACACTGTTGGAAAGAGTAGATTCTTAGCTTTCTAATAATATCCATATTGTATATATATATATATATATATATATATATATATATATATATATATATATATATATATATATATATATATATATATATATATATATATATATATATATATATATATATATATATATATATATATATATATATATATATATATATATATATATATATATATATATATATATATATATATATATATATATATATATATATATATATACAATACAGCTCATTATATGATCGTCACCGAACCATGATTTTGAGAAAAAGGCCTCCAAAGTTTACAAAACATTTTGAGGCAATTATTCAAATGAATAAGAACCATAAAACAAATGAATCTAGACATGTTTGCACAAACACACACACACTATACTGTTCTCCCTTTGCCACTTGCACACATCAATCCATGGAACAAAGGCACTCACATACACATGCACGCTCATTCCCACGTGCACATGTGCACATTCATCAATATACAATTTTAATGAAACGCTTAACTTGTGCATATCATTTGGTCATGCACTATGTGCACACAGCCACACACGCATGCATGTACATATCCATGTGCATGCCCCCACACCCACACACCAGCTCATCATTGATTGTGGGCCAACCACAACCGATGCCGTCAAAAGGTATTCACTGATCAGTCTAATCCATTGCTCATCAGGGCTGCCCCTCTCATAATATTGGTATTCAACAGTCTTACTTATTGTTCACGTGAATTTGTTGATCATATTGATTAGGCTAACTAAAGTAGAGGACGAGGATTGTATTTCCTTTTTCCGCGGATCAGCTGTGAGGGATAGTTGCGCAAGAAAGTTGGTTTGTGTGTGTGTTTCCAACAGTTAACATTATGGGGCGAACGAGAAAAAGATGAAAATGTTCAGCCTATTGTAATGACCCTGCTGTGTTACACTTAATTCATTCATTCATGGTTTTGTTTCAGGACACCTGTAGTAGGCTAAATGAGGGGGAGGGGGGGGGGTGGGGGCGGGAGCCTGGTGCTGCGGTTGTCAAGTTGCTCCGTTCTCTGCTTGTCATCATGGCTTTACAAGCATCAATGTTTTATTTATCATCTGAATTTGATTATGAAATCTAAATATTCTGAAAGCCAATTTGTTTATTTGGTAGGAAGGGTACAACTCTCAGCTGAGTAACAATGTTCATCAATGTGTTCAAACTTGAGTGCTGCAGTGTTGAGTTAGTAGTATATGTACTGTAAGTACATTAGGAAGAGTGCATGACAGCAGTAGAGGACAGTAAGAAGGGTAGTTGTTAGTTGTATACTACTATCCATGAAAAAAATATGCCTTATCAATTTAGAAAGTACCCCGCTTGCACCCCCCTTGAGCCCCTGTCCCCCAAATGGTCTGACTATTGTTAGATCCTGATCAATCTGGCCAGTATCACGTCTTCGTCTGTTTGGCTCTCCATCCACTCCTCTGCGTTGTGTAATTTTAATGATCCTGACGTCTCATATACTGGCTGATACAATCCTTATCTCTCCCCGTTAGTACGATCCGCAAACCATAATAATTCTCCACCTTCGTAAGAATTCGACACTTTGACACAGCGTAATACCTTACAAGGAGAAGCAGTGTTTATTTACATAAACAGAGACCTCATAATCAGATGGGAACCAATTCATATTGTCCTTGTAAGATCTATTCTAATGATCTTTCGGTGTGTTCAGTCTATCGTCCTTCTGCTATTCAGTCCAATGGTGGTCAGGCCTGGTCGTAGCCAGAACCCTTCTCCCGTTAGCCGAAGCTAATGATGATGTGGCATCCTCCCCCCCCCCCCCCCCCCCCCCTCTCCGTGATGAGAGGAGAGAGTGTCTTCTGTGTGATCTCAGTCCTAGTTGCTTTTGGTCTGCCTTACACCCGGAAAACACTGTTCGACTTATAGATCTTCGTCATAGCAACGACGACCCCCGCCCCTCTCCTAGTTGTCATGCGACGCTGTCATGACAACTGCTAATAACCTTTCACACATTTCAAAATGTTTCATTACTGTTTCATTAACACTTTGAGCGCCACGCCTGGTTTTCCTTTTTACCGGCTGAATGCCACCATCGGCGCCAATGTTAACGTTAATATCGCCTAATCTATGTTTTAAATTATGGCTATGTGTCTAATCTGCCCATCGTATTATCAAAGACTATTTTCCAGTCAGTGGGTGCTGTCAAGGCAGATTGTTTTTTTATCGCGTCGTTTCCGTTTCAGAGCAGTTAGAAAAGCCCCCGTTTTGATATAAAAAACAGCTAATTCTGGAGCATTCTATGAAAATCGTCTTTTAGTGGAATATTCCACAACGTTGATATTCGTCGGCCTTTTTATGAATCGTTTGCAAATAAACGCTAGATGATCAATATTATATGTGCACGCAAGCACATTACGGCCGCGCACGGATAATCGCCTCGTTGATTTCCTCTCGGACTTTTACAGTGAAACCGAAAGAAGACATTTCACAAAACAGCCTATATCTTCATCAAACTTACTCTGATTATCCTAACACTGATAACATAGAGTCCTTACCTGACATCAGATGGTATCCAACTGGTATATTCCAATTCCTGATCACCATTCGAAAAAATCGATCCAACGCGATACTGTAGAACTCCATGATCAGCGGGGATCTGAGGTTCCAGAATGAACTGTGGTAACCCCGGCTGGATCAGTGGACTGGAAAATGTGGAGTACCGGATTTTTTTCCCCATTCATTTTCATTGAGTCCATTCCAAAATCACTTATGTCATCTGGGAGACGACAGGGGGCGCTTTTTTCCACAGTGATCGCCGGCGCCGCTCGGCTATACTCGGGTAGGCTCGGGTGATGCAATAATTTTTCAGATCGCTAAAAAAAAAAATAATCCGAGAAATCTTGTGAGTGGCTTTCAACCACCTATAAAAAAACACGAGAAATCTCGTGAGTGGCACGGAAAGAGTGATGAACCTCTCTCCGCCCTGCTCTCTGGGCCCACACTCGCTATCAGCTTGTTGTGTCTTAGATCGGAATTCAAAACATTCTGCTCTGCTAACGCGGCCTGTGCCTGTTAAACCGCTGGTCCACCACGTCTATATCATCCCGTGATGATAATGGTATTACCCTCTTAAAGCGTCTCTGTTTATAAACCAAATATACATTGAAAAACCACAGATTTCCCTCACTATGGTGATGGTAGTGACCAAACATTTTCATGTAAATACTACATTGCCATTGGTATCATGGTATAAATTGGATAATGTGGTATTCTTTAAATACAAAGGTGGTACCATGGCAGTAACATGGTCAACTATTGATACAATGGTTGATACTATAGTAAAACTGAAATTACTATCATAGGGGCATACAAATTATTTCATGCACTAAGTACAACTTAAGTGGGTTAAATTGAACAGAACTTTGTTATACTTTCTGAATACATAAAAAGCATACTTTCAGAAAATATACTTGTTTTTTTATTTACTTTGCAATGCTCTCTCTCTCTCTCCTCCTCCCCTCCTCTCATTTACACAATACCTCAAAAATATCAGTGCAGTATACTATAGTATCGTGATACCTTCCCCCAGGAAATATCCTATCAATATGTGCTTGTTCGGGGCTGTAAATAGTAATACCAATAACATTCAGTCAAACGATGGTGTACTATTCGTTAACTTGAAAGTCTAAAAGGCCTCACATGTGTGGTATTTGATTCATGGTTCTGTAGTCATGACTATGATTGATTTGGACATTTTATTGCCCCAAGGGAGAAGCATGCACGCGTGCCATGCACACACACACACACACACACACACACACACACACACACACACACACACACACACACACACACACACACACACACACACACACACACACACACACACACACACACACACTCGCACTCACACACTCACACACTCGCACTCACACACACACACACACTCGCACTCACACACACACACACACACACACACACTCACACTCACACTCACACTCATTGGCGTGCTGTTATTCACCATCAAAGATGGAAACAATTGTAATAACAATTGATATTCTCCTTTGGTTCATTACAATGTACTCAAGCATAGTAATATACATAATATTTCTGACACTGGGAATACATTCCCTGGGGTCCATAGATGTCCCTAGACTCCCTAGATACCAAGAACATGCTAATGGACATTGTAGAAGTGGAGCAATCTGGCATTTGTGTACTTTTAGGCACATTTTCGTAAAATATGGCTAGGGCTTAAGAGGTTAACCTATTTGGTTTTCTGTCTCGAGGGTTCAAATATGTTACTTTTAAAACCCTCTTGGTTGAACCTTACAGCACTGGGTTGACGGAGAGATCAGAACGCTGCTGGGACCCAGCTGGCTCTGAGATGAGTCTCTCTGTCTCGCTGTTTGATTACAGCCTCAGCACCTGTGGAACCATACGCTTGGTTTGGTGGCAATATTGAGATGCAGTGAAAAGCTAGTTTAAGTTTAAGGCAATGTTTAGACGGAAACGCTCGCGGGTGAATCCGGAAAAATATTTGTTCGGATGTGCCTTTTGTTCATACGGCAGAGAATCTGCAAAAAAGTTAAACCACCTTCCTGGGTGGAAATCCTAGAAACGATACACCTTCGCGCTATCATCTGAACAGTCAAACCGCATAAAACTATGACGAAAGGGTTCTCAAGGCTCTCGTCGCGTACTGCTTACATCACAGGCATGCGCCAGTAGCCTAGAAGCGTAAACAAAGCGAACAAGCATGTCTGATTCTATCCACGGAAATCACCACATTGGCAGTACTTTTAAATACACAAGAATCAGTCCAGCGGCTATCACATCTAGTGACTGGAGCCACTGTCTGTGAGTGACTCTGCGTTGGTCCAATCCCCCACCCACAGTCTGCGAATCAGAGACAGAGTAGGGCGGGTCTTCACAGCACGCTTGGTTGTCTCAACTACCTGAGGCAGTGTAGTGGGGCTCCGTCGTCTCGAGTCGACTACACTTTTACAGCCTCGTCTGCACGAAGAATTCCCTCCCAAAACACTAGTCTAAACGCAAAATTAAAAGTGAGACCGCAAGACGACTTCTGCGGTTTCTGTTGAGACTCTCTCCGTCTAAACATGGCTTAAGTTTAAGTTTATTTATAAAAATTTTACCCAGGGACAGTGCACATTAATCAACATATTCAGTTTCCACATCAATGTAAATGTGCCAGAATTAGCTAATGAGCTAGTTTTCACCTGTAGTCCCTGCCTACCATGCATGTCTTTATGGCTAGAAAAGCTAGAGGTGCTCTGTTATTTGACAGTGTTATTGAGATGAAAAGCTAGACGTGCTCTGTTATTTTACAGTGTTATTGAGATGCAGTGAAAAGCTAGAGGTGTATTGTTATTTACTAGTGTTTGTGTATGTGTGTGTGTGTGTGTGTGTGTGTGTGTGTGTGTGTGTGTGTGTGTGTGTGTGTGTGTGTGTGTGTGTGTGTGTGTGTGTGTGTGTGTGTGTGTGTGTGTGTGTGTGTGTGTGTGTGTGTGTGTGTGTGCGTGCGTGCGTGCGTGCGTATGCAAACAATATGCAAGCATTTGTTTATGTGTACACATGCATGGTTTGTGGATATGTGTGTGTCTGAGTATGTGAGAGAGAGAGAGAGAGAGAGAGAGAGAGAGAGAGAGAGAGAGAGAGAGAGAGAGAGAGAGAGAGAGAGAGAGAGAGAGAGAGAATCATGTGTTTGCATCCTGCTCTCATGTATAAATCCATACACACGAAGCAGCATGTGGTCCAGTGGTAAAGACACCACACCGCTCAAGTGGTATAAAGACACTACACCCCCTCCCTCCACCCCGCCGCTCCAGTGGTATAAAGACCCCACACCCCCTCCCTCCACCCCGCCACTCCAGTGCTAGAGCGATGCCTCCTGCGCGGTGCCGTGCTGCATAACTAATCCGTGCCTGCCAGACAGGCAGCACTGAGTCATGCTGTGGGCACTAGGCTGGCACCTGCATAGTGACAGTCGCTACACTCCGGCTTTCAGGTGCCAGTTAAAAAGTACCCAGAAATTATACTTAAGTGAAAGTATGGGTACCATCTCAAAATCTTACTCAAGTAAAAGTCAGAGTATCTGGCTAAAAACACACTTGAGTAAAAGTTAAAAAGTGTCTAATTTTAAATGTACTTAAGTACTAAAAAGTAAAAGTAAAAACTTTTTTTCTGACTGACTATTCTTCTCTGTCTAGAAAGATCCCCACTTTCCAGTCTTGCACAAGGACCAATCAGCATGGGTAGGCCTATGGGCGGCTTCATTTTCCATTGATGGGGATTTGATTGGCTGTTTTTAAATAAAGCGCGGCTGCAGGATTAATAATGTTAACGTTAGTTCGGCCAGATAAACAAATTATACTAATTAAAATAGTTGGACCTGCGAGATTTGTACTTTGTACTTTGTAGGTCTGTCTTTTAAATAAAGTAAAAAGTATGTTTTTTTTCTCTGAAATGTAATTGAGTAAAAGTACAAGTATACAAACCTAATGTGAGGATTGGTTCTTTCCCCGCCACAGGCTTCTTAAGGTACTGTGATGATTGGTCCGTTCCCCGCCACACGCTCCGTTCCTTTAAGGTACTGTGAGGATTCTGTGATGATTGGTCCGTTGCCGAAGGCACACTTCTAAGTCAAGTATCAATTACCATCACGCACCTGATGTGTGTTCTAATCAGCGCCCCAGAGGCTTCATATACTCTGACCTTCTGTCATTCGAGGCCGGGTCGTTTTGAGTACTACTGTTCTGGAATACAACGGCTTTGCCTGCTTTTTTCCCGTTGCTGTTTCCTGGTCTATATTCTCTCCAGGACCTTTCTGTGGAGAACTGTTTGGAGCTGCTCCTTGTTACCCGTTACGCGTTGCACTTGGGTGAGTGGAACAAGACCCCTCTGGATCATTTGGATTGTGTGTTATTGAAGAAACACAGAAGATATCATTTTGTTTGCTCTGGATAGTTCTGATTGTGTGTTATTGAAGAAACACTGAAGAGATCATTTTGTTTGCTCTGGATAATTCTGATTGTGTGTTATAGAAGAAGCACTGAAGACATCTTTTGTTTGCACTGACTCTGCTAATTGTGTGTTGGGGAAAACACTGATACCTCTCTCTTTCTCCGTTTCCCACCTCGAGGAAGAGTTGGGAGTATCTGCAGAGCCGCTACAACATCATATGCCAAATTCCCACCACTGTCGCCAGGAGGAGTCTGCAGAGCGGCTGATGACTCTGCCGGAGGCAGTCTCCCCGTTTGTTTGATTACTGTACCTATTCCATCTTTTGACTCTGTAAATAAATACGCCCTAGCATTTGGCTAACTCTGAACTTCCTGTCTGTGCCGTTGCGTTTGAGGTCGGTTACAAACCATAACATTACGACCCGGCCATGACGACCTCAGCCGACACAGACAGGGTCAGGGCAGCGTTGGCGGTCCAGATCGAGTTGGTCAATGACCACACCCAACAGTTGGGTGCAGCTGCGGCTGCTTTACAGGACCTCCGGGCCTAGGTCCAGCTTATTCTGGATGCCATTGACACTCTGGCCACCCAGCAGACTACCCAGGGGTATCAGCAGGCTGTTGCTCTGCACCAGCTTCAGGCTCTCAGTACTGCATTGAACACTCTGCTTTTAACCCCACCTGTCCCAGGAGTCTCAGCCAGCTCACCACCCACGGCAGACCTCGCACCTCGGGAGCCCCGTCTCTCCGAACCACGTCTGTTCAAGGGTAACTTCGAGGATTGTGCCACATGCATCATGCAGTGTGAGTTGGTCTTCCTTCATCAACCCAGCCGTTTTTTGTCAGAGGGATCCCGAGTAGCCTACATGACTAACCTGCTCACGGGCCGAGCAGCACAGTGGGTTACTGCCTCCTGGGCAATGGGGGCTGATTTCTGTTTTTCCTACCCAGACTTTGTGGCAGAGCTCCGCAGGGTTTTCCACCACCCAGCCCGTGGCCAGGACCCAGGAGCTCGGTTGGGCACCTTCCGGCAGGACAGTGGCAGTGTCAGAGACTACGCGCTGGAGTTCAGACTGGCCGCAACGGAGAGCGTACCCCCCGAGTACCCCCCGAGTACCACGACCTCGAGGAGGTTTTCAGTGAGTCCCGGGCTCGGGCCCTTCCGCCTCACCAGCCTTACGACTGTGCCATCGACCTCCGCTCAGGGGCTTCCCTTCCCGGCAGCCGCCTCTACAGTGCTGACCGTCCTGCCCCCTCCGTGACTGGTGGGGTTTTTCCCTCCCGAGCTGTGACCGAGGAGGAACCCATGCAGCTGGGACGCACCCACCTTAGCCCGGCCGAACGGGAGTCCAGGCTCAGGTCCGGCATTTGCCTCTACTGCGGCCGGGATGGACACCGTGTCTCCAATTGCCCTACCCGGCCAAGAGGACCAGGCTCGCCGGGACCCCGAGAGATCCTGGTGAGCCGTTTTTCCTGTTCCCACACCCGTGCACCACCTAACCGTCTGACGAGCGTCACCCTAGCCTGGGCGGACCAGCGGGCGACGGTGGGTGCACTCATTGACTCTGGTGCTGATGGGAGTTTCCTGGATGTTGAGTTTGCCACCCGGGCCAACATTCCACTTGAGGACCTCGAGAGGCCCTTGGAGGTTTTCGCGCTGGATCATCGCCACCTGGCTGACATCACTCAACGCACCTGTCCTGTCCTCCTCACCGTGGCTGATAACCACGTTGAGAGACTCCAGTTTTTTATTACCAGTTCCCCTCTTGTCCCCGTAGTCCTGGGTCGGCCCTGGCTCGCGCTGCATAAGCCCCACATCGCCTGGTCCTCCGGCACCATCAGGGGGTGGAGCCCCTCCTGTCGTGCCCAGTGTCTTCAGGTGCCGTCCAGCCCCCTCACTGGGTCCCAGTCCCCGTCTCCGGCCTCCCTCGCCGGTCCTCTGTCCCCGTGCCAGGCCTCCGCCGTCGGGCCCCTGTCTCCGTGCCAGGCCTCCGCCATCGGGCCCCTGTCTCCGTGCCCGGCCTCCGCTGTCGGGCCCCTGTCTCCGTGCCCGGCCTCCGCTGTCGGGCCCCAGTCCCCGTCTCCGGCCTCCCTCGCCGGTCCTCTGTCCCCGTCTCCGGTCCCCCTCTCCGGGCCTCTGTCTTTGTCCCCCTCTCCAGTGCCCCTGATCGCCGGCTTCCTTCGGTCCCGTCCGGGCAGGCCGGGGCCGAGTGGGTCGCCGGGTGGCTCCCGTGGAGGGGGGGGTACTGTGAGGATTGGTTCTTTCCCCGCCACAGGCTTCTTAAGGTACTGTGATGATTGGTCCGTTCCCCGCCACACGCTCCGTTCCTTTAAGGTACTGTGAGGATTCTGTGATGATTGGTCCGTTGCCGAACGCACACTTCTAAGTCAAGTATCAATTACCATCACGCACCTGATGTGTGTTCTAATCAGCGCCCCAGAGGCTTCATATACTCTGACCTTCTGTCATTCGAGGCCGGGTCGTTTTGAGTACTACTGTTCTGGAATACAACTGCTTTGCCTGCTTTTTTCCCGTTGCTGTTTCCTGGTCTATATTCTCTCCAGGACCTTTCTGTGGAGAACTGTTTGGAGCTGCGCCTTGTTACCCGTTACGCATTGCACTTGGGTGATTGGAACAAGACCCCTCTGGATCATTTGGATTGTGTGTTATTGAAGAAACACAGAAGATATCATTTTGTTTGCTCTGGATAGTTCTGATTGTGTGTTATTGAAGAAACACTGAAGAGATCATTTTGTTTGCTCTGGATAATTCTGATTGTGTGTTATTGAAGAAGCACTGAAGATATAATTTTGTTTGCACTGGACTCAGCCGGATTGTGTGTTATAGAAGAAGCACTGAAGACATCTTTTGTTTGCACTGACTCTGCTAATTGTGTGTTGGGGAAAACACTGATACCTCTTTCTCCGTTTCCCACCTCGAGGAAGAGTTGGGAGTATCTGCAGAGCCGCTACAACATCATATGCCAAATTCCCACCACTGTCGCCAGGAGGAGTCTGCAAAGCGGCTGATGACTCTTCCGGAGGCAGTCTCCCCGTTTGTTTGATTACTGTACATATTCCATCTTTTGACTCTGTAAATAAATACGCCCTAGCATTTGGCTAACTCTGAACTTCCTGTCTGTGCCGTTGCGTTTGAGGTCGGTTACAAACCATAACACCTAATAATACTAGAGTAAAGTACAAATCCCCAAAAACAGTGACGAAGTACAATTGCTCAAGTACTTTACACCCCTGCATCCAGAGCAGGACACTATCAAGCAGGCAAGGTTTCAGAACGAGAACAGGACCACATGAGGAACGTTGTGCAAAGTTCAAGCCACATTGAATGTGTTTAGATTCTAATTAATATTAATAATTAACTAACTCATTAATATTAATAATTAACAAACTCATTCATATTAATAATGATCTAACTCATTAATATTAATAATTAACGAACTAATTAATATTAATAATTAACTAATATGCCCGTTAAGGTCTGGATAGGGATATAGTGTTTAAATGCTCATTATTAGTAGTAATTAACTAACTCATTAATATAAATAATTAACTAACACATTCAAATTTATAATTAACTAACTCATTAATATTAATAATTAACTAACTCATTAATATTAATAATTAACGAATATGCCAGTTAAGGTGGATACTGTTATGGTTTGTAACCGACCCCAATCGCACAACACAAGACAGGTATGAGAGTAAGCCAAAACAGGGCATTTATTCATTACATAACAAAAAGCGGCACTGCCCCTTTAAGGGAGAACACAAAAACACTGGAGTCAAAGAAAATAGGGAAAATGCGGCACTGTGTCTTTAAGAGGCGAACAGGCTAAGGGACTAAGGCTAAGGGACAGGGCCAGGGCAAAATGTCAAGGACCAGGACCAGGGGCACTGGAGAGGGGGACAGGGACAGAGGCCCGGAGAGGCGGGCTGGAGACAGGGACAGAGAACAGGGTTAAGGCCTTGGACAGGGCGAGGGCCAGAGCTGCTTACAGGGATGACAGGGTTCCGACGGCGGAGGCCTGGCACGGAGATCTTCCTCGGATGCTGCAGACGGGCAGCGCAGAACACAGGGGTCCCAGGGGACCGGGGCGAAGAGACGCATCCTCCCGTGGAACTAGGAAGCAATGCGCGCCGGCTTGACGTCTGGAGTGGGAGCGCGCCGGCTTGACATCTGGAGTGGGAGCGCGCCGGCTTGACGTCTGGAGTGGGAGCGCGCCGGCTTGACGTCTGGAGTGGGAACACCACTCCAGGCCTGGCACGGAGATCCTCCTCGGAAGCTGTAGACGGGCAGCGCAGAACACCGGGGTCCCAGGGGACCGGGGCGAAGAGACTCATCCTCCCGTGGAAATAGGAAGCGATGCATGCCGGCTTGACGTCTGGAGTGGGAACACTGGAAAACCTCCCGTAGAGAACTAGAGAGCGCAGACGGTGTCCCACTCCAGGCAAACGGCGACAGGTGGTGATGGCTGGCACGTCGTCTCACGCCGGAGACGCGGCAGGTGATGGTAACGTCCAGGACTCCATGAACACTGAACACAGATAAAGATACAGAGTCCAGAACACAGAACCAGCATACAGAACGACCCGACAAGGACTGGAGGGGAGGTCCAGGTATTTAAAGCCCTCTGGGGCGCTAATCATAAACTAAGACAGCTGTGAAAGGTAGTCCAAGGGTGGGGGCTGGTGAAGAGTAGAGGAGAGTAAAACATCGCAAGGGTGGGGGCTGTTGAGGAGAGTAGACAGGGAAAGTCCAAAGGTGGGGGCTGGTGAGGTGAGGAGACAGGGAACAGGCGAATCCTCACAGTACCTCCCCCTCCACGGGAGCCACCGGGTGACCGAAAAAAAATCAGACAGCGGGGCAGGGGACATGACAAAGCAACAAACAAAAAAAAAACTGGGCCATGCTAGCAGGGGAAGCTACACCTAAAGTGGGGCTAGCAGAGGGACTGGGTAGCTGCCAGAGCATTGCTAGCTACAGGGCCTATGCTAGCTGTACTGCTACATTAGCATAGATGCTGCGCTAGCTGCCGGAGCTAGGCTAGCAGACAGGGCTGGACCAGCATGAGAGAACAAGCTAGCTGGAAAGACAGTCCTAGCTGTGGGGAAACTGACCTTGCTAGCTGAAGGGGCAGTCCTAGCAGTGGGGAGACTGACCTTGCTAGCTGAAGGGGCAGTCCTAGCAGTGGGGAGAACAGGTTAGCTAACAGGGGAGCTAACGAGGCTAACAAGGAAGCTAACAGGGGAGTCAAACAGGGGAACTAACAGGGGAAACTAAAAAGGGCAAACTCACATACACTGTCTGTGCTGGCTGGGGTCGTCGACGGGTCGGGTCGTACTGTTATGGTTTGTAACCGACCCCAATCGCACAACACAAGACAGGTATGAGAGTAAGCCAAAACAGGGCATTTATTCATTACATAACAAAAGGCGGCACTGTCCCTTTAAGGGAGAACACAAAAACACTGGAGTCAAAGAATATAGGGAAAATGCGGCACTGTGCCTTTAAGAGGCGAGCAGGCTAAGGGGCTAAGGCTAAGGGACAGGGCCAGGGCAAAAAGTCAAGGACCAGGACCAGGGGGCACTGGAGAGGGGGACAGGGACAGAGGCCCGGAGAGGCGGGCTGGAGACAGGGACAGATAACAGGGTTAAGGCCTTGGACAGGGCGAGGGCCAGAGCTGCTTACAGGGATGGCAGGGTTCCGACGGCGGAGGCCTGGCACGGAGATCCTCCTCGGAAGCTGCAGACGGGCAGCGCAGAACACCGGGGTCCCAGAGGACCGGGGCGAAGAGACGCATCCTCCCGTGGAATAGGAAGCGATGCGCGCCGGCTTGACGTCTGGAGTGGGAGCGCGCCGGCTTGACGTCTGGTCTGGAGTGGGAGCGCGCCGGCTTGACGTCTGGAGTGGGAACACCACTCCAGGCCTGGCACGGAGATCCCCCCTCGGATGCTGCAGACTGGCAGCGCAGAACACCGGGGTCCCAGGGGACCGGGGCGAAGAGACGCATCCTCCCGTGGAATAGGAAGCGATGCGCGCCGGCTTGACGTCTGGAGTGGGAACACTGGAAAACCTCCCGTAGAGGATTAGAGAGCGCAGCCGGTGTCCCACTCCAGGCAAACGGCGACAGGTGGTGATGGCTGGCACGTCGTCTCACGCCGGAGACGCGGCAGTTGATGGTAACGTCCAGGACTCCATGAACACTGAACACAGATAAAGATACAGAGTCCAGAACACCGAACCAGCATACAGAACGACCCGACAAGGACTGGAGGGGAGGTCCAGGTATTTAAAGCCCTCTGGGGCGCTAATCATAACTTATGACAGCTGTGAAAGGTAGTCCAAGGGTGGGGGCTGGTGAAGAGCAGAGGAGAGTAAAACATTGCAAGGGTGGGGGCTGTTGAGGAGAGTAGACAGGGAAAGTCCAAAGGTGGGGGCTGGTGAGGTGAGGAGACAGGGAATTAAAGGTCCAGGGAACAGGCGAAACCTCACAGGATACAGTGTTTTAAATGCTCATTATTAGTAGTAATTAACTAACTTGTTGATTTCAATAATGAACTAATATTTAATAGTTAAGGTCGAGATACAGTGTTACATTAACATATCACAGCGATCATATTCAGATTTCTCATAGTCGAGATATGAGTTTATCGTTATTGTAAGCAGCAAGGCCAGATTAAGAATTCAGAGGCCTCTGGGCCAGACTCTTGTGGAGGCCCCCACACACACATACACGTGCACGCACGCACAGTGGCATTTTTATATGTAAAACATTGGTGGGGCAGCCACTAACCAAGGCTACATACCAGGCAAACTACAGTAATCAAAATGACAGTAATCCTGCTACTGATGCGTTTTTAACACGTCAACAAACAGCTATCCATCGTGAGAGAGAAAGTATAGTTGAGGAAAATGTATTATATTCCCTGTCTGCCAAAGTTATTGACAGGGTACCACACAATATATTATACTTTATTGTTCAGCTATTCTGTCAGTTTCATGATGGCTTTGTTTGAAAAGGTTAAATGCAGGAAAACACAACCAGAAAATTGTTATTTTTGATAACTTTAATATTTCAACAACAAAGAAACAAAGAAAGAACAGTTCTGCAACAGTGCAATTGTCTTGTTTACATCAGGGTCCCCCATTTTCAATTCATAGTTGATTGATTGAATTGATTGAATACTTTATTTCGACACAATCGTAGGACAAACATTTGAAAGACAAACAATAACAGTGTCAACACGCTGGTCAAAAATGGATAAAACACAAAGCCAAGGCTTGTTCTGTGCCGTTAGAGGCTCTGCTTGGCATCACACTGCACTATCTCGCGTACGTGCACGCGTACTGAATAAATTCCACAAATGTACCTCTAATACCAGTATTAGTCTGACCACACCCCTCATCAGCTTACCTTCATAAGCAGGTGTGTGGTCACCTGCTCTCCTCCTTCTCGCTTTCACCACAAGGAATAAGTGCCTCGGTAGATCCCCACACTTGACACCATGATGGAAGAAATTGGATTAGGAACAGCTTTGGGAAACAAGGATACGTTGACATCATATCTTTATTTTCTCTCTCACTATTTTTCGAGAAAATACGGCGATATTGTCTTCGTACTGGAGTGTCTAGAAGATGATGATCATTCTAAAAACCCTCCACCGGTTTTTCGTATTGGGAGCACGCCGCTGCATGCTTCTCAACTGCAGTTCCTTGCTGTGTTTGTTGGGGTGAAACCTGTCAGGCCACAGCTGAACTGTCGGACATGCCGCTGTTGTGAGAAGCGGTGCGTTCCAGGTTGGGTGAGTAGTGTTTGCTGGCAGGCTCCACTTGTCTGTTAGTGCTATGGGGGCTACTTGACAATGTTTATGGAAACCGGCCCCAGGCTAGGGTCCTTTGTTCAGCCACCTAGGCGACAGGAGACCTTGGTCTGAAGACCATTATAGTTTTAACTAGTGGGCCGCGACCATTGACACTGGTGATCCCTGTGTGTTTTGGACGAGTGGATTCTCTCTGTAACCGTGTTAAGGCCCCATCTTTCATATCCAAATGAGAGTATTCCTTCACGAGGGGATATGTGCATGAATGTGCGGTAGCGGCAGATTCATGTTCAAAGTCAGCTACACAGGCCAGTTGGTATTGTGCTGATTCCGTCGGGTGTGGTAAAATCACTGTTGTGAAGCGGTGTTGACATCTTGTTTTCTCTTTTCTCTTAAAAAGTGAGGAGAGGTTCAGAACGGCGGCCTGTCTGGGTGAGTGTTATGTCATTGTTTACATGTTCATAGCTTGCGGTTAGCCAGTCAGCTGTTAACTGCTGCGTTAGCCTGCTGGATCGCTGCATGGCCTGCTTAGGTTGGGCCTACTATTAGCCAGTCAGCTGTTAGCTGCGGGGCTAGCATGTCGTGGTCGCTAGGTAACGTTAGCTTGCTGCTATAGGCCATGGCCTGGCGCGGGGTAGCTTAGCTTCTCGCGCGCCGCCGTGAGCTCGCTTCTGATCGCGTGCGTCGTTAGCTCGGCGTCTCGCGAGCAGAAGCAGTAGCACCCGAACGGTTGGAGCGGCCGTTAGCTTGATGCTATTCTGTTGAACGTGCTTTGATTTTAACATGTTTTACACTCTTGACCACGACGTCATCCTTGACAGGGGATGTTTCGTCGACCCTGCCCTGAGCCAGGACGGCAAGGTTGCATCAACAGGGGACTGTAGTGCGGGTTGGGGCGGTGACGCTGCCCAGTTCGGACAACACAGGAGCGGCTGTGTTCCTACGGTGTCTGTGACTGCACTTCGCTGATCTGCGTTCCGGGTAGGAACGGGGTTGACCAGACCTCATAACACGTCTTCTGGTTTTACTTTGCTAAATGTATTGTGAATAACGGTGTTTTTCCCAAAACGTGTGTTGCTACAATGCATTTAGGATACGTTGCGGGTTATGTGTGAGCTGTTTTTGTCACTGGCAGTTAGCTTCTCCGTGCAAATCGGGATGTAATGATCTGGTTGTTGTGTGAGAAACATCATGGTGTTTATATGTACCGTGTACTCACAACTAAGGTAACTAACCTATGAAGCTATGCTTGGTGACAAGTGAGTAAAAGAATGTTCTTTCTCAGACTGTGATGACAATGAACAGTGTGTTCACATATTAAACAGCGTTTTTATAAAGCAACTGAGATGGGGGTTTTTCCTCTTCCGACGACCACATCCCATGACCTGGGTGGGTTGTCGACGGATTCTCGTTCATGTCTGGGGGATGATGACGGAATGGATCTGAACATATGTGGAGGGGTCTCACGCCCTTGGGGTGGGCCACCAGGCGCGGTTCGCCCGAACGTCTGGGTGGCGCCTTCTTTTCATGTTAAGATCGACACGCATATCTGCCCTTCTCCTGGAGTAGGCATGTCGGCGTGGTTAGGGCACGGGACTGGTTCTGGTCACGCTGGTCCAGGTCAGTTGAACCCGTTGTCCGCCGGGGTTGCAGATCTGCTGTTCTGGTACCCTGAGGGACTTGGGCTTTTTTCAGGGGGAAAAATGCCAGGTCGGTCTGGGTGTCACAGGGTTAAGCGCTATGGAGACCCTGGTTGGGTATGTTTTTACTCAGCACTGTCGTAATGGCTTACAGCCATGCCATTCTGTACACGCTCGATCTCGTCGGATCTCGGCCGCTACACAGGTTGGTCCTGGTTAGTACTTGGTTGGGAGACCGCCTGGGAATACCAAGTACGGTGTGCTTAGGGGCTGGTTCTCTATTATTTTTCGCTCCTCTCTCACGCATGGCGAAGAGGGGCCTGTGGGGGTGGTTTTTTGACCTCCTCTGGTGACCCTGTGCTTCCCGTACCGCCAGGCCCGGTCCGAAGTGATGTTTGCGACCCGTAGGCCTGGGTTAACCCTTTTTTGAAAACTGAAACACTTGTACTGCGGTATAGCCGGTGTATACCCGCAGGTGTGTTTTGGAGTTTTTTCTTGAGGGGTTATAGGAACAACCACCGCATTGGGTAACACCGAGGTGGTTGATTCCCTGGTGTGTTGGAGCAGTGTCAACTCCCGGGTTCACCGGTTGAGGGTGCCCCTGCACGTTCATGACGTCTGCCAATCGTGTCAGCCTTCTCTGCCTCGACCCCTCTGGGTGGGGGTTTTTAAATGGAGGCTTGGTCATGCAACAACGCCAGCATACGCCCCTTCCGCCGGGGCAGCTGTGTTCAGCTGTCCCCTCTGGCGCCTGTCTCGTCCGCAGTCTCCAGGCTAGGGTTAACAGCCTGTTGCCTGGTTTTTCCCCGGTGCGCTGCCTGCTTCCGTTGGTTAACCTTTTTTGTGTGCTTACGGCCATGCTGACTGCCTGTTCTGCAGGGTCAGTGTGCCAGGCGGTGTACTATTGGGGGGACGGGGCCCGCTCGGCTTACGGCCATACCGACCTGAACACGCCCGATCTCGTCCGATCTCGGTAGCTAAGCAGGTTCTGGCCTGGTTAGTACTTGGTTGGGATACCGCCTGGGATTACCAGGTGCAGTAACTGGGGGGCCTTTGTCCGAATACGCTGGCGATGTGGGGGGCGGGGCACTACGTGCCCACCTGGTGGGGTCTTGATGCTGGCATCATGGACTTCTCCGGGCCCCCATTCCAGGGAGTCCAGTCCTTTTGGTGGGTCTGGGTCTTCCTTCGCGCTCCGCTGCTACGGCCTTGCCACGGGGTTGGGTTTGCCCTTGACCCCGTGATTCTGGGGGCGGTAACGAGGTTGTTCCTCCGTTCGTTCCCGGGTGGCATGCGGGTTGTGCGTGTGTGTAGTTGTGGGGTCAAGCCACGGTCTGCTCACCCTGTGCGTTGAGTTGCTTGAGTGCCTCTTCGCACGGTCGGGTCCGTCGCCTTCCCGTGAAGCCCCTAATAGGGGGGATACCCTCCATTAGGGGGGGTCGGGGGGGCTCGGCCCTCCCTGTTCTGATGGTTTTGGGGGGCTGTCAGCGGGGTGTATTTGTCAGCCAGCGGCTCCGCTTGGCCTCCCATTGTGCAGTGTGATGCCAAGCAGAGCCTCTAACGGCACAGAACGCTAGGTTATGACTATAACCAAGTTCTGTTAGTTAGAGGTGACGCTTGGCATCAGACGGCCGCTGCAGCCCTTGACCTCACCTTGTGGTGAAAGCTTGGGAAGGAGGAGAGCAGGTGACCACACACCTGCTTATGAAGGTAAGCTGATGAGGGGTGTGGTCAGACTAATACTGGTATTAGAGGTACATTTGTGGAATTTATTCAGTACGCGTGCACGTACGCGAGATAGTGCAGTGTGATGCCAAGCGTCACCTCTAACTAACAGAACTTGGTTATAGTCATAACCTAGCGTTTCCATTGTGGTCCATACATGGAACATAAAGGGCACAAAAACACAAATGGACATGTACACTAGACAGGACACATCCTACATTTTTTTACAATAACACCTAACCTGACAACTCATACAGTCAACTAATGTTAAAAGAAAATCCGCAAACCCTTAAAAGCAACTCATGATAAAGAGAAATAAAAGCAAGTTATGATAAAAGAGATAACAACCATATTAAGACCAATTTGAGTTGCTGCTGAGCCATGTTTTTAGGGAGGATTTAAATGTATGACTGACACACAACATAATGACATCATCATGACATTTATGGCATAGGGACATACATGACATACAGGTATATAGTACTGTTACATTTGTGACATATACGATATGCAAATATATGATATTATTAGGGATGCTCGATATTGGCTTTTTTAATTTCCGATACCGATATCAACCGATACCGATATATGCAGGGTTTCCCCCCCAAAAAACGGAATAATTTCAGGTAATTAACATTACATATCTCTTGTTGTGGAATTAACACAACATTATGCATACTTTTGACAATAAATAAAATCAGAATTTGTTCTTACTTGCTTGCCTGGGTAAATAAAGGTTCTAGAAATGTAAAAATATAAAAAAAAAAAAATTTAATTTAAATTTTTTAAACCGATACCGATATTTTCCTATATCACATTTTAATGCCGATATCGGCAGATAATATCGGTAGGCCGATAATATCGGACATCCCTAGATATTATTATAACAAGATATGCTGCACGCACCTCTCTCAATAAGCACAGATTTGATCCTATCGCTGCTCGTGTCTTCCCATAAAGCTGGATCCGTAACATTGTTCAACCAATCCTGGTTTTCATGTTCAAGCACCGCCGGCGGCGGGCTGTCATCATCGCGGTCTGCCTCATTCGTGTTTGTGTTGGGGCTGGGCTGTGGAGATGCGGCGGGCGTAGACGAACAGGTGGCAGCCACTGGTGGGCCGGCTGAACTAGAGGCTGCCGCTGCCTCTTCTCTGTCGCTAGCATCAATAACGTTAACATTCTCGTCCTCTCTGCCCGCGGCGCCTGGCTCAGCCTCTTTAACGTTTAGCCAGGCTAGCCTTACCTGACGGGGTGAAAAAAGTTGAGATAGTCGGTATGCTTTGCCGAAGTAACGGGCTCTTTCTGTCCCTTTCCTGTTTAGATTTTAACTTAGCAGCTCCGCTTTCCCACCGTTAAACTTTTTTATCCATGAGTCTCATATGATACAGTACTACTCGAGTCTTAGCCTACTTGAAACTTGAACTTGAAACTTTAAACTTGAAACTTGATCAACTTGCAAGTGCAATTCTCGCGGTCAGTGGTCACCTGACCTGACCTGACAGTGACCCCTGGACCTGGACGTCAGTGTCACGTCGACTCAACGTCTCTCACCCCCTCATTATCAAACAATCAATCATATTTTTATTTGCAATACAAAAATGTTTAATAAAAATAGATAGAGATGAGATGATACTAGTAGTCACTATAGATGCTGTGAAAGTAAACGCTGGATCTGATTATATATATATTTTTTTCGTATTTCTTTTATTTTTTTTACTAGTGTGTAGCGGAGGCCCCTAGTCACTAGGGGGAGCTCGAGGATATCCGCTATCAGCACCGGCGGGTCTCTGCTGTCTGTCATGATCCCAATCTGCCTCATTCGTGTCGGGGGCTGGGATGTGGAGATGCGGGCGTGACAGCAGACTCTACGTCTAGTCTTCTTCTTCTTCTTCTTGTATATTTCCGGCGGACTACGCGTCTAGGCGTATTGCCGCCCTGCACAGGACAGAGGGAGCCCTCCCTATACGTCTAGTCCAGGGGTCAGCAACCTTTACTATCAAAAGAGCCACTTTTCCCCCCTCCCACAAAATAAAAGGCTCAGGGAGCCGCACAACCTATTTACCCTTAAAATAAAGATAATACTGTGTATAACGTTTTATATATCCCCAAGCATACCTCACATTTAGCATAAAACGCCTGACAATTGCATACCCAAAGTAATTTGCGATTTATTATACTTTATACTTATTACGGAATTATAAAGCAACAAAAAGAAAAGTTTTGACTTTTTATTGCTGTTTTTACCTGTTATAACAAAGGAAAACCTCAAACTCTTATGAAGAAGAGAAAAAATACTGGCTGTGTAGACCTATTTTTAAATAAAACACAGAAGAGGAGACAAAACACTAGTGTCTGTAGACCGACTTTGAAATAAAACCCTGAACTATTCAGGTATATTTGAGTCCTTCCCTTATTTATGGAAAATATATAAAATAAAAAGTAAATGTTTCGTTGTTCGCAAATTTCGCACCACATATCAGGCAGCCTGCATTGTTAGTCGTGAAAGCAAATTAATCTGTCCACGCTGAATTAAACCCTCTATTTTCCTCAGACTTTCCTTTTCTTGGATTTATCTATGGTTAGCTTACTGGGGGGTCGGAAACTCAAGATTAGCCACTTGCAGACGGCAGGGAGAGGCACGCGGTGTGACGTATTGTATATTTTAGTTGATGAAATATTTTTGTTGACTAAATATTTTAGTTGATGAAATATTTTTTCATTTCAGTGCCACAGTATGACATCGATCTCAAAAAAAAGTTAATAAAAGAAAAAGTAAAAAAAAGAAGAAAAAAAGTAAAAATTTTAACGGCCCGGTCGTTAATCCGGCCCTGGTAAGCAGGATATTCCATTTGCATGCACCAACTCACAGGCGGGCTGATATAAGTATCCTGAATAATATCAGAATATGAATGTGTGTTTAAACACATTCACTGTGTCCTGGCTGTTTGGGAAGCACAGCGCAAGAACCAGAGATATTATTATTATTATTATTATTATTATTATTATTATTATTATTATTATTATTATTATTATTATTATTATTATTATTATTATTATTATTATTATTATTATTATTATTATTATTATTATTATTATTATTTTATTATTATTTTATTATTATTATTATTATTATTATTATTATTATTATTATTATTATTATTATTATTATTATTATTATTATTATTATTATTATTATTATTATTATTTAATATGATTATTAGTAGTATTATTATTATTTTATATTCGTATTACTATTTTATATGATTATTATTATTATTTTATATTATTATTATTATTATTATTATTGTATATCATATTACATTATTATACTTTGTTATTATTATTATTATTATTATTATTATTATTATTATTATTATTATTATTATTATTATTATTATTATTATTATTATTATTATTATTATTATTATTATTATTATATTATTATATTATTATTATTATTATTATTATTATTATTATTATTATTATTATTATTATTATTATTATTATTATTATTATTATTATTATTATTATTATTATTATTATGTTATAAATATAATATTATTATTATTATTATTTTATATCATATTTTATTATTATACTATGTTATTATTATTATTTTATATGATTAGTATTCGTATTATTAATTATTATTTTATATTATTATAATTATTATTTCTACTATCATCTTTTTTCCTGCCTGTACCAGCCATGGATTTGGCACTTACATACAGTAGGTGCTCCTTGCCATTTGGCCTGGGTTTGAAGTCTTCAGATTGACAACAAGCTGTTCAGAATGATCGCCATGTGACAAGCAATACATTTAATTAATTAAGTAGCTGTGCTTTTTGGAGCCAGGATTCAAACACTGCTGTTCTAATGTATTGCCCAGTTTGTAAAAAAGAAAAAAATAAGTAAATATATATTTAAATATATATATGTGTTTTACTCTTGGCTGCAGCAGGCAGGGAAGGAAATAAAGGATGCATATATATATATATATATAATGTATCCTATGCATCTAACCCATCCTGCTCCTTAAAGGAACACACCGACAGGAAATGAGCTTACCTTCTTCTCCAGAGAGAGAGTCAAGAAGATAGATACCAGTTTCCTCTCTGTGTTCAGTAGAAAGCTATCTGGCTGCACGTTAGCCTAGCTTAGCACAATGAATGGAAGCGGACATGACCGGTTAGCCTTCGGGAGAGGTGTAAGTTGGACAATGCCTAGGCTAACCGGCACTGTTGGCGTGTTCCTTTAAGGAGCAGTGGGCAGCCACAGTCCAGCACAGAAAGACCTAAGCGGCACGGTGGTGTAGTGGTTAACACTGTTGCCTCACAGCAAGAAGGTCCTGGGTTCGATTCCTGCTTGGGGACCAGGTTTCCAGGTGGGGTATCTCCCGGGCCTTTCTGTGTGGAGTTTGCATGTTCTCCCCGTGCTCGCACGGGTTCCCCCCCCCCCCCCCCCCCCCGATAAGAGAAACCCCAATGGAAAAACATGCAAAACAACAGATCACTGGCGCTGTTGCGTCCGTGACGAAGACGGACAGGAGCACTTGGATTGGTCCCCGGGCGTGGCTCATGCCACAGCCCTCGTCTGCTCCCGGCTGCCCTTGGGGATGGGTTAAGCGCAGAGGAGTATTGCATCGGCGATCCTGCATTATTATTATTATTATTATTATTATTATTATTATTATTACGTCCCTCTGGTGAACCATGAGTGAGTGAGAACTGCTAAGGGGATTGAATAGACCTATCTCAAACCCTGCCCCTTTTCTTGATCCTCCAATCACAGCTGTCGCTTACCTCTGACTTCCTCGTACAAACAAAGTTGTGAAAATTTTGGGAACCATGTATTAACCGAGCGCATACAGTACAGATATCCTCATAAGTATCTATTAATTCGTATCAATTAGATACTCTTTGGGCTTGTTTGTATCTACTTATTCTGAAAGAGTTGAACTAATTATTTTCGCTAGCAATAGATCTCAATCGATTATTCATTCCATTAAGCCTACTGCCAGCAGGCACATTTAAAGAAATATAATCTGATTGATTGGGGTAATGACTTAAAATTTGCCTATACAGGGCTGTACGTAAACTTTTTTTGCACATAGCACTGGTGCTACAGAGGTTGACGTCAGCGAGCTTGCAGACACAGTGGTGAGCTACATTACAACAATAGCCGATGGTATTGTCCCCAGAAAAACGGTGCGGGTTTTCCCAAACTAGAAACCGTGGGTGGACAGCACTATTAGAGCAGCTCTGAACTCTCGTACCACCGCCTACAACCTGGGTAGAGAGTCAGGAAACATGGAGGAGTATAAGGCTTCAGTCTATACTCTACGCAAGGCTGTTAAACTTGCTAAGAGGACATATGCTGACAAACTGGAGACACAAATGGCACAAAACGACACAAGAGGATTATGGCAGGGACTGAAGACAATAACTGACTATAAAGTCAGCGCCCCCTCAATGGGGAGCGACGACGCCTCCCTCGCGGACAAGCTCAACATCTTCTACGCTCGGTTTGGTGTAGACAGTGGCGCTGCTGGCTCTCCGGCTAGTGACGTCACCGGCGCGCCGGCTGTTGTGGAGGGGGGGGGGGCAACCGCGGGGGGGCGGGGACGCTCTCTCGTTGTCGGAACACAGTGTGAGAAGAGCATTTATGCAGGTGAACACCAGGAAGGCTGCTGGCCCAGATGGCATAACAGGACGCATACTCAAGTCCTGTGCCAACCAGCTGGCCCCAGTGTTCACCGCCATATTTAATCAATCCCTGGCGGAGTCAGTGGTCCCTGCCTGCTTCAAGATGTCTACCATCATCCCTGTACCGATGAAACCCTCCCCAACATGTCCAAATGACTACAGACCGGTGGCACTCACCTCTGTGGTCATGAAATGTTTCGAGAGGCTGGTCAAGGACCACATTTGTGCCTCCCTCCCCAGTGATATGGACCCTATGCAATTTGCATACAGGACAAACAGGTCCACCGACGACGCGGTCTCCCAGGTACTGCACAGCACCCTCTCGCACCTTGACCGTCAGAAGGGGGGCTATGTGAGACTGTTGTTCATTGACTACAGCTCAGCGTTCAACACCATAGTCCCCACCAGACTGGTGGACAAGCTGATCGAGCTAGGTCTGAGCTCCGCCCTGAGCGCCTGGGTACTGGACTTTCTGAGCGAAAGACCCCAGGCGGTCAGGGTGGGGGGTCAGACCTCCAACACCATCACCCTGAGCATCGGGTCCCCCCAGGGCTGTGTTCTGAGCCCCCTGCTGTACTCACTCTACACACACGATTGTGTGGCCAAGTTCAGCTCCAACTCCATAGTGAAGTTCACAGACGACACGGTGGTGGTGGGGCTGATCTCGGACAACGACGAGAAGGCCTACCGGGAGGAGGTTGAGGTACTGGAACGCTGGTGCCAGGACAACAGCCTGCTCCTGAACATTGGTAAAACCAAGGAGCTGATCGTGGATTATAGGAGAGGACAGCAGGAGACGCACACACCACTGATGATTAACGGGGCTACCGTGGACAGGGTGAGCAGCTTTAAGTACCTGGGGGTCCACATCTCAGAGGACCTGACATGGTCAACACACATAGACACAGTAGTAAAGAAGGCGAAACAGCGCCTCTACCACCTGAGACAGTTAAGGAAGTTCAGAGTATCGGGGAAGATACTCCAGTCCTTCTACTCAGGAGCTGTAGAGAGCATCTTGACCGGAAACATCACTGCCTGGTATGGAAACAGCACGGCACAGGACAAGAAGGCCCTACAGAGAGTGGTGCGCTCAGCCGAGTGTACCACAGGTATTGCACTACCCCCCCTGCAGGTTCTATACAACAAGAGGTGCAAATCCAGAGCCTGCAGGATAATGAAAGACCCTCACCACCCCAATAACAGCCTGTTTCAGCTGCTGAGGTCAGGCAGACGCCTGCGAACCCCAGCTACTAGGACAGAGCGGCTTAGGCTCAGCTTCTTCCCCCAGGCCATCAGAGCCATGAACAATGAACATTGAGTGCTCAGAACATTGAACTATCCACACACAAGCACACATGAACACACACACGACACGCACGCTGTGCACGCTCACACACGAGCAGCCACTTAACACTTTAACATGAGCGGGCACACACTCATGTCGCACACACGCACACTTATGGCCAAAGGAAAGGACACTTTAAATTAGAATAACAGGAACAGTGTATTGCACTACCAAAGCTAACTAGCATGTCCCAGATGCTCTGTAAATAACTATGTACAGATACCGAGATGTCATTCCATGTTACCTGTTACCTGTTTACTGCACAATGTTGTTTTTTCATTTTTTGATTCTATTATATGTGTACCACTGTATTGCACATCGTTGCGGGCAAGACCACCCGCATTTCATTGTATACCTGTATGCCGTGACAATTAAAACTCTTGACTTGACTTGACTTGATAGTTTTGTAGCACTGGCCAAAATCTTGTAGCACAAGTATAAAACGTGTTATATTTGTAACAGTCTATTGTGCCTATTGTATTTGTGTTATTTAGTTGCAGTCAGGGAACAAACTTAACTTTTTGACTTACCAGCCATTTGGCTGGTAGATTTAAAAAAGGCAGATTTTTTACCAGCCAAAAATTATAAATTGCTTTTTAGTATATCGCCATGTGTTATTATTACTATAATACTCTCATATGCTATTTTCAATTAATATCATAAACAACATAAGGAATATTAGCATAATTTTGAGTGGACTGAAAGAATGAGTCAGCGTTAATAGTTTTAAATGCAAATAATTTATTGAAACATAGAAGTGGGGTCGGTTGGGACACACACACACACACACAATGGGGGACCCTGATATAAACAAGACGAAAGTCTTTCTCTGGTCTGCATCCCCTTAACAATTGTGTGTATTGAGCCGTACTGTATTGTACCCATTCTGCAATCTGTTAAATAAAGTTTTCATTCATTCACACTGTTTCAACTCACCACCCCCGCATCATATTGTAGCCTAGTCTGTCTTCAAACTTCCACTCCTCTCGACACACACACGCACCCTTTCCCCAGTCCCCTGTTCTCTATGGTTCTGCCTCTGATCAGGATTAGCTTGTTAGCTCATGCTAATGTAACGTTCATTTCGGGCGATGTGGGCATAAAGGAATGGCGACGATGCAAAGCGTGTTAGATGCATTTGACCCGTTGTGAGAGAAAAAAAACACCACAGACTTATTTCGGATCGCAAAATAGCCGCACTGCTGTGCAGCCCCGCACGGCTGAGAGCAGAAGGCAGAAGCATGGTCTGGGGCGGATATGACATCGCGGAGTTGCTATGGGTTTTTTCAAAATAAGAGTATCATATGAACCTGACTGTTGCTAGCTGCCGGAGCCCAGATATTATGACTGGAGCTGCGCTTAGGCGGAGCTGCGCTTAGGCGGAAATGAGACCTGTGACAGGATTGTCAAAATAAGAGTATCAATATGAACCGAATGCCTATCGCACCAGTGCTACTGAAGTAAATCCATTCATCGCACAGACCGCTGTTGCTGTAGCACGTGCGATATATATGTCGCACTGTACAGCCCTGCTATAGATTATGCATTTAACTTGTCGGCGAGGCTATTGAGCCGTACTGTATTGTACCCATTCTGCAATCTGTTAATAAAGTTTTAAATCAATCAATCAATCAATTCCGTTACAAAATCAGGATTTCTGCGATCGACATCTGCTGTCTTTTCAGGTGAGGTGGCCGCGCGCAATTATCCTGAGTATCAAGTCTGGTTCGAATTAACAAGACTGAATCAGCGTTCGAGGAACAGGGAAAGCACGGATTCAAACATTGGGTTAATTGAATCTGGATAATGGGACTTTTGATCGACTTAGTTGAACCAGGTACGAGGAATAGGGGTGTTGCTGTTTGATGTGTAGTACTTTCCATAGACTGGTGCAACTATCATGATGTCACTGTTTCAGTGACTTTGTTTTGCACTAATAACTGACTTAGGCCTCTGTTTGGAATTGTTGCATTAAAAATCCAGCCCGCCCATATAAACCAAATGCCCTGCCAGTCACTTTCCTCTGGCACCAGGTCCGGTAGTAGGCCTACTATTACTAGATTTGGCCCGATACATAGATGTGTGACTTGGCCATAATAAGGTAATTTATAGGCCTGATATTCTATATTCTATAATCATCAGATACAGTTCAGTACTGTATCTACAAAACCTCCTGTTAATCATCTGCCCTTTATTCATAAAATGTTGCTTAGAATTTTTGTACACTTGATCTCAAGAAGGTGCTGAATGAGCTCAGTGGCAATTTCTCATGTCTGGTCAATTTTAGCATGGTGTTATTCACCGTCAAAGATGAGAAAATAAAAGAAAAATCATAATTCATATTCTCCTTTGTTTTATCACAATTTAAGCAAGCATAGTAATAGACACCATATTTCTGACACTGGGAATACATTCACTGAGGTCCATAGATGTCCCTAGATACCAAGAACATGCAAATGGACATTGTAGAAGTGAAGCAATCATCCATTTACTTTTTCAGAAAATATGGCTAGGGCTGAAGAGAGGGGCGTTTCGGGTGCACAGATACATTTATTTATAGCTTCTTACATTTACATTTAGTCATTTAGCTGACGGTTTTATCCAAAGCGACTTACAAGTTCTGTACGACAAGTCATCAGGAAGGGCACAATTCTATCAGAGTAACAATGTTCATCAAAGTGTTGAGTGCAATAGCTTATTCCTAGGCTATTGATTGGGACTGTCAATTCAGCCTCAGTAACCTACCCCTCATCTTGACCACTTTCTATATAATATGTTATATATAATATATAATATATATATATTTTTGTTGTTGTTGTGGTTCTTAGCTCTATTTATATAAAAAAAAATTGTAATATGTGTTTCATTACATTACATTACAATTATTCGCCTGTTCTATTACCCATTATTCATTGCAACACTACAGTATATTATCCCCGATATCCTGTTGGGGGATCCCCTTTGAACGGCCCATCTGAGGTTTCTCTCCTCCACGCCGCCTGTGGTGCTTTTTTATTTTTTTCCCTGTTGCTAGGTTTTTAGTGAGTCGTTCCTTATCATTCATTGGGGAAAGTCTGGGAGTGTTGCATATTTAGATTTTATGGTGGTTTTAGTTTTTGATCTTTTGTTATGTTTCTACTTGACTTGTACAGCCCATGGGGGCTATTCCATGTGATGATAATAATAATAATAATAATAATAATAATAATAATAATAATAATAATAATAATAATAATAATAATAATAATAATAATAATAATAATAATAATAATAATAATAATAATAATAATAATAATAATAATAATAATAATAATAATAATAATAATAATACTTTTATTTATATAGCACCTTTCATACATGGATTGCAGCCTAAAGTTCCCCACAGCAAGTAGCACAAAATGAACATAGGCATACAATTTGCATACAGTTGACAGAATAAAAGCAGTACATAAAGTGCAGACATAAGAATAGGTATAAAAGACAATACAGGTAGTGCAATGTAGAAGGTGCAGACATAAGAATAGGCATAAAATAAGTACAATAAGTACAGTGTTGCTCGAAGGCATGTGAACCCCCCCCCCTGGAACAGCCCGTCCCCCAATTCACCCACATCCCCATCCAAGACACGCCCCCCCCCCCCCCCCCCCCCCCCCCCCACCCCCCCGATAAAGCATGTCACGACCGAAGGAAAACACAAACCCTGCGCGCCACTCACACCGCCATTCTGCCACCTGTGCACTCATGATTAAGAGTGGGGGAAGACACAATCCTTTTAAATACAGTTGACTGTATGCTGATGTACTGTATGGGTAATTGAACCAGTCATGACTCATGAACAGACATCTTCCTGTGTCCTGTGAGTGACGACTCATAATATTGCCCTCTGAGACAAACTAATGCAGCCTTTAGTCACACATCAAGATGAAGGATCGACAAGCTTTTTGACAGGCTAACAGCTATTCATCGCAGCAAATTGTGTGATATATGATGATGCTTTTTATAGCCAATGCTCCAGAGTGCTACGGAATGATCTTGTTAATTCTGATGCATAATCCAAACGGTCTGGACCAGATGATATAAGATACGATAAGATATTCCTTTATTGATCCCCTTGGGGAAATTCAGGCATCATAGCAGCATGGGGGAGGGGGGAGGGGAGATACAGGTACATGGTAATAGTAGTAGTGCCGGTTAGCCTAGGCATTGTCCAACTAACACCTCTCCCGAAGGCTAACCGGCCATGTCCGCTTCTATTCATTGTGCTAAGCTAGGCTAACATGCAGCCAGGTAGCTTTAAGGTTAGGCTTCTGCTAATTGATCCCTGCTCTCATCACTTTGTGTGGTGTTTCCTCATCAACCAAGCCTTGATATGTAGATGAGTACTGAACAAGTCATACACAGCTACTTGTTCTGTGTGTGTGTGTGTGTGTGTGTGTGTGTGTGTGTGTGTGTGTGTGTGTGTGTGTGTGTGTGTGTGTGTGTGTGTGTGTGTGTGTGTGTGTGTGTGTGTGTGTGTGTGTGTGTGTGTGTGTGTGTGTGTGTGTGTGTAATCTATCATGTACCTGTGTGTGTGTGTGCGTGTGCGTGCGTGCCTGCGTGTGTGTGTGTGCGTGCGTGCGTGCGTGCGTGTGTGTGTGTGTGTCTTAGAAGTAGGCTGTGCCTTTGACCTGTAAATGTACCAGGCTTTCCAGGATGGACAAGTATATAAAATACCAACCATTGCTCGATGTCTCTCAGCTATTATTGGCAGCTTAGCCATGTGGAGAAGGAGGTGCTATGTTGTCTACCCTTAAGTGTTCATTGCTGCTTGGCCCTGATATATTTCATATACTGTTTATGTAATATAATTTGTGGAACCAAATAAAGTATTAAAATGTTTGTTGTTGTCTCAACAGACTGAGGGCTCCCGGCTCCAGAGGGAGATGAAGGCATACATGGCTGCCATCAAAGGTGAGTTCAAGTTTCTTTAATAGTTGTCATACAGAAGTACAGAATACTTTTATACAAAATGCTTCTTACTGTTACGCTCCAGAGACTGTGCAAGACAAGATAAGTATGAAATAAAATAACATAGTATAGCATGTAAATTAGAAATAAAAAAATGAGGTCACAGTGTTCAGTATAGTCATATGTACAATGTTCGAGGCAGAATAGACGTAACTGAGTTACCATATAATATACAATACTATGCAGTGTACTAATATACAATACTATATAGTGCAAGGCAGAAATGGGATGAGGTGCAATTTAGGTACAATTTACAGTAGGTGTACGACAGTGGAGGCTGCTGACCAAATTTTTAGGTGAAGCACAAATTATTATATTATATTATATATTAAATTATATTTTTAAAACATCCCCCACTGTGTGTCAGTGGTCAGTGGACACAGATGAAAACATATTAACATTAGGTGACAGCGCACCTGACCAGATGAAATCATATTAGGTGACAGCGCACCTGACCAGATGAAATCATATTAGGTGACAGCGCACCTGACCAGATCAAAACATATTAGGTGACAGCGCACCTGATCAGATCAAAACATTTTAGGTGACAGCGCACCTGATCAGATCAAAACATTTTAGGTGACAGCCCACCTGACCAGATCAAAACATATTAGGTGACAGCGCACCTGATCAGATCAAAACATTTTAGGTGACAGCGCACCTGATCAGATCAAAACATTTTAGGTGACAGCCCACCTGACCAGATCAAAACATATTAGGTGACAGCGCACCTGATCAGATCAAAACATTTTAGGTGACAGCGCACCTGATCAGATCAAAACATTTTAGGTGACAGCCCACCTGACCAGATCAAAACATATTAGGTGACAGCGCACCTGATCAGATCAAAACATTTTAGGTGACAGCGCACCTGATCAGATCAAAACATTTTAGGTGACAGCCCACCTGACCAGATCAAAACATATTAGGTGACAGCGCACCTGATCAGATCAAAACATTTTAGGTGACAGCGCACCTTATCTAGGGTGACCAGATGCAAAAAGTCCAAAAGTGGGACAACAGTAAGATTTTGGTGGGACAAAGTGGGACAACAGTACGATTTTGGTGGGACAAAGTGGGACAAAGTAGGACAGATAGATAATGTACATTTTTTTATTAGAATAACTGCCATGGTCTTCACTGAATAGATTTAAATTAAAGGTTAAATCAAAATAAATACAAATTAAATACCACCTAACATCTGTTTTAAATATTCAAACGTCATCACTTGACAGGAATGTCTTGTGTTTGATATTCCCTGTTAACACAGAACTAGGGAAAACAGTGTAGTATAATACAAAAATAATAATAAAAATAAATTGTGTTTCTATATTAGAATAACTGCCATGGTCTTCACTGAATAGATTTAAATCAAAGGTTAAAGGTTACCACAGTCGGCTGACCTGTATGAATGGGAGTGTTGTACTGTGTGATAGACACTTGTTATCTCAGCTGCAGTGACCTTGTCCGTCTGGCTATCATTGTTTGGTTTAAAAAGAAACGTATCCATAGATCTGGATGTTTCTTTTTGGTGAGCCACTTTCAAGTGAGACTCACGTCCACTGTGGCGCTTCAAGTTGTATTCTCCTCCATGCGCAATTGAAAACGAACTATGACACAAAACACAGAGAAAGCCTGCTGCGGATTGCCTGCCATCTGCCTCACCCAGTCATGTGTCGTTTGCCAGTCTTGGTTGTAACTGCAGGTCCGTTTCTTTTTACTGCTTTCCATCTTGAACTAGTTCGCTTGTAATGTTGTTGTGTTTTTTTTGACCAATCAGATTTGCGATATGAGGTAGCGTCACGACTCAGTCTCAGTCACATCACAAGCAGGCAAGCAGCACGCTAAAGTACTATAACCAATCAGAGCAATGTGTGTGGACAAGAGGCGGGTTGCTACGTTTACTGTCTGTAGGGAGGGGCTTTTAGACGCATGTTTTTTTTGGCTTCGAAAAGAGGGACATCCTCTCAATATGAGGGACGCGGGACATTTGGTCAAATGGTGGGACAGTACAACCAAAAGGGGGACACCTGGTCACCCTAACCTTATCAGATCAAAACATTTTAGGTGACAGCGCACCTGACCAGATCAAAACATATTAGGTGAAGGTGACAAGGAAGCCACAGACTCATACCCCCCCGACACTCAACTAACCGCCTCGGACAGTCCTTCATACCAGTGGCCATCAGGCTCCACAACAGTGGGCAGCAACTGCTGCCAGACATCGACCTGGGACTTATAGGAACCCAAGGAGGACAACTTACACTACCTTAGGCATACTGCACCTTATGTGGATACTGTGATACTGTGAATAATGAATAATGTATATTTCAGTTAGTTAGATAGTAAATTATAACACTACCTTATGCATACTGCACCTTATGTGACACTGTGAAAATATATTTCAGTTAGTTAGATAGTAAATTATATTGACCTATTTGTTTACACTGCTTGTGTTGTTTTCACTACCTGTACCCCCCCCCCCCCTTCCCCCATGCTGCTATGATGCCTGAATTTCCCCAAGGGGATCAATAAAGGAATATCTTATCTTATCTTAAAAGGAAAGATGAAATTCCCTACCTGGGTTCCATCCTATAGAGGCAAATCATTCCTGTGACAAAATGGGATCCAATGTAATAAAACTAAGTCAACCAACAAACTAGATTCCTGTACCGGATCTCCTCTCTGGTAAACAAGAATACATTGAAGACTCTAACAGGAGCACTCATTCAAGGGTACTACGACTATGCTTGCACCTCATGGTACCAAAGCACCTCAAAGGCACTAAAAACAAGATTACAAACATCACAAAACAAACTGGTCAGACTACTGCTTGACCTTACTCCTAAAACCCACCTCACCCCTGCCCACTTTGACAACCTAGGATGGCTTAGAGTAGACGACAGAGTACAGCAACTTGCAATGGGCCTGGTCTACAAGATACACTACACCACTAAGATACCCATGTGCATGTCGAAATACTTCCCAAAGGTCAGTGAATACCACGACCACAACACCAGAGGGAGTTCCACAAATCATGTTCAACCCAGATAAAATAATTTAAAAAGTAAAAAAAAAAAAAAAAAAAAAAAAAAAATTGTTTTTAATAAAAGAAAATAGTCATAACTTAGAAATGAGATTGCATAGGTCTATGAATCGATATCGCGATTCTGTTTTGATTAATTGCCCAGCCATACAGTGTGTACAGTAAGTTAGCTTGGTGATTATCATTGTGATGTAGGCTAAGCTGGCTAGCTACTGTTAGCATACAAGCTTTTACAAACACTAGCCTACTTACTTTTTCATCCACAACGTTTTTTCTGATCCAGATGCATAAGTCCACTTCTTCATGTTGCTCAGTTGCTGGTTAATACTTCGGTCCTAATGTTGGCGCAAAGTTTAATTTAGCCTGACTTTACTTGTTATAGCTGTACAGCTTACTTCTACTAAACAACAACTAAACTACTTCCTTGCTCTTTCAAACAGTCAAAATGGGTCCATCTGCAGGGTCGGAGGTTAGGTTTAGCTCTGGCCAATCTCAAGTTTCTCAAGTTTCTTTATTAGTTGTCATACAGAAGTACAGAATACTTTTATACAAAATGCTTATTTCTGTTACATTTTGTATAAAAGTATTCTGTACTTCTGTATGACAACTAATAAAGAAACTTGAGAAACTTGAGATTGGCCAGAGCTAAACCTAACCTGCAGATGGACCCGTTTTGACTTTGCAATGCAGCAATCTCTGATTGGATTTGCAAGGCTGCCAATCATATTCAACCTCCATGTATTGGATGGCAAGGGCTGTCAATCATTCAATCCTCCATTCAATGGCAAGAGTTTAACTGCACAGACCGTGCTTAGACGAAGTTAATAGCCTATTTCGATTGGCTGTTATTTATTATTTATATAACATTGGGTCACACCTGTGAAGTTTTCTTCACGAATAATTACTGCAGTCATTACTGCAGTGCAGGCCTGCTCAGAGCTGTCAATTTTGGCCATTTTTTAAAAAGAAAAAATTCACTGGCATTTTTTTTACAGAGGAAAACTTTTCTAATAAAAAAATATAAAATAATAATAATTAAAAAAATAAATTTTTTATATATATATAAATAAAATAAATGTATATATATATGTAAATTAATAATAATTATGAATTATGAGTGAATTTGTGTTTCACGTGTTGTCATAGAGAAACCTCCACTGGTGTACGAGTTGTAGTGCAAATCCTTTATCAATAAATATAAAGTGTGTTTGTGTGATCTAAAGTGTGGAGAGTGGGTGCTGCAGTGTGTTGTTTGTTTAAGTGAGTGTGTGCGTGTGGGTGTGTGTGCTGTGTGCATTTGATGGTTGTTGCATAGTGTTTATTATTCGTTTAGCAGCCTGATGGCCTGGGGATAGAAGCTTCTTCTGAGTCTTTCTGTGCTCGCCTTAAGACTCCGGTATCGCTTGCCTGACCGCAGCAGTTCAAAGAGGCAGTTGTTCAGGTGGCTGGAGTCCTTGATGATTCTCTTAGCCTTCCCCCTGCACCGCTTGTTGTAAATGTTCTGGAGGGTGGGAAGCCCCCCTCCAATTGTGCGTTCGGCTGAACGTGTCACTCTTTGTAGTCTGCTACGGTCTTGTGCAGTGCTATTCCCAAACCAGGAGGTGATGTTGCCAGTCAGCCGCACACACACACACACACACACACACACACACACACACACACACACACGCACGCACGCACGCACGCACACACACACACACACACACACACACACACACACACACACACACACACACACACACACACACACACACACACACACACACACACACACACACACAATCAATGTTTTTAAAACATCTATGGGTACATAAAGCAAGGCTGAGTAGTTTATTGTGATAATATCACATTCACATTCCAAGTGATTTAGATTAACTTCACGACTGCAAATACATGGGCCAAAATAGATAAAAATGGACTTATATGGTTCTTCAGTGCAAAGGTTCAATTGTAGCTAAGTCCTCTGATTTGTGCGGTGAAGGGCTGATACTTAGCACCTACACACACACACACACACACACACACACACACACACACACACACACACACACACACACACACACACACACACACACACACACACACACACACACACACAGTCAAAGTAGTAACAATAGTAATCATTGTGCTGTGTCCTTTAGCAATGCAACAGGCCTCCATCAACCTGACAGAGTCTCTGCATGAAGTCTACGAGCCTGACTGGCACGGCAAGGACGACGTCATGGTCATCGGCAAGGTGAGCGTCCATCTTTCTTTCTTTATTTTTATTTATTTTTTGACATTTTGTAATTCCAGCAATAGTGGCTACTATTGGTTAAATGAGCACACCAACATTAGGGGAAATGCGCTTACCCTTTTCTCCAGAGTCAGCCAAGAACATAGATACCAATTTCCTTTCTGTGCGTTCAGTAGAAAGCTATCCAGCTGCAAGCTAGCTGCTAGCCTAGTTTAGCACAAATTAATGGAAGCAGATACGGACCACTAGCCTAGCTTAAAATGCTGTGTTTTGGGTTAACAGCTAGACTAGCTGGTCCGTATCTGCTTCCCTTCATTTGTGCTAAGCGAGGCTAGCTTACAGCTGGATAGCTTTCTACTGAAATTTCCCATAATGTTGGCGTGTTAGCTTCAGTATTTAGCTAAGTAGTTAGCTTCCCAGATAGCAAAAAATGAGTGAATCAACGTTGAAATAGGGTTCGGCAGAAATATTGAATCTATGTTGAAGCCTGACATCGAAATTATACAGATCGTTGTCTATGACTTACATGTTGAATCAACGTTAGGTGTCAACCATAACTGATACTATATCAATGTTGATTCAACCATCATCTAAATGGTAATCTACATGCACATTTTAGTTGATTTTATATTGAATCAATGTTAGACATCAATGTTTATTCAACCATAATCTAAATGGTAATCTACATGCACATTTTAGTTGATTTTATATTGAATCGATGTTAGACATCAATGTTTATTCAACCATAATCTAAATGGTACTCTACTTGTACATTTGTAACTTGTACATCTACTTGTAACTTGTAAAGTTAAGGAATCAATACTGATTAATGTACATTTTACATTAAAATATTGCTGCTGATATGTATACATCATAACATTACATGTTTTTTTCCTGCTGTTAAACACACTATTGTTAAATAAATAATGATAAAATTCTTATATGACCATATTTCCAAAAATGTGTGAACAAAAATGACAACATGGCTTTAATATGAAAATTTATTTTTTTCTAGGGTATCATACTTCCAGTGACCATACCTTTTACACAAAAAAAAAATAACAGACCTTATAACAGGCTTTCATTAACAATACATATATAGCCACTGCCAGAATAGTGACACACATATTGTGTGTGGTGAGCACACGCATTCATGCACAACGAAGACAAGATTGCGTTGTCTCAATCATTTTAACTATAAATTTATGAGCTCAAAGTATGAGCTCACTACTGACTGAAATGTCCAACAAAAAGCATCAATTGTCAAATAATATTGATCACATTAACTAGACTAGATGTTTGAGGAAATTAGAAAGGGAACAACAACTTAACCCTTGTGTCTGATCAGATTCGTATTTGTTTGATAACTTTGCAGTGATTATGTTTGTAGCCAACATAATATGTGGCATAATCTTTTAATTATCTTGTATTTTTTTTTTACTCTTCATAAATTGTTTATTCCACTTCAGCCCGATCATAACCACCACATATTATTTTTTTTGTCATATTTAACAACTCTTTTCAGAAAAGTGGGAGTATTTCATTACAAAAATAATATAAAAAATGGTTATGATCAGGGCTGAAGTTGAATAAAATATTTATGGAAAAGAAAGTGGGAAATTATTTCAACATAATCTTTTTATGGAGTTTTTCAATTTAGTCCCCTAATAAGAGTATAATACTTTAGTTTTCAGACACAAGGGTTAAATAACAATGGCATAGGATTTGAATTTAAACACAGTGGAGCTTAGATGATCTACAGTTGTCCACGACTTATCCTCCAAGGCATCTGCTATATAATAATCTTCAGATTTACTTAAGTGTTATTAGTAGGTTACAGCAGTAAGCATTAGTTTGCTCAGTCAATTATGTCCAATTCGTTTTATATTGTTTAATACAGTTAAATAAATAGATAAATGAAAAGCAAGTTTTTTTGGATTCCCCCCCCCCCCCCCCCCCCCCCCCACTGTACCGAAAATAATACCGAACCGTGTCTTCAAAACCGAGGTACGTACCGAACCGTGGATTTTGTGTACCGTTACACCCCTAATGTTTCTATAACTCTCTCCCATATAACTCTCTCCCATACCCTTAACACCAACCGCTGAAGTGCCCTTGAGCAAGGCACTAAACCCCCAACTGCTCCAGTGGAGTTGCTCAGTGGCCAACAGTGTCAGACTGTGGTTGTACTGGGGCCTAACAAAATTAATAGTTGGTTTCAGGTTGGTTGTCAGTTTGGCCATGGGTAGGTAGGGAATTTATTTTATTTAATTTTTTTATTTTATTCTTTCCCACGGCGACTATGGATAGGGAATTTCTTTATTTAATTAAAATGTTCACAACAACATGGATGCATGTACTCTGCCAGCATGTTTAATATCCATAATACTAAATGTTTGACTAAGATTTCTATGAAACTTTATTAAAAAAAAAAAAAAAAAATTATAATTTTTTCTAAAAACTCATAAAATATATTGGGTCGCACCTAAATCGGCAGGGTCGGTCGGCAACCTGAAACCAACTATTAATTTTGTTAGGCCTGGGCAGCTCCCAGGTGTGAATGGAACTCTGTGAATGTGAAGCAGGGCGTAGCTGAAAAAGAGCATCCGTGCTCAGCGAACCTACCCTGGGTAAATAAAGGTTAAAATAAAAAATAAAAAAAATAAACACTGCAAGAACAGGCTGAAGCAGCATAAGTCATTCAAGTAGATGCCGTCCATGGAAGAACAGTGTCCATGAGGGTAATTCCTTGTACTGTATGAACCAGGGAAACAGTGTGCTGGGGTACCCCAAGTTTGACTCTGGTTCGCTTGACAATTAAGTTTGGGTCACTTCGGTTCCAAGAACAGGCTGAAGCAGCATACTGTAAGTCATTCAAGTAGATGCCGTCCATGGAAGAACAGTGTCCATGAGGGTAATTCCTTGTACTGTATGAACCAGGGAAACAGTGTGTGCTGTGCTGGGGTACCCTAAGTTTGACTCTGGTTCGCTTGACTTAAGTTTGGGTCACTTCGGTTCCTTGAGATGCCTCCCTCCCGGTCTGGCGCATAACGAAGCCACTTCTTGACAGTTTCGCTGTAGTCCTGGTCGGTCAGCTTGGGGTCAAACTGTCGAGCAGCAGCTGATAGACACAAAAACAAAAAAGTGAGGAAGAGAGGTGGGTGAGATGATGTACGATGATAAGAGCACCCCTCACTTCACACGAGTGCGATTTTTTTTAATCACTCAATTACTCACTCTGTAGGTCTACAGTAACAAGCTACAGTCAGCATCCAGTTAGACTGGACAGGAAAGAGAATTAAGCAATCGCCTAGCCTGACACCATCTAGGCAATACAATGTGTATCCATGCACCTCTAAAGCTCACCAATTACGTTGTCCATTTCTTATAGGTTGCACTTTCATCACTTTATTCCAACATAACACTTTTTTTTTAAGTTTTTGCAACAGCATAATTATATTCTGAATCACCAGCATCACCAGCATCACCACCTCACTACCTAAACTTAACCTATGAAGTAGTTTGCAGGGGAGGAAGCTCACCAAACATGCAGGCTTGTAGTGTGGTGTGCTTGAATGGCTTCTTGCTTTCTGAACAACGCTTGTCTTTCTTTCCAGCCCAGTTGAACCCACTGGCCAGGGCGTTGGTCATAGCAGTTTTCAACATCAGTCTGATCAGGTTCTCTGAATTGGTGCCTCCTACCAAAGCCAGGCGAGAAATCTAAATCAGAGAGAAGAAAATGAAGGCCCTGCGTTAGAAACAGCATAACGTTTATTTTATGAACACAGAGCAACCAACTTGTTTATACACACACTTTATGCATGCACTGATATTCCAGCCCATGCCAGTCATTAGGTTTAACCACATTAACCCTCCTGTCCATATGTAAACGGTATATTTGAACAATTTCAAAACGTTTCATAAATAGCAGATATACAAGCTCTAACACGTTTTGAACTAGAAAGTGCTAAACACATTTTTCCCCTGAACAAGACCACACTGAAACGATCTACATTTGATAAATGAATGCAGTTCAATAAATTACCATCTTTTGACGGACTGATTGCTCCATCAGTAATGATTCTGCCTCATTGAAGTCTTGTTCACTGGCGATTGGCAGCTGGAAGGGGAGCATAGTGGTTGTGGTGGCCACCCCGTGTCCCCTGGTCCCACCAGATATGTTGCCCTCAGCCAACTCGGTCTTGATGAACTGCACATCTCTGGATAGATCCTTCACCACGACAAGTAATTCAGCAAGCATTGAATTATTCTTCTGGATGGTAAGGTCTTCAGAAGAAGAGTTAAAATCATTAAGTGAGAAATAAAAATAAGCAGCAAATCACACGAGGAATTACACCATGTCCAATAGACTTGCCTTTCATAAGCTGCCCGTCATCGCCGGCCATCTGTCTACGCTGTGAAACACCAGATTGCCCTGAGCTGTGTCCTGACATTGCTGTAGAAACAAAATCATAGTTATATATTTCACTATAGTTTGACTGCATTGGATCAAACTGGTGGTAGTTCCCTCTAAAATGGCATACCATTTTGTGCATGTTGTGAGAGACCAGGGGGACTGTAGTATTGCCCCGAGCTGCATCCCGACATCCCTGTAGAAACAAATCATTATATTTAAAAATACAAAATCTGACTTGTCAGTCAAATTAACATACATGTCATAATCACTAACACCGGTTCCTGACAGGCAGCAAGCGAGCGAACTGGAGACGAAATCGCACACGACACTGTCCTGATATGACGCAGCGCGTGTCCGAGTGTGTGTTACCTGGATTCTCGACCAATAAAAAGTGTTTAGGGGCGGGACTTGGCCGCGTAATCGCTCAACTAGAGACACAGCGAGCGAATATTTGAGGGGTGAACGACATCGCTGCTCAGTTCACTGTCGCTCGCGGCAGGTCAGGATAGTCTGATTGAAACAAATACATTTTAAGGGGAGACACTGCAGGTGAATAGGGTAAAAAAATTAACTAATAGATATCACAATGAAACTTCCCCAGTTGATTACTTATATTAAGACAAGATTTTTTTGTATTACAAGTTTTCTGAAATTGTATGTTTAGATATGCAAATGAGGCATTATCTACTTAAATATGCACTAATTTGCATATAATTCCAGGACAGAAATCTGAACATTGGATAAAGCCATTTTCAAAATTATAGTTTCATTTTGTTGACATATTAGAGCCAAAGGTTATTACAGAGGGGATTTTGGATATCTCTTTTTATCACTCCATAAATCAGAAAATACTCCATTCAGTCCATTTTTATGGTAAAATTCCATATTTCGCCATGTTTTTAAGAATAAAATGTGATATAAATCAGGGTATGAATGCGATATTAACAAACCCTTCTGTAAATACCTTCAGAACATAGATATGAATAGAACTGGAAGGTTTGGTGTATGTGAGTGCTACTGAAGTGGAGATTTCTGGCTCAGAGTATGAGGAAAAACTCTTAAAACTCATTTTTGGGAAAACGCCTTCAAAGTTCTGTATTGTAAAATGCCATACTTTTTTTTTTAAACAGATATTTACAAACACAATACATAATCAAACCATTAGTAATAGACAACCTAAACACATGCCTGATAACTGAATAATAATAATAATGATGTTATTGAACTGAACAGAACTACACACACACTACAAACAGTGTAGTACAGTGTAGTACCCCCTAATAGGCAAAAAATATTTGAATAGATATCACTATGAAACTTTCCCAATTTGTTATGTACATATAAACTAAGAAAAAATATATTGCAGGTTTTCTGAAATGTATGTTTATATATGCAAATGAGGCACTTCCCCATTAAATATGTGCACATTTATGGATGCAATAAGGCAAAATGATGTAAAATAAACAACTAAATGTGTGTTATTGACGTTTTATTGTCACTAGTTTCATAGAAGACATGTTTAGGAAGCAAAATATAACAAAATCTCAAAATCAACAAAAAAAGTATATTTGACTATTCACCTGCAGTGTCTCGCCTTAATCACTTTTTCTCGCTCGCCCGCGTCGCTCTATGTCAGGAAGGGGTGTAAGGAGTTGTATCCCCGTCTCTCAAAACACTGTTACTGAAAGAGTACAGTATCATACCACTACTTGCACTTTGTCGATCTTGCAGCTGCTGGACATGTGAGGCCTGCTGCTGCTGGTGATACTGTACAATATCAAATCCTGGCATCTCGGCTGAAACACAGTAGGAAATACACAAAGTTATTAGCAAATGACGCTATTGTAATCCCCCATGTGAGAAAATGTTTGATTGCCATTCAGCTGATTTCACGTGCACTGCCCAATACTACTTTAATAAAAATATCAAAGACAATGCGAGACAATACAGATATTTTAAACATGCCAGAATATTATGTTATGAGATTGCTTGATAACTCACCATTATGTTGAGTTAGCGATTGCCGGTAGTTGCTAGTAACCAGATCTACAAAGGGGAAATGTAAAATAAGTTGCGACTCAAACATGGTGGAAATTGTGCTCAATATAAAAGCATTATGTACAACTACACATTTTTATTGTGACATTGCTTGCAAGTTGTGAAGGCTTTGAATTTTTGTAGTGGGCTGGCATGCACATTGTAAACATGTATTCTGTTGCATGCATGATGCCAGCGACCTGCCAGCAAGCTCCTCACAAGAACACAGATATGGGTTCACTTACTGTTATTTGGATCAGGAGTCTGCAACAAATCTAAATAGCTGTAGATCATGCCACCATCCAAAGAATCTAAAAAAGGTAAGCCAGGGTGAGAATTGAAGATGCTACAAATCATGTTTAAACAGTCATCTAGTTGGCATATTATTATTATTATTATTATTATTATTATTATTATTATTATTATTATTATTATTATTATTATTATTATTATTATTATTATTATTATTATTATTATTATTATTATTATTATTATTAACTGTAGCAGTGATCATTTCCAAAGTGCCTATATAAAATAAATGCATTGCATCAATACCTGGGAAACCCACATCAGGTGCTTTGGCAAAACGTTTTCTTTTGGCGTCGCCACTCGAGTCAGAGTCCGAGTGCACATACTGCTGATTTGGCCTAAAAAAAAGTATATATATACACACATATAAATAAATGTAGTTATGATACTACGTTTATTAGTCAAGGCTAAAGTCTGAATACATAGGCCCTCAGGCCACTGTGTGTTATCCTTTTAGCACTACTTGCAACTACAACAGCAGTGCCATTATTTACAACACCCTAGGGAGAGTTGTCCCTTTAACAAAGTGAACACTGTACCTGGATCTTCTTTTCTGGCGGAGATCTCCTTCGTCCTCAGATTCAATTTCAGAGGTTGGACACATAGTTGAGGTGTACTTACATTTACATTTACATTTAGTCATTTAGCTGACGCTTTTATCCAAAGCGACTTACAAGTTCTGTGCGACAAGACAGCAAGAAGGGTATAACTCTATCAGCTGAGTAACAATGTTCATCAAAGTGTTGCGTGTTACAGTGTAGGTTAGTTTATTAGGACAAGTGCATGACATTAAGGTTAGTCGGGGTTAGATTTTTTTTTTTCTTTTTATCATTTCAGATAATGGTTGAAGAAGTGAGTCTTTAGTCGACGGCGAAAGATTGGACGGGATTCGGCTGTCCTAACTGGGATGGGTAGTTCATTCCACCATTGTGGGGCAAGGACTGAGAATAGGCGGCTTCTCTTTGATGACCCTCCGGGAGCTTGGATAGGAGTAGATCTGAGGCGGCCAGAAGATGCAGAGCGTAGGGGTCTTGAGGGTGTGTAGTTAGAGACCATTGACCGGAGGTAGGCGGGAGCGGTTCCCTTTGCCGCACGGTATGCTAGGTCGAGGGCCTTGAAGCGGATACGTGCAGCAATGGGGAGCCAGTGCAGGTCCCTAAGAAGTGGGGTGACATGGGCCGACTTCGGTAGGTTTGAGATCAGGCGGGCCGCTGCATTTTGAATGAGTTGAAGAGGCTTGGTGGCAGTGGCCGGGAGGCCAGCTAGCAGTGCGTTGCAGTAGTCGAGGCGGGAGATGACTGTTGATTGGACGAGGAGTTGGGTGGCTTCTTTTGTCAGGAAGGGGCGTATCCTTCTGACGTTGCTCAGGAGGAATCTGCAGGTTCTGGTTGTCGCTGCGATGTGAGCAGAGAAGTTCAACTGGTCGTCGAGGACAACACCAAGGTTCTTGGCGGTCGGCGACGCGGTCACAGCTGCATTCTCGACTGTGATGGAGAGGTCGGTCAGGGGGGAGGATTTGGCCGGCAGGTGGAGCAATTCTGTTTTGCTTAGGTTCAGTTTGAGGTGGTTGGTCGTCATCCAGGCGGAGATGTCGGACAGACAGGCCGAGATCCGCTCAGAGACGTGGATATCTGAGGGAGGGAAGGAGAGGAAGAGTTGAGTATCATCGGCATAACAATGATATGAGAAGCCATGAGACGTGATAATGTTACCCAGTGATTTAGTGTAGAGGGAGAAGAGAAGGGGTCCTAGGACCGAGCCCTGGGGGACACCCGTCCGGAGGGGGCGGGTGGCCGACAGAGTCCCTCTCTATGACACTTGGTAGGAGCGGTCATTGAGGTATGATGTCAGCCATGTCAGCGCAGATCCAGCCACTCTGGGTTTTTTTTTTTATGAGGGGCGTGACTCTGGCTTGTTTTAGGGAGGTGGGGACCACCCCCGAGTTGAGTGAGGAGTTGATGGTTGCAGTTAGGAATGGGAGGATGTCCGGTGCTATGGTCTGGAGGAGTGGGGAGGGTAGCTGGTCCAGCTGGCATGTAGTCGGACGGTTCGACGTTACCAGTGTCAGGGTCTCGGCTTCTGTAATGGGAGAGAAAGATGACAGAGTGAAGGATGAGGTTCTCGATTCAGCGTTTGGAATGGGTGGGGGTTGGGAGAAGGAGCTGCGGATGTTCTCCACTTTTTCCTCAAAGAAGATTGCAAAGTCTTCGGCAGAAAAAGATGAGGGAGGAGGAGGTGGGGGGGGAGTGAGGAGGGAGGACATGGTAGCATGCAGTTTGCGAAGATTCTTGGCAGAGGCCTCGATCCTATGGTGAAAGAAAGAAGCTTTGGCATTAGTAATGGTTTTGGAGAATGTTAACAAGAGGTTGTGATATGTGTCGATGTCAGCAGTGAGGCCTGACTTTCTATACTTCCTCTCAGCCGCTCTCAGGACCTGTCTTTGTTCTCTCACTGCATCCGTCAGCCATGGACTGGGTGGGGAACGGCGGGCAGGTTTCTCAACGAGGGGACAGAGGTTGCAAGGGCTGAGAGGAGGGTGGAGGTTGCCATCTCTGTGGGGAGAGCAGAGAAGGTGTCACTCAAAGGTAGAGCGGATATTATGTCAGAGGAGAGGGTGGAGGGGGATAGGGAGGGCAGGTTGCGTCTGAGTGAGACGGTTTGAGTTGGGGTGAAGACTTTTCGGTTAAGCATGAGAGTTAGTGAGAAGGATATGAAGGAATGGTCAGATACATGTAGGGGAGTTACCGTGGTGTTAATGATGCTGGAGTTACGGGAAAATATGAGATCCAAGGAGTTGCCTGCTTTGTGGGTGGGAGGCATGGCAGTGGGAGTCAGGTCAAATTGTTGTAGGAGGGAGACCACTGGGACCGACTGAGATGAGTCAGGCAGGTTGAAGTCGCCCAATAGAAGGAGCGGGGTACCATCTTCCGGTAAGGAGCTTAGAAGCATGTCCAGCTCATCTGTGAAGTGATCGAGGGGACCTGGAGGGCGATAGAGTGTAACAATGGTGAGATTGAAAGGATTAGAGACAGATACTGCATGATATTCGAGGGAGGAGAGTGACAGTTCTGGGAGTTGCGTTAGGTTTGTAGCCCATGAAGGAGATTTCATGAGGCCAGTGCCTCCACCCCGTCTGGAGGGTCGAGGTGTGTGAGTGAAGTTATAGTTTGTAGATAATGCTGCAGGTGTTGACGAGTTATTGGGGGTTATCCAAGTCTCAGTTAGAGCCAGGAGCTGCAGATTTAGACTATGGGCGTAGGCAGTAATGAAGTCAGCTTTCTTGACTGCTGATTGACAATTCCATAAGCCTCCCTGTACTGTGACAGGTGTATTAGTGGCTGTAGGAGGGTAGGAGAGATTAGCCGGGTTGCTAGCAAACTGGCGTGGATGGGTTGATTCTGTTCTTGAGGAGCAGATTGTGGATATAGGTATGAGGCACATTGTGGTGTCAAGAGTGGTAAGAGGAGGTTGAAGGGGGTAGGGAGGAAGCGAGATAGTAGGGAAATAGCAGAGTGGGAGGGAAATATGGGATTATGGTGTACTTAGCACTGGGTGGATCGGTGGATCCCTCTGCGGAGAACTCCAGGAAAACTCCTCCTCTTTGTCCCTCCTCTTTGTCCCTCTTCGTTTCTCGACGCTTCGCTGACGCTAAGCCAGCAAGTCTTTAAATCACTATCACTAATTACTGATGAGTGACACCTGCAGCAAAAGGCCACACCTCCAGTTTCTGTCAGCTGGGTGAAACTAATTACAAACAATTTCCACGACACAATTTAGTCACACACTTCAAAATGATGTACACAGTATTATTCAGTTAAAAGATCCTACCCTCTCTGCTGTTGTCCTCAGAATGAATCCAACAGAGAAAAAGCTGGTATTTAAGCAGAAAAACTGTCACAAGTTGGTACTTGATGAGGTCTCTCGTTTTTTGGCCTCATCATGGGTCTCTGGAAAGAGCAGAGAGAAAATGACAATTAACATATCTGCAGTCCAGTGTTTAACGAAAAAATATATGTACCTCTTATCATATGTGCATCGTCACAATTTGCGTCCTCACTTTTTGTGTATGTGTTGCACGAAATACTCACCACACGTAGTAAGCTCACGTACATCCTTATAGGTGATCCATTTATCATCTGGTTGCAGTCCATCTCGAAGGGCTTTTGTGAGCTTTATGTGTTTAGGGGGCCATAACACAGTCTGGTCTTTAGCATTAAACCAGCTCTCTAGAACTACTGCTGTCCCACCATTTGGGAACTGTACAACTGACCACAGCACCACCTCACCATTTATCTTCAAAGGGCTGAAATGAGAATTTACGGTACTCATAATGATCTCTCCTTACAAGCCATTCCCATACCGTCCTAAACTAATATAATCCAGCCTTATTTCTGTCTGTAGTCGTCGGTGTAGGTTATCCAGTGTACATATCCACACGGTTCTCGTCTAGGGCTCCTCGGATGGCGGCACAAGGTTAGGCCGCCCAGCCTGGATAAGCACACTAGCTCGATACGATGAAACGTTGGTAATGCTGGTCACTGTAGAACGGTAGCCGCACGATACACTATACATAATAGACTAATACTTAATAATAGAATAGGTCGAACTCGATGATACAGCGTTAAACTCTGACACTTCAGCTATCAATTTGCACACGGTCTCAAGGCTCTATTTTGGGGCAAAACGGGCACACTTCACAGCACGTTGTATCGTGGTGAAGGCTTCAACTTATTGGGGTAACTAACTGCTGTATCCACCTGCAACGTATTTATACGTAAGGTGAATAATCTATAGTACCAGCCTTATTTCTGTCTGTAGTCGTCGGTGTAGGTTATCCAGTGTACATATCCACACGGTTCTCGTCTAGGGCTCCTCGGATGGCGGCACAAGGTTAGGCCGCCCAGCCTGGATAAGCACACTAGCTCGATACGATGAAACGTTGGTAATGCTGGTCACTGTAGAACGGTAGCCGCACGATACACTATACATAATAGACTAATACTTAATAATAGAATAGGTCGAACTCGACGATACAGCGTTAAACTCTGACACTTCAGCTATCAATTTGCACGCGGTCTCAAGGCTCTATTTTGGGGCAAAACGGGCACACTTCACAGCACGTTGTATCGTGGTGAAGGCTTCAACTTATTGGGGTAACTAACTGCTGTATCCACCTGCAACGTATTTATACGTAAGGTGAATAATCTATAGTACCAGCCTTATTTCTGTCTGTAGTCGTCGGTGTAGGTTATCCAGTGTACATATCCACACGGTTCTCGTCTAGGGCTCCTCGGATGGCGGCACAAGGTTAGGCCGCCCAGCCTGGATAAGCACACTAGCTCGGTACGATGAAACGTTGGTAATGCTGGTCACTGTAGAACGGTAGCCGCACGATACACTATACATAATAGACTAATACTTAATAATAGAATAGGTCGAACTCGACGATACAGCGTTAAACTCTGACACTTCAGCTATCAATTTGCACGCGGTCTCAAGGCTCTATTTTGGGGCAAAACGGGCACACTTCACAGCACGTTGTATCGTGGTGAAGGCTTCAACTTATTGGGGTAACTAACTGCTGTATCCACCTGCAACGTATTTATACGTAAGGTGAATAATCTATAGTACCAGCCTTATTTCTGTCTGTAGTCGTCGGTGTAGGTTATCCAGTGTACATATCCACACGGTTCTTGTCTAGGGCTCCTCGGATGGCGGCACAAGGTTAGGCCGCCCAGCCTGGATAAGCACACTAGCTCGGTACGATGAAACGTTGGTAATGCTGGTCACTGTAGAACGGTAGCCGCACGATACACTATACATAATAGACTAATACTTAATAATAGAATAGGTCGAACTCGACGATACAGCGTTAAACTCTGACACTTCAGCTATCAATTTGCACGCGGTCTCAAGGCTCTATTTTGGGGCAAAACGGGCACACTTCACAGCACGTTGTATCGTGGTGAAGGCTTCAACTTATTGGGGTAACTAACTGCTGTATCCACCTGCAACGTATTTATACGTCTTAGCGGTGACTTTGAACTAGACATTGGGGGTATGGCCGTAGCGCCTAGGGGGGTCGCTGTCCAATAGGAGAACGAATATTATGGTCTGGCCTGTACTAGGTAAAGGGATATTCCGTGTATATGTACAAAGAATATACAAGGGATATCAGACGATATACAAATACTATACAATATATCTCAAGTAATAAATATATATATTCGGTTTAATCTGACCCTTTGTAACAGCCGCCTCCTAATTAGTCCGCACACATTGCATTTTTGAAGCATTTAAAGGAAAACTCCAACATTTTGTGAAATTAGCTTATTTGACATCTTCCCTGGAGTTATAAGAAGATACATACCTTTTTCGTCTCTCTGCATGCATTGGGCTTAGGGAACGCCTGGACAGTTAGCCTAGCTTAACTTCATCACTGGAAGTGGGGCAGACATCTAACCTAGTTCACTACAGTCAGGAAATATACTCCAAATACAATCAAAATACAACTCCCAAACGTTCCCGTAAACATGTTGTGACCTGTGTATTTACCACGTCTCCCAGTCACACAAGTCACACAAGTCTCCCAGTCACACAAGTCACACAAGTCTCCCAGTCACACAAGTCACACAAGTCTCCAAGTCACACAAGTCACACAAGTCACACAAGCCCAAGTCTCCAAGTCACACGAGTCACACAAGTCTCCAAGTCACACAAGTCTCCCAGTCACACAAGTCTCCAAGTCACATGAGTCACACAAGTCTCCAAGTCACACAAGTCTCCAAGTCACACAAGTCACACAAGTCCAAGTCTCCAAGTCACACGAGTCACACAAGTCTCCAAGTCACACAAGTCTCCAAGTCACACAAGTCACACAAGTCCAAGTCTCCAAGTCACACGAGTCACACAAGTCTCCAAGTCACACAAGTCACACAAGTCCAAGTCACACGAGTCACACGAGTCACACAAGTCTCCAAGTCACACAAGTCTCCAAGTCACACAAGTCACACAAGTCCAAGTCTCCAAGTCACACGAGTCACACAAGTCTCCAAGTCACACAAGTCTCCAAGTCACACAAGTCACACAAGTCCAAGTATCCAAGTCACACGAGTCACACAAGTCTCCAAGTCACACAAGTCACACAAGTCCAAGTCACACAAGTCACACGAGTCACACAAGTCTCCAAGTCACACAAGTCTCCCAGTCACACAAGCCCAAGTCTCCAAGTCACACGAGTCACACAAGTCTCCAAGTCACACAAGTCTCCAAGTCACACAAGTCACACAAGTCCAAGTCTCCAAGTCACACGAGTCACACAAGTCTCCAAGTCACACAAGTCTCCCAGTCACACAAGTCTCCAAGTCACATGAGTCACACAAGTCTCCAAGTCACACAAGTCTCCAAGTCACACAAGTCACACAAGTCCAAGTCTCCAAGTCACACGAGTCACACAAGTCTCCAAGTCACATAAGTCACACAAGTCACACAAGTCACACAAGTCCAAGTCACACAAGTCACACAAGTCTCCAAGTCACACAAGTCTCCAAGTCACACAAGTCTCCAAGTCACACAAGTCACACAAGTCACACAAGTCCAAGTCACACAAGTCACACAAGTCACACAAGTCTCCAAGTCACACAAGTCACACAAGTCTCCAAGTCACACAAGTCTCCCAGTCACACGAGACTCATGTGACTGGGAGACTCGTGTGACTTGTGTGACTGGGAGACGGGGTAAACACACAGGTCACAACATGTTTACAGGAATGTTTGGGAGTTGTATTTGGAGTATATTTCCTGACTGTAGTGAACTAGGCTAGATGTCTGCCCCACTTCCAGTGATGAAGTTAAGCTAGGCTAACGGTCCAGGCGTTCCCTAAGCCCAAAGCATGCAGAGAGATGAAAAAGGTATGCATCTTCTTGTCCAACTCCAGGGAAGATGTTAAATAAGCTAATTTCACAAAATGTTGAAGTTTTCCTTTAAGCGTTTCAATTGGCCAGCCAAACATGTTATCTGTGTACATGTAATATTGTACTAATTGTGTATTTATTAATGAGGTAAGTTATGCCCCGAAATCCGACGTTAGAGTCAGTGTGTCAATATAGTTACTGCACTTTAGCTTTGTAGGGCAGTATGGTTATGCTGTTAAATGAAGTAGTGGTATTGCAATGGCACCATCTCCGTCTGGAGAGAGAAGACATTTGCGCTTGATATAGCGAAGTTTACCTATCCCTATATCTTCTTGCAAGCCACTGACCTTGTATGTACCAATGTATGATGATTCACAGGGATACATGTAGTATGGCTGTTTGTGTCTGTACTTTCTGTAAATTATATATACCTCTTCCTCTGATTTAAGAATATTCTCTACTAATGCAAATCCATCTCCAACCTCAATACAATTGTCTCCTTTCTTTGTGGACAAAGTAAACCGATGAGTGGAGACCTTCCTGTACTGTTGTGAAGAAGTAAACTGTGGGGGGACAGGCCCATCAGTGTGAATATTACGCAAAATTGGATCATCTGTGGGACATGGGGATCCAACATGTGGAATTTCAGACAACCTTTTCACTACCTGTTGTAGCTTGTTGCTGATGTGGCTTGCGTAGAAGATGCTTAATTTGTCCAAGATAGTTCTCAAAAGGGAATCCTGAGATATTATCTAGAGTGCCAAACTTCCTGTATTCCTCAGCCAAATGAATAAGCTGGTGTACATTGTACACAATTTCACCTCTTCCATACACTGTCCCAAAGTGTTCAACAAAAGAAACCATCAACTTGTGCGCAAAGGCCAACATTTCCTCAGAAATACTAGGGGACAGCAACAAGTACATTCCAACAGAAAACAACATGAAGTTGTCATACAGCTCACTGGGGAGGGAATCCTTCAAAACAACAGGACCCCAATACAACATGAAGGATCGCAACTCAGTAGCTTTCCAGCGATCTAACTCTGACAGTTCCCTTGGTTTACGGTTAAATTCACAAGGCATGTAGGGACGTAGCTTTAGCAGTTTACCTGAAATGGCTTGTACAGTTTTGGAAGGGACCCTTGTTGCCAAATTCTTCCCCTTTAACCATATATTAAGCAGTTTCCTTGTAACTCCGAGACAACAGAGATGCATGTAATCAGTTGGAAACATAGAAACCATCTTAACTAAACCTGTTAAAGGGCTCGTCCCATTGTGATGTGCCTCATCAACCATGTCTGAGAAGGATATGTCATTTTATTTCTCCATACACCCACCTGAAAACACTTGTCACAACCAGAATAGCCATTAAATGCCTTGGTCTGCTTAATATAAGCTCTAGCCGGGGCATCACAAATGAAAGAAGAAATCTGTACATCAAATTGCTTGTCATTATAAATAATGCCATTAGACAGTACATTCTGAAGATCTTTGACAAACTGCTCTAGGTACTCAAAAACACTCTTTGGCTTGCTTAGACCACAAAAAATGCCAACAACAAATGGGGACTTTGTGTAGTCACATTTGAGACTTCCAAGTATGGGCCAAAACTGAAGTTTAGAACTTTTGAATAAAGGTAAACCATCTATATTAAACTGTAAATTAAGAGTTGTCAGAGTTGCCGGTAAAATCAAACATGCCAACCGTGAAAGCACCCCTTTGACTAAACCAAAATGATAGTATTATCCCCCTTCAATCTTAGTGGTAGGCACATGTTTTTGTGTTCCTAGCAATGTTCTTCCATCTTTAGGAAGGGTGGGGTGAAACATCTTCAAAAAGGACAGCAAAGATGATAGTGCAACCAGAGAGACTGAATAGGATGTTGCCCAATATTTTAAACTTGTCATGAGGAAATCTTCATTATGCTCATCACTGTCAAAGACATGTTCAGGTTCAATTTCGTCATCCCCAGCTATACTTTCAAAATGTGCATTTGACTCACCTGGTGAGTCAATATTTTCACTTTGATCACTGATAGTTAGTGGTCTGTTTAGTGGCAAGTCTGAAGTTGATAAATCTAGTGGCAAGTCTGATCTAGTTGTTAAATCTAGTGGCAAGTCTGTCTTTGGTAAATCGAGCAGGCACTCAGTATAGGCTGTGACATGATCTGTGTTCTCTAAAGAGTGATGGTTTGTCCTTGAATTAGCAGCAACAATTAACTTATAATCAGTGAGGATAGCCTGCTCTGTCTCTCTCACTAATTTGTTGACTCTACGTCTTTTAGCCCGAGAATAAGATGACATAGTGATGAGGTGCTGTAGTCAATGTAATGGTACATACATTGTGCTATTTACTTGGCTAGAACAATTAAGTCTCAAACAGCCTGCAAACTACCTGGCGTTCTATCGCCATGCTCTAAGACAAACTCTAACCTTAACCAACTTAGAAAGAGTGCAAGGGGAGATGAAGCATATAGCGATATAAACATAGTCATAGCATCAAATTAGTATTTAGATAAGCCACAGAAAAAAATCACGTTATAAAAATAAGCAGTTTCTAAGAAAAAACGATTTGTTATGTGAAGCGCTTTATCAACATGGGCGCCGCCATTTTGTTTGGTGACATCACCGTCGCGGTGCATTTAGCTAGCTGGCTACCTAGCCGCAGCCGGGATTCAAAGCCAACTAACCGGCTAACCCAGCTCGCTAAATACTGCATGTAGCTAGCAGAACTGTAAAATTAGTTTGAACAGCCATACAAAAAGAAACACGCGGTCCCGTTGTCTGGTAGGCAACGTTGCATTTACGGATCCACGTGTTTACTAGGCCAGCTAGCGCGTGCTTCCTTGACTACTTCCTGTTCACCCAATAAGCATGCTTTTGATTGGCTGAGTCGCACAACGTCATTCAGTACCAACGCACGCAATTGGAGCACGCAATTTCTATTTGTTTGGCGCTAGAATATTTACATCGAAATAACTTAAACAACCGTATGATTCCACTTGCACACTCTCCAGAGTTATATTAAGCACACGCTAACGAATATTCATGAATATTTATCTTAGTTGACGTATATATATATTTACCTACCAAACTGCAGCATAAGCACATGCACAACGCCGTCAAGATCCACTGGTCACACTCACAATAACGTTATTTTTCACAGAACACAGTTAAGATAAAAGTAATATAGCCAAAACTTACTGTAAAGCACTCAGTAGAATCAAATCCGGGGGAACCAGACGTGCTGTTCTGTTGCCATGCAGTTCACATTGAGAGAGTGCTCAGCTGCATGCTGGGACGTACCATATCTGTTTAAATTGGGGGGGGGAATTCGGATCGGTCCAACGTAATGACGACAAACAGCATACGTTGGACAGCATGGCACACTATCGCGTGCATATCCGTTACACGGGGCGCACAACAGGTGGGGTAGGCTGGGCAGAGATGTATGCATCAAAACGGTTACATTGTTTGTCTCGCACGCTCCGCAGAGCTGAGTGTGAGAGCGCGGAGTTGGGCAGTGGTCTCCTCTAGTGAACGAGAGTGTTGGTTTACCAGAGTGGTAAACCTATGACGTTATTATTATATCACTTATCTCAGCACCCCCACTGCTGACTGACTTCCCGCGTCCCTGGTTATTTCAATAGTACATGCACCAATGCACCATAGACATTCATGTTATGAGTGGGCGTGCTGCCTGTGGCAAGATGGCCACCATGTGGCAACATCGGTATCCATTGGCCAGCAGCATGGGTGAGTCATCTAGCCTTTATATATGTCTATGGTTTCAAGACACTGCTTGAACGGTTGAGCTAATGGTGGATGCTTTGATGCTGTGGGGGCAAAGGACAGAATGCAAGAGTACATTTCTTTCTGTGATTCTGCCTGGCTGTCTGTATAAATGTGTTAAATGGGTAAAAAGAAAAGAAAAAAGACAGATAATAATAATTGTCATGGCTAGATGCATTGAACTCAATATGCAGACAAGAGAGAGACATGTCTTGTTAAATGGGTATATTTAATTAGAAAAGGAGTAGTCAGGTATCCGGGCAGGAATCGAGTGACACAGACGGGGAATCTCGTACAGTCCATGGAGAGTGTGTGAGGCAGGGTAGTCGGACGGGCAGGGTTCGATAATGTAACGGGTACTCAGGTAATAAGGAGGAGTAGGCAGGGGCAAGGCAGTCCAACAGGCAAGGGGTCATACACGGGTTCAGGTCCTCATATGTTCCGGGAAAAGGCAAGGGGAATAGTCAGGCAGGCAGAGGTCAGAACATGTTATCCAAGCACGAGATCAGGGTGAAGAGCCAGGTATCGGATGGGAAAACACGAAGTTACGATCTGGCAGCGTCATGATATCTGAGGCGGGGTTATATAAATGACGTAATCGGCCCACAGACGTCAATCAGCTGCTCCCATGACTCCAGCACACCTGAACTCCATACCTGGTAACGAGAGATAGAGAGAGACAAATAATAATAACTGTATTTATATAGCACCTTTCATACATGGATTGCAGCTCAAAGTGCTTCACAGCATGAACATAGGCATACAATTTGCATACAGTCTACAGAATAAAAGAAATGCATAAAGTGCAGACATAAGAATAGTTATAAAAAACAATGAAAGTAGTGCAATGTAGAAAGTGCAGACATAAGAATAGGCATAAAATAAGTACAATAAGTACATGTTGCTCGAAAGCATGTGAACCCCCCTGGATGCACTTTCAGCTACTTTTTCATGGCCAACTTTACTATGAAAATAAATGGTGAAATTGGACAGGAAAAAGTCATTGAAATTGTATCTGTACTTTCACTTATAGTGACAGAAGGGTATAGCCTAACAGGGCCGGACTAGGAATATCATTCAGGCCAGGAAATATACAGTAGCACAAAATATAGCCCCAGTCAGGCCACTTTTTAAGCTGGGGTCTGGAGGCACGCACAACAAAGTCTGTATGATTGTATGATGTATGAGCACTCACTAGCTGACATTTTCAACAAAACACATGCATTGCCAAATAATATTGATCACATTAACTGACTAGCTATGCCACTAGAGTATATGCCACAAATGTGTTTGAGGAGATTAGAAAGGGAACAACCACTTTTTTTATTGATTGTCCAGTTTCTTGGCAGCTTTAATAAAGGATTTTTTGTGGAAATTAGCTTATTTGCCATCTACCCCGGAGTTAGACAAGCAGATACATGATTTCACAAATCACCTGAAAAGCCAGGAAACGTGCTTTCATTGATGGAAGTTAAACAACAGGGCTTTTCAGGTGATGCGTGAAATCACTGGGCCCAGGCAGCTGTGGTTCAGCAAAAAATAATTCTGAGTAGTATCTGCATAGAAAACGAAAATGTCTAATTTAACATTTGTATTTCTCCACATCGTAAATACACAGGTCACAACATGTTTACAGGAAGGTTTTGGAGTTATATTTGGAGTGTATTTCGTGACTGTTGGGAACTAGGCTAGCTGGACTAACCTACTTCCAGTGAATGCCGCTAAGCTAGGCTAACGGTGCAGGTCTTCCTACTCCTACTGCATGTACAGAGTAGAAAATGGTATGTATCTGCTTGTCTAACTCCGGGGTAGATGGCAAATGAGCAAATTTCCCAAAAAGTTGGCATGTTCCTTCAACATTGAGCTTTTGACAGGGGATGATGATGATACATTGGTAACATTAGCTGCATTAGCTAGCTAGCAGGTCTGACTAACCTGGTGACTGTGGTCCTGTAGTGGTGTGTCAAAATGGTCAATCTGGTCAATTTAGCTGCATCTCCTGCAAGGGCTTTTCTTTTTTCCCTCTCTCTCTCCCTTTCTGCTCCACCATTCCTATTTTTTCCAGTTCCACTGTCTTCTTCAAGCCATGGGCTAAATAAATGCACATTTGCTGCCAATGAACTTGTAGAGCCGAGCGCTGCAGCCTTCTGTCGGTCCTGCCTGGCTGGCTGCCTCGCTGCAGCCTCGCACAGTGCAGTGTTGCGTTCAAGGCACTTCTGCAGGCCATTTAGCAGGCTAACCGCCAGTCCGGGCCTGCTGATACAGTAGGTCCGCCAACTCATCTTTGCTATCACGCCATCGCCACTAGAAACACTCAGTGGTGGAAGAAGTGCATGGCTCCTTTACTTAAGAGGAAAACTCCAACATTTTGGGAAATTAGCTTATTTGCCATCTTCCCTGGAGTTAGACAAGAAGATACATACCTTTGTTGTCTCTGTGCATGCGTTAGGCTTAGGGAACAGCCGCTCCATTAGCGTAGCTTAGCTTCATCACTGGAAGTGGGTCAGACTTGTACCCTGACGTTCCCTACAGTGCCCTACAGTCACGAAATACACTCCAAATACAACTCCAAAACGTTTTTGTAAACATGTTGTGACCTGTGTATTTACAACTAACCTAAAGTTAGTTTAGGTTCGTGTTAACGTTAGATAATGTACAAAATAAACGTATTTCCGCTGCTATAGACGTCGCTCTTTTATTTTGGAACCCCCCCGACCGGAAGTTATTACCCTCGCCAGGGCCGCCTGGGAGAAATGCGAGGCCCTGTGCGAGATTTAACGCGAGATTTTTTTTTTATACAGTCAACATATTCTTAAATAATAGCACTGCCCGAGGCGGGGCATGATACAGTCAACATATAGCAAAAGAGAGAGCGAGAGAGAGCTCCCGTTCTACAGTCAATATACAGTGTACAGAGAGAGAGAGAGAGAGACACATTGGAAAGAAATTGAAATGCTATTTGGCCCTAAACAGAGAGTACACAGTGGCAGAATACCTGAGCACTGTGACTGAAGATCCTTGAGCACAGCCTAGCCATCGAGAAAGGCCGCCATAGGCAGACTGTGTGTGTTAGAAAGAGAGAGAGAGAGAGAGAGAGAGAGAACATGTGTGTTTGTCATGTGTGTGTGTGTTAGAGAGAGACTAGAGCATGTATGAGAGATCCAAAAGGACAAAGATCAACACTTAAATCCAAGAGAGAGAGAGAGAGAGAGAGAGAGAGAGAGAGAGACACATTGGAAAGAAATTGAAATGCTATTTGGCCCTAAACAGAGAGTACACAGTGGCAGAATACCTGAGCACTGTGACTGAAGATCCTTGAGCACAGCCTAGCCATCGAGAAAGGCCGCCATAGGCAGACTGTGTGTGTTAGAAAGAGAGAGAGAGAGAGAGAGAACATGTGTGTTTGTCATGTGTGTGTGTGTTAGAGAGAGACTAGAGCATGTATGAGAGATCCAAAAGGACAAAGATCAACACTTAAATCCAACGAGAAGAGGGTCTATACCAGAGAAACCAAAGCAGCAAGGAGCCAATGGCCGACATCAGCTAAATAGGCTAGCCAGGTACTGTGACACCAGGCCACACACAGCTTTGGCCAACGGCCCAACGCTACCCAAGCTACACAAACGACCAAGACATTCACACACAGCACATGTCGTATCTCCAAATGTTGTGAAGTAGCATATGTTTTGCCTGGAAAAAAACATTCGGGAGGGGAAGGAAGGAAGAGTGGGGTAATGTCATGACATTTTCATTAATCTTACCTGCACAAAAGGAACGCAGGGCGAAAGGCCGCAACACAGGTCTCCACGTTGACGAAAGGCCTCTCGCTGTCGGGACAAATAAGCTATGGCCAGAGCCTTGTCATGGTGCAGGCCCGACTACATCTTCTGTCAAAGATGATGTCGTAGTCAGAGTGCCAGAACCCCCTGCTATTCTCACAGCTAATGTCAATGGTCGTAGCACAAGCTAACAGCTAACTCAAGGCTAACTGATAGCATCAAACGAACGTTCCCAGCCGAGCGCAGCCGGCAGTTAACGTCGAAGCTAAACAGCTAACTGGCTAACAGTTAGCTCAATCAGGCACCTGGCTGTATGTAGCCGCATAGCTTGCTTCTGCGTTAGCTAATGGTTAGCACAAGCTAACAGCTAATTAGCTAACAGCTGATTGAGCTAACTGTTAGCCAGTTAGCTGTTTAGCTTCGACGTTAACTGCCGGCTGCGCTCGGCTGGGAACGTTCGTTTGATGCTATCAGTTAGCCTTGAGTTAGCTGTTAGCTTGTGCTAACCATTAGCTAACGCAGAAGCAAGCTATGCGGCTACATACAGCCAGGTGCTGACACCAGGCACACACCGTTAGCTACTAGTAGTACTATTAGCTAGTCGACCAGTTTGGCTCCAGAGAGAGAGAGAGAGATAGGTCCACGGCGGGAATATAATAATAGCTTGACTCACCATAACGCAGTATCATGCCAATGGTAAAGTTGGAAGGAGACTTTCTTGGCCCACGGTGTAATTTCTTCTGATCCATGCTGCTTTTGAAAAGACATCCACTGGCTCCTATGAATAGCGCTGAATTATCTACCTCGTGTGTCTTCTTCTTCTTCTATTTGGTATTACGGCGGACGGGAGAAGAGCCCGGGCCGGAAACACTATCCTAAAATCTGTAGAGCAGCAAAACCGCAGAAACCGGAAAACTGCAGTCTGCAGAGCCGCAGAGGCAGGAACAAGTCAGACACATTCTACAAACGTGTCTAATGTGAAATATATAAGCATATAAGCAAAACTAGATTTTAGGTCTGTGATGAAAAAGGGCCTTGCGGGAAGGGGGGCCTCGCAAAAAAAATAAAAAATTATTTTTTATTTTGCGAGGCCCCCCTTCCCGCGAGGCCCTGTGCGACCGCACTGCTCGCACACCCCCTGAGGCGGCCCTGACCCTCACTATCGGCTTGAGTGTCCGGTTGTTGGTTAGCTCAGTTAGCGTGCAGCATATCAACACCAGCCATGGGAATACTGTTTTCTAAATTGGGGAGGCTTTTAATCATCAAGGTAAGAGGATTTTAAGTCATGGTATCCATAAACTTCAATCGGTTCGGATCCTTTGAATGAAATGAGAATGTAAATAAACACAGCGTTATGTTAGAAAGTATCACTGCGTTGCGTGAAATCACTGACTGCCCCCCGAGAGGAGTGGTTCGGCTAAAAATAGTTCCGAGTATATTTGCTTAGAAAACGTAATTGTCAAATTCAATTATTTTTTATTTCTCCACGTGGTGAATACACAGTTGTATTTGGAGTGTATTTCGTGACTGTAGGGCACTGTATGGAACGTCAGGGTACAAGTCTGACCCACTTCCAGTGATGAAGCTAAGCTACGCTAACGGAACGGCTGTTCCCTAAGCCTAACGCATGCACAGAGACAACAAAGGTATGTATCTTTTGTCTAACTCCAGGGAAGATGGCAAAAAAGCTAATTTCCCAAAATGTTGGAGTTTTCCTTTAAGTAAAAGAAATATCAGATAAATGAGTACTCTGGTAAAAGTAAAAGTCCTCCATTCAAATTCTACTTAAGTAAAAGTAGAGAAGTATAAATTTGCTATTGAATGTAAAGTACACATTCTACACAACGTTTGTGTATCCATTGACCTCTGCTCTGATTAAAGGTTATGTTAAAGTGGTATGTGGTCCAGTTATGACGCTCTGATTAAAGGTTGTGTTAAAGTGGTATGTGGTCCAGTTATGCTGCTCTGATTACGTCCTCTTGAAGTTGACAGGCTTCAAATGTGAAAGTATATAATCCTAATACATTTTTTATTTTGTATATATTATGTTTTCTATGCAAAATCATTTTCTTCAAAGTAACTAGTAACTGATAAATGTAGTGGAGTAAAAAGTACAATATTTATATAGAGTAAAAGTATAAAGTTCCCTAAAAGGGGGCGGCTACGTGGCGCAGTGGGCAAGGCTCTCGCAACGAATGCTGGAGACTGAGCTCGAACAGGATCGAGCCCCGCTCTCCACATTGCTTTCAGTTTAGCTGGTCGTCCACAGTAATACACATTGGCCGTATTACGGGGAGGGAAACTGAAGGGTGGGGATCGGGCGTTGTGGACAGCGACTCCTACAGGTCGGTTGGTGCGCCTGCGCAGTAGAATCAAGAAGCGACGGGGGCGGGGCCCCTCCAAAGCCCAGACCCCCGACGCTGAAAGATCGAGCTGCGCAGGTGAAAAGATGCGACGGCTGTTACCTCGAGTATCGGAGGGGACTCGTGCTATGTATGACTTAGTCCACATTGCAGCCGGCTTGTGGGAGGCAAGAAACAACGTTCGAAGACAGGGGAGGGTTGAATTGGACGATATGAAAATTGGGATGGGAGAAAAAAATATAGAAAATGGGAGAAAAAGTGGATCAAAAAAGAAAGTTCCCTAAAAGGGAAATAAAAGTACAAGTAGCTCGAAATTGTACTTTAAGTACAGTACTTGAGTAAAAAATACGTTCCACCACTGGAAACACTGGCCTTATTATATATATTATATTTGGGGAGGGGGGGGGGGCATGCAGGCCACTTACTCACATAACAGGGCTCCCATTGATTGATTGATTGATTGATTGATTGATTGATTGATTGATTGATTGATTGATTGAAAACTTTATTAACAGATTGCAGAATGGGTACAGTACAGTACAGCTCAATACACACAATTGTTAAGGGGATGCAGTCCAGAGAACACTGTACAACTGTTCAAGCAATGGCCACTCCAGGCTTGTAGCCTAATGATTGATATTTTATTTGAACTCTCAGGGAATAGACAAAACAACATGTCAGCTACATATCACATACTGTGTTTGACTGTTCTGATGGAGAGTCCACTGTACACCTAAAACCCCACACAATGTATTGAGGGGCATTGGTCTCTGCCTTGTCAGCAGGAGAGACCATATCACAGATAGTAATATGAATAATACATTTCAAAATCAAAATAATCCAGAGGACACCTGGAGTGTTCAAATCGACTTTAGTTTAATTCACAAATGGAACATTGGAGCGAACAAGTTGATTAGAACACACCAGGTGTGCGCTGGATTACTTTGATACTTTGACGTTGTGTTATTCCTGCTCTGGCTGCGCTCTGGATGAAGAGCATGACAGGGTACCCACTGATTCACTGAGGAACACGGCAACATTTTGGGAAATTAGCTTACCGAGAGAGAGACACAAGAAGATAGATACCAGTTTCCTCTCTGTGCGTTCAGTAGAAAGCTATCTGGCTGCACGTTAGCCTAGCTTAGCACAATGAATGGAAGTGGACAGTGCCGGTTAGCCTAGGCATTGTCCAACTAACACCTCTCCCGAAGGCTAACCGGCCCTGTCCGAAACTGGTATCTAAGAACATTTCCCAAAATGTTGCCTTGTTCCTCAAGATACATTTATAAAAAAAAAAAAAAAAACACAAGAGTTTATTATGCAAAAATTCATGTCATATTTTGAGTGTAAGAGTAAGCTGACAAACAACCTTTTTTTGTTTGTCAGGAAATGTAATGAACAAATTCAAGGCCAGTGAAAAGAGGTTTAATTCTGGCCTTGAATAGTAAATGGTAAAATGGTACTGTAAATGGCTGCATTTATTAACAGCTTTTATCCAAAGCACTTTACAACTTGTGCCTCACATTTAACCATTCACTCACACATTCACACACCGACGGCGGAGGCAACCATGCAAGGTGCCAACCTGCTCATCAGGAGCAATTAGGGGTAAAGTGTCTTGCTCAAGGACCCTTCGACACGCTGCCCGGGAGGAGCGGGAATCGAACCGGGAACCTCCAGATTACCAGACGACTGCTCTACCTCCCGAGCCACTGTCACCCCATAGTTTAGTAGATATAGTAGTAGATATATTTCTATAGTGAGATAATCCTTCTCAACACCTTTCTCATTTGTATTTCTTATTACAAGTTCACTTAGTGGACATTTACATTTGAACCCTTTCACTACCACACTACCAAAGGGTTAACCCTTTCACTGCGACAATACAGAAGGTTAACCCTTTCACTACCACACTACAGACGGTTAACCGTCTGTAGTGTGGTAGTGAAAGGTTAACCTTCTGTAGTGTGGTAGTGAAAGCGTTAAATTATCTCCTACAGTGACTCTTAAATACGCCTCTAAACACCTCTCTCCTTTGTCTTTCTTATTGCAATTCTATCACATCCACCATTTCATTTACCACTTCCCAGCCCTGTAGCAAACAAAACCTCAATTAGAGTTTCACTTCCCATTCAGAGCTATGAGTCACCGGACATCAGCAGTGGCTGGTTCGTTGCCAAGGGAACAGCAGGGCAGGGTGCCAACATATTGCATATGTACAGGAAAACAATGTCCTTATTTGTAAAGTAAACATAATTAATATCCTCGGCTGGGTTTGCCTGTAACTCAGAGGCAAATTAGCTTGATATATAAAAAGGTGAGGCAGTTTTGACTGACAGTGAGAACAAAGTGAGGCAGTTTTTACTGTGACAGTGAGAACAAAGTGAGGCAGTTTTTACTGTGACAGTGAGGACAAAGTGAGGCAGTTTTTACTGTGACAGTGAGGACAAAGTGAGGCAGTTTTTTACTGTGACAGTGAGGACAAAGTGAGGCAGTTTTTACTGTGACAGTGAGGACAAAGTGAGGCAGTTTTTACTGTGACAGTGAGGACAAAGTGAGGCAGTTTTTTACTGTGACAGTGAGGACAAAGTGAGGCCTTTTTACTGTGACAGTGAGGACAAAGTGAGGCCTTTTTACTGTGACAGTGAGGACAAAGTGAGGCCTTTTTACTGTGACAGTGAGGACAAAGTGAGGCAGTTTTTACTGTGACAGTGAGGACAAAGTGAGGCAGTTTTTTACTGTGACAGTGAGGACAAAGTGAGGCCTTTTTACTGTGACAGTGAGGACAAAGTGAGGCAGTTTTTTACTGTGACAGTGAGGACAAAGTGAGGCCTTTTTACTGTGACAGTGAGGACAAAGTGAGGCCTTTTTACTGTGACAGTGAGGATAAAGTGAGGCCTTTTTACTGTGACAGTGAGGACAAAGTGAGGCAGTTTTTACTGTGACAGTGAGGACAAAGTGAGGCAGTTTTTACTGTGACAGTGAGAACAAAGTGAGGCAGTGTTGAATGTGACAGTGAGGACAAATGTTGAAGTCACGGTAATAGTTTTTCTAGCTCTCATGCTAATGACATCTGGTGTGTGTGTGCATGTGTATGTGTGTGTGTGGGTGTGTGGGTGTGTGTGTGCGTGTGTGCGTGTGTGCGTGTGTGTGTGTGTGTGTGTGTGTGTGTGTGTGTGTGTGTGTGTGTGTGTGTGTGTGTGTGTGTGTGTGTGTGTGTGTGTGTGTGTGTGTGTGTGCGTGTGTGTGTGTGCTGTTTCCCTGCAGGACTGTGATGCATTGTGGGAGGATTTCCATAATAAACTGGTGGACTCGACCCTTCTCAATCTGGATGGGTACCTCCAGCAGTTCCCGGATCTCAAGGTAGGCTAGTGTGTGCGCTCAAAAAGAAGGCTTTGTCTCTTGACATTTTTAATTAATTTATGCCTTGACAGGAACTTGTAATGGGAAGAGGGTTTTGACATTTTACAGAGTGTGGCAGCTGGTTTCCTGAGCTATTTTAACCTACAGAAGAGGATAATCCAAGAGATATTGTTCTGACATAGAATTACATATAAATCGATATATAAAAATGATCTCTATGTGTCCCGGCCTTTGCTTAGCCAGCTGACAATTTGAGTGAAGTTACTGTATCTACAAATAAAATCATTCACTGCACTCAGGTTTATAGCACATAGCATAGTCAAGATTGTGTAAGCTAAGAAGTGTTGGGTTTAGATGAAACCTTAGGTGGAAAAATAACAAGTAAACAGGCTTGGGGTAAGATGTAAGGAGGGGCATTCATAGAGTCATGCGTTCTCAATGAGGGCAACTGTGTAAGGATGCTGTTAAGTTTTTTTTATCCAGTGTGCATTTGGATAGTACTGTAAGGTGCGCGTAAAGGGCGCACTGATATCCAATGTATATCTATAGCTGTTTTTATACACATCAACATTTGATTGCATGACATTATATATATAAAAGGCTGCTCACTGGTATAATCTGCTATAGTAATAAAGTCATGTTTCCCCTGGTAGACTCGTGTGGCCAAGAGGAGCAGGAAGCTGATTGACTACGACAGCGCACGACATCACATGGAAACCCTGCAGGCGTCCGGGATGCGGAATGATCGTAAGATGGTGAAGGTAAGTGGTAGGCGGTGCTCAAAGACATCATGCAACATCGTGCATCAATGTGAATGAAATACATGTCATGGGATTATAGCCGCAAGCAGGGATTTGCAGGTTTCAAGCCAATATTGATCATCAAGATTGCAAAATAAGTTCATACATACAGTTCAGCATTGTTATGAAACAGACTGCAAGTTTTGTAATGTTTGAACAAAAGCCTTTGATTTATAGTCAGTTTTGTGCATTTGTAGCGCCACCTAGTGGTCCATTTGAATATGTTAGGGTATGTTTCCGGTAGTTATGTGGACAGATCCTGCACATTTTGTGATGTACTTACTTAGCCACACCTTTTTGAAATTAATTGGTTCATATCTTCAAAACTAAAAACTATATCAACAATCCTTATATTAACTTTAATAAGCTTCATCCAATAAGTATCCAGAGCAAATTTGGTAGTAATCGGACCTACGGTTTAGGAGATGTCAAAAATGTGTTTTACATCAAATCCAAGATGGCGGAAAATCCAATATTTTATATCCACCATTTTACCATTTAATCACTTGCAATATATTTTTGCTGTACTTGTACTGTACTTTGCTGTGCAATAATCTAATCTAAAAACATGCTTTTATGAAATGTAATTATCTTTTTATTTCACTTCACAGGCAGAAGAAGAGTTGAAAAAGGCCCAGAAAGTCTTTGATGAGCTAAACGTCGGTCTTCAGGATGAACTGCCTACTCTCTGGGACAGGTCAGTCTGTTCTTAGAACATGCGTTCAAAGCAGAGTCGGCGTCAGAACCAATCTAATGGGAGGGCATAGGCTCACAGCAGGGGGGCATACATTCCCATTCAAGAATTCAAACAGTGACATAAAATATAGGCTTCAGAAAACGAATTTCCCGCAAACCAACACACAAAACACGTGCACACATCAGCGAAACCAGAAGCCCCGGTGGTTGATTCTCGTCATGTATTTAGGAACCAATTGATGCGCATCCATAAGAACACTATCATCATACCAAGCATGAGGACAGATTCTCTGAACATGAGTGTACCATGGCTGGGAACCGCCACTGGAGGCAGAGTGAGTGAGTGAGTGAGTGAGTGAGTGAGTGAGTGAGTGAGTGAGTGAGTGAGTGAGTGAGTGAGTGAGTGAGTGAGTGAGTGAGTGAGTGAGTGAGTGAGTGAGTGAGTGAGTGAGTGAGTGAGTGAGTGAGTGAGTGAGTGAGTGAGTGAGTGAGTGAGTGAGTGAGTGAGTGAGTGAGTGAGTGACATTGTGGGTTGATGACATTCTGTCTAAATACAGAATAAATCAGTTGACAAAGAAAGAACCATGGTGCCATGGTATTTACAAAAAGGTATATTGTGTTATTGATAGTAAAACGAAATGATGGTAGTGACCAAAATGTAATTGTTTAATGTACAAATGAAAGGACAGTGTTCTCCAGTGCTCCGGTGGAAGCTATAGGGTTCCCGCGAGACATCTGGTCTGGCTATGCATGACAAGCACATTCCTATACGGCACTGAGGAACTGACCCCAATAATCCTAGTTATTGCAATTCCCATTACATCATGTGGGCATCACTGTAACACACACATAGTAGACACACACGCACACACACGCACACACATGCACACACGCACACACACACACACCCACACACACACACACACACACACACACACACACACACACACACACACACACACACACACACACACACACACACACACACACACATTAGACTCTGTTTCCGTGAGACAAGGGAGCAGCTTAGCAGACTAATAGAACAATGATACAGTAAAAATGTGGGGGATTGTGACACAATGTGTACACTGGGATACAGTATTCTGTATGACGCAGTGTGTGTGTCTGTGTGGGTCTGTGTGTGTGTGTGTGTGTGTGTGTGTGTGTGTGTGTGTGTGTTTTTGAGTGCCATATTTAGCAGTGGCAAACTACACACTGGCTTCTTAATGGAGAGAAACACCGCCTCTGACGTTATATAACCAATCACAGAGAGACTTCCTCTCTCTCTGAACTGTAGAATAGAATAGAATATAAATACTTTATTGATCAGAGGGAAATTCAGCACTACAGATCGCTCACAGTAAACATTTAGGTAGTCAAAAATAAAAATAAATCGCAAATAAGAATAAAAATTTAAAATTTGGCTGGTGTGAGCTGGGTAGTGTAGTTTAATTAATGAAATTTCGATATCCATCGAAATCCCTGGGTCTGCTCTTTCTTAGGACTACAACGATTCCATGACGCCGTGATTTCCTCGCATCTAAATCATCCAGTTTCCGATGCAATGCGCAGAGATTTTTATAAGCTGATATTTAGCTAATAACACTTAAATTCATTGATAAACAAACGTAGTGCTGAAAATATCCACTTTGACTGCTGTTTTGATAGGGTTAGGGTCTTTAATCTTGGCTACATTAGAAAAAGAAACGCAACATTACTTAATACATATTGATCTATTTATGACGTGAAATTAATCTTGGCCCCGTACCGGCTTAAGGGGTTAAAGGGATCGTTTGGATTTTTGGACATTAAGTGGTGTGAAATACTTGCTAGTAGTATAGTTGATGCCATTAGCTTACTCACTCAGGGTCGGAGTTGTGGTCCAGTTCCAAAGGAAGCGGGAAGCTTCAGTCAGGCAGAAAAGTGGGTCACATGACCAGAACGTGTCATGGTAACTGACTCCCCTTTCTCTCCTCTCTTCTTTCTTCTTTGCTTCCGTAGCCGCGTGTGCTTCTACGTGAGCACGTTCAAGAATGTCACGAGTCTGGAGGCCAGGTTCCACCGCGAGATCTCTATGGTGAGTTGAAGTTGATTTGTTGTCTGTACTTGTGATTGGTGAGTTTGAAGCTCGAGGCTTTTTGTTGTCTGTTTTGATTGGTGAGTTTGAAGCTCGAGGCTCTTTGTTGTCTGTTGTGATTGGTGAGTTCGAAGCTCGAGGCTCTTTGTTGTCTGTTGTGATTGGTGAGTTCGAAGCTTGAGGCTATTTGTTTTCTGTTGTGATTGGTGAGTTCGAAGCTCAAGGCTATTTGTTGTCTGTTGTGATTGGTGAGTTCGAAGCTCGAGGCTATTTGTTGTCTGTTGTGATTGGTGAGTTCGAAGCTCGAGGCTATTTGTTGTCTGTTGTGATTGGTGAGTTTGAAGCTTGAGGCTATTTGTTGTCTGTTGTGATTGGTGAGTTTGAAGCTCAAGGCTATTTTGTTGTCTGCTGTGATTGGTGAGTCGAAGCTCGAGGCTATTTGTTGTCTGTTGTGATTGGTACCACTGATGAATTGAAGTAAATTTCACTTAGCAGCGCTGAATTTGGTTGTTCAAGAACACAGGGCGCCTATCGCCAAGAGTAGGGGGTTCCCTGACATTCCTGGCCAAATTCCCAATGAGGACTCTGACATCAAGGCCACCTAATCATCCCTTCCCCTTAACTCAATGGACGCCACGGTCTAGCAGCCCATCTTTTGTTCCTACTGGGCCAACGCTCTAGTCTAAGAGATAAGAATAAGTGGCGGTGTTTGCTGGGCTATATATATATTCTATATTATAGCTATGGATACAATACTATGGCCCATTTGACATCACCTATCTATCGTTCAATATATGAAAAAGAAAAAAAATATTCGTCAATACATTCGCGTGTTATACCGTGGTGAATATGAATATAGTTTTAGAGTGATCCTGTCTAATCCCAGAAAACTACAATACAGTAAAATGTGATTTTCACTAAAAGCTTTGCCGTTTCTCGCCTGTACACGCTACTATTTCCAAATCAAATATATAAAATAGGTATTATGTTTCATCATGAATGCATGAAAAGGGGGGGGGGGGGTAGTTTTTTGATGCTTTGATCGTCACCAACGGCACACGTTGTGGAGTAACGTTACACACACATCTAGGTGAAGTCATGGTTGGATCACAGCAGGATTGATATCATATGGTCCTTACCTTCACTAGGATGTACCTCAAAAAGAATATTCCAATTGTCTGATTGCGAGTCCAAGTACCGGTGTCCATCGTGTCGCCAACATAATCCACCACAACAGATGCATCGGAGGCATTTGACGCTTCTCAATGGGATCGGAATACCTGCCCGCCTTGCCCGACAAAGAAAAGTGGGACCAGAGACATTTGATCGACGCACAGGCCAAGATATAATGTTTCAAAGGGTGCTCGATACTGCCACCTGGGTGGATGCGGCCGGTATTGCACTTTGGCCAATTATGGAAATATCGAATAAAATAAATAATGATGAAAACCTGACTATACTTGGGTCTAGCACTGAACGGTCGGCGAGATAACCCGACTATCATCGGGTCTGGCGTCCAAAGAGTTAATGGGCTGATATCAATCCCTGTCTCCTGAGCCGTTCAGCCATTGTGTAGTGTGATTGATTGATTGAAAATTGTATTAACAGATTGCAGAATGGGTATAATACAGTACAGTTCAATACACACAATTGTTAAGGGGATGCAGACCAGAGAAAGACTTTCATCTTGTTTACATCAGGGTCCCCCATTTTCAATTCATCATTCACCGAAAGGAGAGAGAGACTCGTTGCGCACGACGCAGGCCGTCCCTTCAAGGCAATGGTAGGGGAAACACTGATAAATAATCAGTGTGATGGAAATGCCAGTATTCTGATTGCTGTCTGTGGTTCTGTATGGGTTCTGGCAATAATTTTGACAAATAATAGCTCGCAGCAACGTATTGAAAAAAGACCTATAAACTAAAAACTAGTTCATTTTTGAAACCATGAACTTTAGTTAAACATTTTGAATTATGAACTATGAACTGAACTGAGTGAAGGCCAATGTCTTAGAATAGCATGTCCATTATTACAGAGGTCTAATAGAGGGAAAGGCCCAATGATGGAAATATAATGATCAGGCCTGCTCCTACGGCTTTGAACTCTGACCTCTGGTGAAATACCAAGATGTGTGTGACCCCATTTATACCTGCATTAACACCTGTCTGGGGGCGACAGTGGCTCGGGGAGGTAGAGCAGTCGTCTGGTAATCCGGAGGTTCCTGGTTCGATTCCCGCTCCTCCTGGGCACTGTGTCGAAGTGTCTTTGAGCAAGACACTGAACCCCTAATTGCTCTCAATGAGCAGGTCGGCACCTTGAATGGTCGCCTCCGCTGTCGGTGTGTGAATGTGTGAGTGAATGGGTAAAATGTGAGGAACAAATGCAATTTTAATTATAATGCAATTTGAATATAGAATATAGAATATCAGGCCTATAAATTACCTTATTAGGGCCATGTCATACATCTATGTATAGGGCCAAATCTCCTCTTTCCAATAGCAATGGTAATTTCCTCGTATGACTACTCACCTTTACTGTGACTCGTAATTTTTGTCATATTTGTGTCGGGAACTGGAACAGAGTGCAGATGCCAGAGTCATTAAACCTGGAAGATTAAGTATTGTATTTTTTTGTATCAACTTTTTCTCCTTATTTTCTATTTTTCTCCCATCCCAATTTCGTATATCCAATTCTCCCCTCCCCTGTCTTGAACGTCGCTCGACTATGCCCCCCACTGGTCGGTTGTAGAGAGGATAGAAGCCTTGCATCACGTGTTCCCTCCGGCACACAAGGAGGTAGCCTGTCACATCTTTTCGCCTGCCAGCACGGACTCTCATTGGCGAGGTGTAACGCATGGGAGGCTCACACTACCCTCGCCACTTCCTGTCTCTGCTGTGCAGGCGTCTCCCAACCGACCTGTAGGGGTCGCTGTCCACAACGTCCAATCCCCACCCATCGACTTCCACCCGCTGACTCTGCCAAATGAGCCAGTACGACGGCCGGCCCAAGCCGAAGGAAATGCTGAGACTGGGATACCGGAGTCTCTTGCATTGGTGACGAGCGCAATCTCCGCTACGCCACCCAGCCGCCCCAAGATTAAGTATTGTTGAATTATAATCTCAGGTAGACGTCCAAAGTTGAAATGAGAATAAGAAAAACAGCCTAAATGGTCCTTATTCAGTGTGTGTGCTGTTTGCAACCATAAGGTTTTTCCATATTCCTTCATTTGACCAATTAGTCGGTGGACAGCCATCTTTGACTCATACCTGGTTTCATGACATCGACTCTTGGATGCTCTCTGCTGGATGACAAGCTGCATTACACATTAAAACAACCGCACATACAGTAACTCATGTCGTGACATTTATGAGAGTCAGGAATAAAGACAAATTACCGGTTGTCAGTGAATATGTGTCCTCTGTAGAGTTTTCTCACTCAATGGACTAACTCTGTCCACACGGTTTAATATACCGTCTCTATGCAGGTGTGCCATTGGGAGGAAGCCAGGGATTTTCTAGGCTTAACTCGCGTCAAACAGTGAGTAACCTCCGTGCGATGCGTGCTGTTGAGAAAATTGGCAAAGGACTGTTTCTGCATTGTGGTGCTATAGACCCTTGTCACGGCAGCCATTTTGACCTGTCATCGCAGGGTAAACAACAGATTTCCATTTAGGTGTGTCACAGACAGACAGCGTGGCTGGCTCACCTAAAAGGAAGATGACTATATTCGTTTTTAATTACACCTGTAAATGGTAAATGGCTGCATTTATATAGCGCTTTTATCCAAAGCACTTTGCAATTTGTTCCTCACATCTTTACCCATTCACTCACACATTCACACACCGATGGCAGAGGCAACCATGCAAGGTGAATAGAACAATACAATACACAAAACACTCCACGTGATTCCCAGATCCCTCCCAGAACCGAATTACTTTATTTTTTCTGTCTGAATCAATCCGCCATAGATAGAAAAATGGAAGTATGAATAGCTTTTGAACGAATCCTCCAAAAAAGATACACTCAACTGGAATATGTTAGTTCGTTACATACACATGGATTATGTAATTAATTTGTCATGACTTATTGTGAAACAATCAGATTTGATTGATTGATTGATTGATTGAAACTTTTATTACCAGATTGCAGAATGGGTACAATACAGTACGGCTCAATACACACAATTGTTAAGGGGATGTAAACCAGAGAAAGACTTTCGTCTTGTTTACATCAGGGTCCCCCATTTTCAATTCATCATAACATGACATACATGACATACAGATAGACAGTACTGCTACATCTTGTTTAAGAAGCACAGTGAAGTTACCGGTTGTTATTTGATTGATTGATTGATTGATTGATTGATTGATTGATTGATTGATTGATTGATTGTTTGATTGATTGATTGATTGAAAATTGTATTAACAGATTGCAGAATGGGTACAATACAGTACAGCTCAATACACACAATTGTTAAGGGGATGCAGACCAGAGAAAGACTTTCGTCTTGTTTACATCAGGGTCCCCCATTTTCAATGCATCATAACATATATGACATACATGACATACAGATAGACAGTACTGCTACATCTATACATTTATGACATACCAGATTTACAAATACAGTACTGTTTGTGATACAAGAAGAGTCTAAAAAAGAGAGTATATACATTTGATGAAGAAACTGTACATTGGAGGAGGTTGGTAGGTAGGAGATTGGTGGGTGGGTGGAGGGGGGGGTATTTCGTATAACACACTCCACGTGACCCCAGAACCTCAATGTAAATACACCATAATCACCCTACAAAAACAGTACTGTATTTGTAAATCTGGTATGTCATAAATGTATAGATGTAGCAGTACTGTCTATCTGGGTTTAACATGGTTTGTGGAGCTCCCTCTGGTGTCTACTAGTGGATCTACTATTGGATCTACTTTCTCTGTGGATGGTTTTGTGAATAAATCTCCATTATGCTTCAATTACTGTGTGTTTATTCTATAGCAATAAGGTTGGGTGAATTCGGCCATTGTATAAAAGACATTACACCACTTGTAGTTGTGTGTTATAGGAATTAGATCATGCCTAGGGGGGTCTAACGACCCTCCGCTACGCGTCGGGCCTAACAACCACCTCATGATCTAATTCCTATAACACACTCCTGCGCGTGATGTAATGCTTAAATAAACGATGTATGAAAAAGATGACAGTGCTGAGAATGGTTAATATAGAAAGTGCAACAGTAGAATAAAATCAACATAAAGTACTTAAAATACTAAATACATAAATATATACAATAAAATCTGAATGACTAAATAATAAATAGTGTTCATGAGTCTGATGGCTTGATGAAATTACGAGTCCTTGAGCCTGCTGGACCTGGCTCTGAGGCTGCGGTCAACGATTGGCAATTGCAAAGTTGTTTTTGCTGACAAAGAGTAATTGCTGATATCAATCCCTGTCTCCTGAGCCATTCAGACATTGTGTAGTGTAGGGCTGACCCCTATTAGTCGATTAGTCGACTAATCGGTCGAAAGGAGCCGTCTCAAATCCGCTCTAAAAACACACCTCTTCACCAAGGCTTTCCCCATCAGTTAGTTTTAGATTAAATTAGGTCCATTATCCCCTACTTTCCCTCATCCCCTTTTCCCCCTCCCCCCCCTACTTTTCTTGCCCTATTTTTTGTCCTGATTGTAAAGCGACCTTGGGTTCTATGAAAGGCGCTATATAAATTTGATCTATTATTATTATTATTAGTCGAATACAAAAATATATATATATAATTTTTTAAAAAATGTTATCATTCTTTCCAAAAGAAAAGAGGCCTAGTAGTGTGGCTAACGCTAATGGCACGCATACCAGAGGCTAACTGCCTACGAATCTATAGTAGTCTATACTATTCTAGTGAATCTATAATAGTCGACTAACGGCAAATTTTGGCCAATCATAGTCGACTATCCAAATCCTTAGTCGGGGACAGGCAGCCCTAGTGTAGTGTAATGTGTGCCTGGTTTATTGAGCCTGCGTAGCCCAAGGTTGGGTGCTACCAGTGGTGGTGAAGGAGGCAATTTCCACCCTACATTGTGAGGAGCGCTTTAAGTGTCTAGAAAAGCACTATATAAATGTAATGAATGAATGAATGAGTATTAAGTATTTAATTCACTGAAATGACTGGCCCCCAGGCCAATTTGGAAAGTTGTCCTTTTATTTCATTGCCCCAAATTCTTAGAATGATCTTCAACATACGCTAAAAGTCAATACTAACCTTTCGACACTTTAAAAGTGGTGTTTTGGCCAACTTATTCAATGTGTTTTTCTTTATTTTCCTCTGAGCTTTGACCTATTTATTCAATGTGTAAGCGTTTTTAACTCATTGTGTGCCACGCTCTTTTCCCATCTTTACTCAATGGCGCCAGCGTTATTGAACATTTTAGCGATGTTTGCAGACCCATCGTGTGTTCTGTATTATAGCTATGGAGACAATAGTATTGCTCATTTGACAGGCATTGTTTATAGTCCAAGAGTGACTAACCAGTTCATTTCTACATACTGTAGTTTGTCTGCTATTACACGCTAAACCCTTTCCTAAATAATCCAGTCTTTTTTCATAGATCGCAAGATACAGATATTACACGTTATTATGCTCAAGTCATTCTGGTCGTTTTTAACTAGAAACTGCGATCGTTACAAAGAGCATGTTTTATGTCCGGTAAACTACGACACTGTGATCGGTACAGAAGCATGTTTTACGTAAAGAAAATACCAGCAGGTTACCTAAGATAGACCTTACCTCAGTCAGAAAGTACTCCAAAATGAATAAATCCCAGTCGATCCCATGGCGATCGCAATTACTTGTGTATATTGGGCATGGCTACCATACGGGAAATAATAGCTCTGAGGCACCAAATCTTCCACCAATTACTATGTTGTGATCCACTCCTAGGCGGAAACAGCCGGAGTGGATCACAAGACAAGTGATATCCCCAGTTCCCAGTTCAAAAGGTAGGCGATACTGCCACCTGGCGAGATTCGATCGTCATTGCAATTCCAACGTAGGCAGATGAGCCAGGGAGACCTTAGGGAGCTCCGGCTTGAGTGTCTAGAATCGAGATCAAAGGAAAAATATCAAAGGATCAACACCTGAGAATTCTCGGGTTATGGTGCTCAACCTCTGGCCGCGAAACCCGACTTTTCTCGGGTTTGGCGCAGAAAGGGTTAACAGATTTGTTTTAATTTTCACCTATAAATATGTGTTTTGACCTATTTATTTTAACTTGTCTGTAACTCGATTTCATTGCAAATGAGGGCGACCCCAATGATTCTTTCGAGTTTAAATAAAGGTTTATAATGAAATTCAATGAAATCATTTGAATTGTTTTCCTAAATACTCTTTATGGAGGATCTACAGGTTGACCCATGCTCTAGCGCAGGGGTAGCATCTCTCTTAGTGCCATTCTAGCTTGTAATGATTTTATTACAACAATCGTTTTAACTGTCTATTGTTAAGTCCGACCTGTCTACACTCTTAGGAACATTGAACCTTGAAGAAAGCTTCTTCACCTCATTTCATACTCTGTCCGGAACTGGTCCGATTCAGATATTCCTGGTATCATTATTATCATTTGAATCAATCTTCACTCTATATGCAGCAGCAACAGTATTTTACGTGTTGTTAAATAGCGTTCTCTTAGAGGGACAATATCAGTGTCTTTCACATGCGGGTCCCATTGATACAAAATCTATTATTTTTCATATTATTTTGGGGGGGCAGATTCACTACTGCCATATGCCTTTATTATATCTGAAAGGGTATTTTAAACACCACATACACCTACTGTATGAAAATCAAAAATGTTACCATATAGTAGTAGGCGTACTAATCTCTTATGTCACTTGTTTTCTGAGAAGTCTTTGCATGGTCTTCTTCTTCCTAATAATAACAATAATATATTTGATTTGTAGGGTCACTTTATATTTGTGGAACAAATCTCAAAGCACTGCAGTGTAGAAGAACATAAAAACTAGCAAGAGAGTAAAAAGATTACATAAAATAAGTAGGGCTAAAACTAGTAAAGGAGTAAAAAGAACATGCAATGTGAAGGCTAAAACTAGTAAAGGAGTAAAAAGAACATGCAATGTGAAGGCTAAAACTAGTAAAGGAGTAAAAAGAACATGCAATGTGAAGTCTAAAACTAGTAAAAGAGTAAAATAACATAAAATAAGAAGGGCTAAAACTAGTAAATGATCCTCTGTTTATTATAATAATAATAATAATTTCTGTAGAGAAAAGATTCCTCTGTACACTGTATTAAAACACTATAGACCTCTCACGTATAGACCTCTCACGGATGACGTATTTTCTGGCTTCTCCCGAGTCTCCAGTGTTTGCTGCAGCCACAGGAATATGAATGGACTATTAATAGATCTCTCCTGGCTTCGTCTGTGGTTCATGCAGCTGTGGTCCTGTGAACAAAAGCCTTCTAATTAGGGATGTCATTAAAATGTGATATCGGAAAATATCGGTATCGGTTTTCAAAAAAAAGATATATATATATATATATATATATATATATATACATTTCTATAACCTTTATTTACCCAGGCAAGCAAGTAAGAACAAATTCTGATTTTATTTATTGTCAAAAGTATGCATAATGTTGTGTTAATTCCACAACAAGAGATATGTAATGTTAATTACCTGAAATTATTCCGTTTTGGGGGGGGGGGGGGGGGGGGGGGACGACGACCCTGCATATATCGGTTGATATCGGGTGATATCGGTATCGGAAATTAAGAGTTGGACAATATCGGTATATCGGTATCGGTAAAAAAGCCAATATCGAGCATCCCTACTTCTAATATACATTTCTCTCTCTCTGATAAGAGGCAGTGGATTTTAAAATGTTGGCGTCAGTTGTGTTAGGAATTGGCACCACTGACCGTTGTTAGCGGGTCAATGTTGACCCGGGGTCTAACTCAGTCCTGACCACTAAAATCACTCAATATAGTTAATACTACATCCTAACTAACATTATATGCATTCATAACCATATAATCCCATTGTAATTCAATTTGATGGCCCCCGAGACACATCATGTCCCTTATTTTTAAGATGAAAATGAGGTTGTTCAATCATAATATACTAAATGTGAAACCCATAGATAATAATGTTTTCTGACTATAATAGAATATTAGAATATAACTTCTGAAAAAAAGTTTAACATATATATATAATAATTATAGTTACATTGGTGGTGCTAGGGTCAAATTTGACCGGTATAGATTTGTTAGAAAAAAGGAGCCTTTGTTCTTCAGAAAACAACTTTATTTTCAGAAAACACCAACCTCATTTGATTTGAATGACATTCATAACAGAATAATAATTAAATGAACACAAAAAAGTTGGTTTCTGAAAACAGAAACTTTATTTGATTCAGAAAACACTTTTTTTTTCAAACACCAACTTTATTTGATTAAAATAATATTCACAGATTAATTATGATTAATGAACATGTGTGTGTGTGTGTGTGTGTGTGTGTGTGTGTGTGTGTGTGTGTGTGTGCGTGCGTGCGTGCGTGCGTGCGTGCGTGCGTGCGTGCGTGCGTGCGTGCGTGCGTGCGTGCGTACATGACATTTATGGCATAGGGACATACAGGTATTTAGTACTGATACATTTGTGACATATACGGTATTCAAATATACAGTACTGTTACCCATAGATCCTGACAGAGTATATACATATGATGGGGAGGGGACTGTACATTAGGAGGGGGTGGTTGGGTGGGAGAGAAATATACATACGGCGGGGAGAGAATATATACATGCGGTGGGGAGGAGACTGTCTATTAGGAGGGGGTGGGGGGGGGTTGGACATTTACGGTGGAATTAAAGCCTCCCGTAGGTGCTCTTTAAGAGCGGTTTTGAATGTGGGTAGGGATTCACATTCCTTTACAGCTTTGGGTAGGGCGTTCCACATTGATGTGGCATAATTGCAAAACGTGTTTAGTCCCTTGTTTGAGCCGAATCTGGGTTTAACATGATTTGTTGAGCTTCCTCTGGTGTTGTGGTCGTGGTATTCACTGACCTTTGGGAAGTATTTTGACATGTACATGGGTACCTTAGTCGTATAGTGTATCTTGTAGACCAGGCCCATTGCAAGTTGCTGTACTCTGTCGTCTACTCTAAGCCATCCTAGGTTGTCAAAGTGGGCAGGGGTGAGGTGGGTTCTAGGGGTAAGGTCAAGTAGTAGTCTGACCAGTTTGTTTTGTGATGTTTATAATCTTGTTTTTAGCGCCTTTGAGGTGCTTTGGTACCATGTGTGTGTGTGTGTGTGTGTGTGTGTGTGTGTGTGTGTGTGTGTGTGTGTGTGTGTGTGTGTGTGTGTGTGTGTGTGTGTGTGTGTGTGTGTGTGTGTGTGTGCGTGCGTACGTGCGTGCATTCGTGCGTGCGTGCGCGCGTGTGTGTGTGTGCGTGCGTGCGCGCGTGCGTGTTCACCTGCACAAATCACAGAAAGCAAATGTTTGCATGTGCTCCCTGCAAATGTATTTTTTACAACTGTGGCAGGTTGTGGTGGTTTTTCTGTCTTTGTTTGAAGGGCAGGACTGGCACCTCTTTCTTTTGCTGCCTTTGGCATCCACTGGCTGGAGCCTTGTAGAGGTTGCTGCTGTGGCTGCAGCCTGCAGCTCTCTCACCAACTTGGCACTGCCAGGAGCTCTATGTGTGGATTCACCAGAGCTCTCCCCAGCTCCTCCAGAAAGAGCCTCCTCCTGTCGAACTTCCCAATGTTCCATCCAGCATTGACCTCTGTCCACACCACAAACGTATTGTAGGCTGATACATCCAGCATGTTGAAGAACACAACCATTGGCCACCGTAAAGTTTTTCTCTGTATGTGCCAGTGACCTTATCAAGGTTGTCGACTCCCCCTTTGCAATGGTTATAGTCCAATATTATTGCTGGCTTCTTGTCCTCCCTACTGCTCACAGCAGCGTCCTTGTGGAGGGTTGAGATCAGGGTGACATTCTTCCTCTTCTTCTCTATGGCGAGCTGCTAGGGCTGGACTTCTGGACTTGAACTTTGTGTTGCACTGTATCCATGTCCCCAACCACCGCACTTTCACAGTCTTATTGTTGTCTCACTGTTATGTCCTGTCTTGCACTTTACTTAAAATTATTTATTTACTGTTGTATTGTTCTTAATTGTGAAAAAGAAGTATGCACTGTAATGCCAAAACACGTTCCTTTTTGTACATGTATGAAATGGCGAATAAAGTAATCTGAATCTGAATCTGAATCTGGAATGTAGGACACCAATTTTGAGGAGAGGGGAACTCTGTCCTTGGTGTCAATCAGGGTAGGAGGGAGCTCTGGTTTATTTTTTCTGACTGTTCCCACCATGGTCAGTTTTCTCTTCAGCAGCTCTTGGCCGAGGGCATAAGAAGTGAAAAAGGTGATGTTGTGCCCTCGTAGACCCTCTGTCATGTCCAGCACCACCCGCATGCCCTGGTTCTTTTCTGCCACTCCACTTGCAGATTTGCCTGTGTAGACCTGCATATTCCAAGCATAACTGCTCCTGGCATCGCACGCCGCCCAGATCTTGACTCCGTACTTTGCAGGTTTGTTTGGAATATACTGCCTGAACGGACAGCGGCCTCGGAACGGGACAAGTTGCTCGTCCACAGTGACCTCTGGCCCAGGGTTATATATGCACGGCAGACGCTCCACCCACTTGTCCCAGACATCCCTGATGGGAGCACGTTTGTCAAGGGCACGCCGTGCAACTCTGGTCTCCCGGTTATCGAAGCGGATCACTCTCGACAGGACATGAAAGGTCTGAAGGGACATTGTGGCGCGAAAAATACTCCGGCCTGACTCAGCATCCCAGAGGCTCGAGGTAGCTTCATTGTTGGATCTGTCAAGGCAAGACAAGGAGAACTTATTTATAAAGCACATCAACAAGGGTGATAGAAACACATAATGATGATCAATAATAATATCATCATCATCATTCATTCTATTCATAAATATAGTGCATTTACATATTACATATATTACATATTACATATTATTACATATTATAGATGCTTTACACATAGAGAACGAGGCAAACCACAGACTTAGTAGTTAGCTGTGGCTATTTACAAACATGTCACATACAGGGATGTTCTACTGGTTAGGTGGCCGGTGGGCCAATTTTACAATATACATTGTAAAATAACATTTGAGTTTGTAAGAGATTAACATTATGATGCAGAATACACACCTGTACATGCCAGTAAGAAGCAGAAGACCGAAGTAGGCAGTTTGGTACCGTCAATGTCCTCCCAACTGTGGCTGAAGACTTTCCTCCCTTCCAGGTTTGTCATCTCAATCAAGATGGATTGGATGGAGTTTGGTATGAATAGCTCATATGCAGTCTTTATGTCTTGGATATGTGACTTTGCAAATCGAGTGGGTCCAGGGGTCATTTTTATGACGTTCGCGGATGTTGCTCTGCCTTCATTTTCTTATACGTGATTGAGGACCAAACCTTCCCATTCTTTGAAACAAAGCCCTGTTCTGGCTCATTCAGTTCTACTTCTTCATCTGAATCCGATGTGTCTTCATCTTGATGTGGATCATACTCCACAAAATCATCCTCAGACACGTCTTCCTCTATTTCAGCCTGATCTGTCTCCTCCAAAGGCTCTCCATCCAAGATGTGATCAAGAACCTCACGGACCGTGTAATGCCTTTTGCTCATGATGAAATTGACAGATGCTGCTGCACAATGAAACTCAAATGAACCTGGCTCAGGTATTTATAGATATTTCTGCGAGAAAATCTGGGCACTGTCGTTGATGCCCTCTCCCATAAGATGGTCAAAAAAGTTCCCATGAGAGTTCCCATGGACGGGAGGGGAGGGGTGTGTGTGTGTGTGTGTGTGTGTGTGTGTGTGTGTGTGTGTGTGTGTGTGTGTGTGTGTGTGTGTGTGTGTGTGAGAGAGAATGAAGGACAATTGCTTGCTGTGTGTGAGAGAGAGAATTAAGTACATTTGCTGAAATACAGTTGTTCTTAATTTTCTCACTTGCTATGTGAGAATGTTAGTTATTATGTTCTCAATGCCCCTTGCATTGTCTGAGTTGTGTGGAAGAGTTTGCTAGTTATATTGCTACCCCTTTGTACATTGTGGCTGTGTCTGACAAAAGTTAACAATAAATAATGGTATTAGGAATACATTTGCCTCCTGCGTGAACTGTGCATAGCTGAATAGACTGTATTTTAACGTCGGCCATATGGTGGTACTTGGAGAGCCAGCTACGTTCTCAGGTGGTACTTGGTGTAAAAAGTTTGAGAACCACTGCACTAGTCAATACTAGTGTAGCATCCTGAATATTCTGCTAAGTATTCAGAAGTGCTGACTAACTTGTTACTTCCCCTGTGTGTATAAAGTGTGATAAACAGTGTTCCTTTTGATATCTCGACCGGACTACTAATGATGCGAGGTGCTCCTCTTTCTCCGGCTTCAATATGGATCATTAACATGACATTGAAGCATCTTTCTCCCTGTCTGGAGTTGTCCTATAGTGGGATCAGTTGCGGTCGCCAGCAGGGGGCAGTGGTGGCAGGTGGAGCGGAGGAGAGGGAAGCAGCGAGCGAGAGATGATTACCTGGAGGGCGGAACAGAAGGAAGTCCTCTTTGACAGTGAACTCAGTGAGCGGTCGCAACGGGCGTGTGCTCTGGACGAGCCCCGTTTGAAGAATCTCGTTGAAGAGCCCCATTGGAGAGCGACGGGTGATAGAGAGTACTTGCTAGATAACGTGTTATCCTAGAAGTACAAGCGATAGTGAAGTGTGTGAGTAAGCGATACAGAAAGAAGAACCAACGTCCATAGATAACGTGTTATCCCAGAAGTGTGAGCGGTGGATTAGCATGCTGCTAACGGCTATAGTGACTCAAGTATATCACCAGGCGAGCGTCGCTGAAGACCGGTGGTGCATACAGCCATGTTGCGTTAGTAGTACAGACGATAGCAGGAGGGTGCACTAAGACCCACAGTTTAGCTGTGTTTAAGGTAGCCAAACAGTTTAGAGCGCGCCAGCCCAGTCAGCAGCCCGCAGTGGACGTCTCATCGACGCCGCAGAGGACACCTCTCCCACCAGCAGAGGTCGCCACAACACAGCACGCTCCTCCAGTTCCACCACTGCCCATGCTGTCTACCCCAGCCCGCTGGCTGTGCTCGCGGGATCGCCCGACGCCATCTTGTCACCCGGACGAGGGGTGGTGAGAGTGGATCCGCCATCTTGGCTAAGTACAACAGTACCTCATGTGCCCACAACAGTATCCATTCGAGCGAACACTAACGACCAGTGTCTAGGGGTACCCAACCATTATAAGCCGGCTTTAGTGTAGGTTTTATTTGGTAACGTGGGCCCACATGTAAAGTATTTCTTTTGTATTTGTGATAACTGTGACGTTCTTGAATTCCCATTGAACTCCTTACTATGTGCCTGGGTCTTCCCCTAATCCCAGCGGGGTTTACTAATAATGTATTGAGCACGAGGTGCCTATGTTGGGAACAGTGTTCCCCTATAATACAAGTGAGAGCACCCGGTGCCTAATGTGAATACATGCCATATGAACCACATAAAGTATAACTTGTAACTAACTTGCTAATTGACCAGGCTTACATAAAGGAGAAGTAAATGGGAGCACGGTGTGAGTGTCTATTTCTGATCATATGCTAAATACTTATGACTGTGGTATATTTATTTAACCCTTCCACCCCATTTGCAGCATATTCGTTAAGGGTCTATACAGGTGGTCAAGGAAGGGTACTGCTTAAAGGGAAGCCCAATATCTTTATTGAACTAACAGCCACCGGGTGTGGGAGGGCTAATGGAGGTACTGGGGGAAGTGAGAGTGTGTGGGGAGCTACTGCTGACCGCCCTGGAAGGCGAGGAAGACCAGAGTACCACCCCCCAGGTTAGTAAATCCTGGGCCCCATCCGCTCCTGCTGCCCGCCCTCCAGAACGACGTACCGGGCCCAAAGACGGGGGTGCAGATAGATTGAACTCTACTGTATCCTGCTACCAGGTGGCTGTGTATAACTACTCCCATAAGCAGGGATAATCCACCCTTCTACACTAGCTTAGATCAGGTCAGTTCATCTGACATCACCTGCGCACTTTATGCAACATCCGGTCATTTAGGGTTAGCAATTTTGGCTTTTAGAAATTGGAACGTTAACAAAACATAAAATCCTTTGGTGAAACGCAATTTTCCCATCAACCCCACATGCGGCATCAAGGACAAAATGACTGGTGAGCGGGAAAGGACTTGGATTGGTCCCCGGGGCGCGGCTCACGTTGACGCCCTATCTGCTCCCGGCTGCCCATGGGGGGAAGGACAACGGGATGGGAAAAGTGCAGAGAGACATTTCATCTGCAACTCAGTGCTTGTGTGTGTGTGTTCCTGTGGGTCGCCCATCTCACGTGTGTGTGTTAAACTGCATGTCTTTAAATAAAGACTTCTAGTCTAACAATTATTATTATTATTATTATTATTATAGGGTGAATGAAGCAGCGGTTCAGTGAAATAAACGCACCTCAGAGGTCAGCATTAACCTCTCTCTCTCTCTCTCTCTCTCTCTCTCTCTCTCTCTCTCTCTCTCTCTCTCTCTCTCTCTCTCTCTCTCTCTCTCTCTCTCTCTCTCTCCAGCTCTGTAAGCAGCTATATGAAGTGATGACCAAGCTGGGCGAGCAGCATTCTGACAAAATGTTTACCATCCAGGGGGCACCCAGGTAACCAGCACAGCCATATCACTCCTCCGCTACTACATGCCAAGCCCCAGCACAGCCATATCACTCCTCCACTACCACACACCAAGCACCAGCACAGCCATATCACTCCTCCACTACCACACACCAAGCCCCAGCACAACCATATCACTCCTCCACTACCACACGCCATGCACCAGCACAGCCATATCACTCCTCCACTACCACACACCAAGCACCAGCACAGTCATATCACTCCTCCACTACCACACGCCAAGCACCAGCACAGCCATATCACTGCTCCACTACCACACGCCAAGCACCAGCACAGTCATATCACTCCTCCACTACCACACAGCAGATAACTGGCCTTCTAATCAACACCATTCTCTTCATCTCTGTAAACGTGTTGTTTACATCAAAAGTTGGGATTTATTCATAACATTCAACATTGAATTGTGTGTGTGTTTCTGTTCATGTAGGCTGTTATTATGGATGCAGCAATGCCATGTTTGAGTCGTAAATGTACAGAGTAATCCAATCCGTTACTTTTACTGAACAGTGCAGACACGTAGACGCATTCATTGGGGCCGTTAGAAAGAGCTAGCATCCTCCTTTGGCTTCTCATATGGCTCTTGGTAATTAATGCATTTTAGTACTATTGGTGAATAATTTTCCCATAGACACCCTGTTCTAACCTCAACAATAGATAAGATAAGATAAGACGAGGTATTCCTTTATTGATCCCCTTTGGGGAAATTCAGGGCTAGTCTGCTTTTCTGTATGCTGACCCTGCATGGCTCTGTCTTCCCTGTTCACTCTCATGTATTCATCTGACAGAAAAACACGGTAAGTGGCTAGTTAGCCTTAGCTAACTTAATTAGCTTAGCATATCCAGATAGTTTCCTGTTTGAAATGCATAGCTGACTGGTAAGCCTGCCCAGGGGCGTGCACAGACAATCTGGGGGGCAGGGGCTCAAGCTACAAAAAGGGCACTTAACGCCCCAACACGCAGTGTCCATATTTGACAAAAGGGCAGGGGCTCAAGCCCCCCTTCTGCCCTATCTGTGCACGCCACTGAGTCTGTTAGTATTCTAGACTAGGTATTGTTTTCTGTAGAGACATTAGGCCTACAGTGGCATCACTTACACCCAGTACCCGTGGTCCATCAATAATGTAGACATTCACCCGAGCCTCTCCCCATTGGAACGATCAATGTCCTCTAAGGTGTTGTTTAGTGGGTTTTCACTGTACCATGGGCCATACTGTACCAAACACACCTCCTGTTACTGAATGAATCATAGAAACACACAAGTTACCATTTAAGAATATTCTAGCGACCTCGCTATTAGAGATTAGATTGTCCACACGGTATTCACAGGAGAGTAGTGCAGGTTTATTGACAGGTTATTGTTTGGCCATAGCCCACGGCAATATAGCATCACAGTATCCTTTAGCTAGGCTAAGCTATTCCAAAGTTATTCCATTCACAGCCAGACACCAAAAGACCGCTCTCTCAGGTGTACCACTTCCTCTTCTCCTTAGCCCCGCCCCTCACCCATGGGACCACCAACCCCAGGGCACCTTGGTCAAGTCCACAAGGAGCCCCAAGCTTAGTGGACCATGAGTGATTGACAGTTAAACACCCCCACTCAGTACCCACATTCCAACACATAAACACTTGGTCCTATAACTACGGTTGCTACAATATGTATAATAATATACATGTATAGAATATAAAGTTGTGAATCTAGTCTGGGTCTGTGGGACCCGTTTTCAATGTCTACTAAAAGATAAATGATACAATTAATTATTTAACGTTAATTATCTAATTATTATCCCGAGACTCACTGGCCTTGATGCATTTGCTGTGAATAACCTAAAGAACACATGTTCATTGAGTGCCCCCCCCCCCTCCCTCCACACACACACACATACATATTACATTAATTTTGTTCGGACCCAAAAGCATGGAAAAAAGTAAACATGGTAAAAATGAAACATAAAGGTTGACTGTACCTTCACTGTCCTCCTCCACCTTTCATTTATATTTAGATAAACATGATTTATTCCACTCAGGTCTTGATTATAATGGATTTTCTTTTTTTACAGACATCTCATTTTATCACAAAAAACAAATAGCACTTTTATTGATAAATGTGACCTAGCAGAGGTAAACAGCAATTAATCATATGCTTTCTATATTGCTTGTAATTGAGATAAAGTTAACATCTGTTTTTTAAGTATTTATGTATTTTTACATCGATTTTCATGGCTCTATTTTTTTTAAATCCCAATAATGTTGTGGGTCCACCAGACCCGTGCACATTGGGTGAGTAACAGAAGAGTGAACGCCGCACATGGGTTAAACACATCTTGTTGGCGGCCATCTTCCCTGCTTTGTCTGCGTTTGTCCCTCAAGATCTGAGAAGGACGGTGTTGGCAGCCATTTTAATAATACGCACACAATAGAGCAGATTAATTAAACTAGACAGGGTTGAGGATTAACAGACTACATGTAATCAGTTTACAGTAATCGGATTGCACGTACATTTAACTGTAATCCATTACAGTTTCTGGGGGGGGGGGGGGGGGGCACACAACAATAATAATGATGATAATAATGACAATCAGATTTGAGAGGAATAGATTAGTTCTTGTTTGATTACAGATAACAGGTTTTTTAAACCGAGGAAACAGTATTGTGTGTTTGATGACAGCCATAACATAATTGTCTACATCTGGAAATAATAGCTGTAATAGGTGATGATAAAAACTAAACACAAATTACATTACGTTGTCTGTTTATTTCCTGTGGCTGAACCTCATGATAAAGATGCTTGCTAGTGTGGAAATTCCCACACCAAATAAATAATAATAATAATAATAATAATATATTCAATTTGTAAGGGCGCTTTATATTTGTGGAACAAATATCAAGGAGCTACAGCGTAGAAGAACATAAAAACTAGTAAGAGAGTAAAAAAGAGCATAAAATAAGATAAGTAGGACTAAAACTAGTAAAAGAGTAAAAGGAACGTGAAATGTGAAGGGCTAAAACTAGTAAAAGAGTAAAAGAACATAAAATAAGAAGGGCTAAACTAGTAAAACAGTCAAATGCATCTATAAGCACACAATTATCCTTATAACAAAGATATCTGTAAAGAGACAGAACAAGAGGCCCAGTGTTTTTCATTCAAAATGTACAGTATGGACTATAAAGTCTATTATACAACAGGTAGTTACGACCACGCATTGTGATTGGTCGAGAGCGTTCTAAACAGTGAGTATATTCATGATATACTCATGGTTAAATCACCATGAATATACCACTGCACTGGCTTTAGAATGTTGTAGAAAGTACAACCACAGTCTGACACTGTTGACCACTAGGAGCTGCCCAGTACAACCACAGTCTGACACTGTTGACCACTAGGAGCTGCCCTGTACAAACACAGTGTAACACTGTTTGACCATTAGGAGCTGCTTAGTACAACCACAGTCTGACACTGTTGACCACTAGGAGCTGCCCAGTACAACCACAGCCTGACACTGTTGACCACTAGGAGCTGCCCAGTGCAACCACAGTCTGACACTGTTGACCACTAGGAGCTGCCCAGTACAGCCACAGTCTGATACTGTTGACCACTAGGAGCTGCCCAGTACAACCACAGCCTGACACTGTTGACCACTAGGAGCTGCCCAGTACAACCACAGGCTGACACTGTTGACCACTAGGAGCTGCCCTGTACAAACACAGTCTGACACTGTTTGACCATTAGGAGCTGCCCAGTACAACCACAGCCTGACACTGTTGACCACTAGGAGCTGCCCAGTACAGCCACAGTCTGATACTGTTGACCACTAGGAGCTGCCCAGTACAACCACAGCCTGACACTGTTGACCACTAGGAGCTGCCCAGTACAACCACAGTCTGACACTGTTGACCACTAGGAGCTGCCCAGTACAACCACAGCCTGACACTGTTGACCACTAGGAGCTGCCCAGTACAACCACAGGCTGACACTGTTGACCACTAGGAGCTGCCCTGTACAAACACAGTCTGACACTGTTTGACCATTAGGAGCTGCCCAGTACAACCACAGCCTGACACTGTTGACCACTAGGAGCTGCCCAGTACAACCACAGTCTGACACTGTTGACCACTAGGAGCTGCCCAGTACAACCACAGCCTGACACTGTTGACCACTAGGAGCTGCCCAGTACAGCCACAGTATGACACTGTTGACCACTAGGAGCTGCCCTGTACAAACACAGTCTGACACTGTTTGACCATTAGGAGCTGCCCAGTACAACCACAGCCTGACACTGTTGACCACTAGGAGCTGCCCAGTACAACCACAGTCTGACACTGTTGACCACTAGGAGCTGCCCAGTACAACCACAGCCTGACACTGTTGACCACTAGGAGCTGCCCAGTACAACCACAGTCTGACACTGTT
>NC_140168.1:165689437-165870953 GCF_963971535.1 Notolepis coatsorum
CAAGCGGGAATCGATCCCAGGACCTTCTAGCTGTGAGGCGACAGTGTTAACCACTACACCACCGTGCCGTAACCCTTCCAATGTGTTTTTACCGTTATTAACCGAGTTGCCCGTTCCCCACCACAGCGATTCAGGACCGCTGCGGCTCGCCAGGACCCCCTCGCCTCCGGACGATGACAGTCCACCGGACAGTCCAGATACCAGCTCCAACCACATGCTTCGACCCGCCTCTCCCTTGCCACCAAGGCCCAAATCCCCATCACAGGTACTTGTTATTATTATAGCCCATTGGATGGTACCAGATCTGGAACCTACCCTACCTTAAGGCTGTTAGAAAGAAGAAATAAAAAGCATGCCATTCAGTATTTAGTTTCTTAAGATTTACAATAAGAGTTATATTAATACTGAACGTATTATTCTGATTCAAACAAGGAGTGTTTGTTTCTGTGTGTGCCTGTCTTGTTTCCCACACATGCTCCTGCCTCCTGTAGCAGCAGCTGTGTGTGTGTAAGTTCAAACGTAGCCTAGTTTATGACGTAAAATTCCGACCTGTTCAGAGGCTGAGATAAATGTCCTGTTAAACTAATGACCGACTAATGAAATCAACCGTGGCCTGATTGCCTCAAATCAGATCGGAAGCCACTCGGCACCTGGAAGTGGTTTGGGGGGGGGGGTCTATTTGTCATTAACCTTACATTAATCTTTCATGGCTATTTCTCTCTGCTGCGCTCTTTTCTTGTTTGTTATGATGGTGAGTGAACATGGAACGCCGGCCATCTGTTGTGGTAGACAGCTGCTCGTTGTGACGTGCTTAGTCGACATTGAGAGTCAGATATTGTCTTGTGACGTGGCTAACCTCTTTGATTTGGGTCGTTTAGCTTTGATTTTCGGTGTATAGCGGTGGAGTCCCTAATGCCCATGTGTGTCCAGACATTCATTCATTCTTTATTTATAATCGATAAATACACTGAGTAGTTAAACTCATTTACAGTGTCGTCGAGATGTTATATTCACAAGTGTCACACTGCGTTCATAAATATAAAGACATCAGACAATCAGAATAATTAAGACCACATTTAAATATGTTTAATTTTTTTTTTATATAGCAAAACAAATTTAAACAGAGGTAATCATTTAAAAACAATTACATATACATATATGAGGTAGGGGCAGAGAAGCCAAAAGAAGATCTACCAAGTTCAGTACAAACTCTAGGCACTCTAAGTGTAAGACAATCACTGGATCAAGTGCAGTACAAACTCTAGGCACTCTAAGTGTAAGACAACCACTGGATTGTGTACGACACGGTCCAGTGGTCCATTCCAATAAAGAACTAATATAATTTGGACAATCTCTAATTATGGCTTTATAAAGATCTCTAATTATGGCTTTCCTTCACATGGGCAGAAGGCTTGAGCTTTAAATGTTTGTGCAAGTTTGTTAAAACTTGCTTTAAAATGTTTACGTTTAGACTGTATGTATGAATGTTGTTTTTGCCGTTCTGTGCCATTGTCTATTTTCTGTTAAAGCAGCAATGTGTTGAATTTTTACATCAATATGTCACTGTGAAATTAACTTTGACGTTGATAGAATTGCATGTGTCTGGGGCCGGGGAGATTCGGCGGGAATTCAGCTGGATTGCTTTTCGTTATTTAAAGGGGAACTATCTTATAAATGGCCTTTTTCAGTGTTTAGCATTGTTTCCTAGCTATGTGGACTTATATTAATAGGATCTATGTCTCTAATTCTCATATTGGCGCATTCTTCCAATTCTCTTCTCACAATATTCACCCTCACTGAACTGAGTCATCTGAAAATTTGCATATCTGTGATGTCAGAGATTTCTCAGCTGCATAATAATGTGGCAGTTGGTGTGGCAGTTGGCACCAGGCCACACAGTGGTTGGAGCCCAGCCTCAAAACGGCTTAAGATCTTGAGGTAGAAAAATGCTGTTTTTGAGTACTTGATTAGAAATACAAAACAATGATTTTTTTGGAAAAAAAGCGTACAGAGGTGTTCCATAGACTCACAGGAATTGTGTAAAAGTGCTAAAATAGTGAAAGAAATAGTAAAATAGTTCCCCTTTAAACGGAATAATTACAATGTAAGGTAATTCATCAATTATATAAGCAGTATGCAAATTTGTTATGGAGATTCTTTGCCATTACACTGCTGCCGTGACGACGGTGAGATCCTCTTTCATGGGAAGTGTCTTAATTTCGGCTATAGGCTACTACTTACTCTAATTGTTTTACAGTATTTATACCAAGCAATCTAAATGTATTTGACAATAATATATTGATGATAAAAAATGCTCAACATAGTAGCTTTAAGTAAAATTGTGGCAGAAAGTGTGGTATCATGACTACTCTGGTCACACACCACCAGAACGTTGTCATTCGTGTTGTGTCGTTAGTGTCCCGTCCGCCCTTCAGCTTTGAAGGTCTTTTTTTCATTGTTTTCACGTAGACCAATAACATATGCTACTTACCAAGTAAATGCTTTTCCTGGAAGCATTTTGAGTCTTTTCTCATGTTGACCTCCCCTGGCTTTTATCTTTCCCCTTTCCCCCGAACTTTTCCATTTTCTTTCTGTTGTGCCTTGGTAAGTAACCATGTCACGTTTGGCTTGCAGAAATGTACAGTGGTCCTGCTTATCAGTGTCAAACTGTAGTGTCCCCCCGCTGTTTTAGTCTTCACTGTTTTTCATGAAATGCATTTGAGATTATGATACAGTGTGATACACTGCATCTCTTTGGACACATTTATGCCCAATACTGCTCGCTAACATGTCGTTTATTCAAACAACTCGAGGATGGTAGTGGTCTTAGACAGTGGTGGAAGAAGTAAACAGATCCTTTACTTAAGTAAAAGTAGAAATACCCAGATAAATGTGTACTCTGCAAAAAGTATAAGTATTTGAATTCACCTTGTTTTTCTGTTTATTTACATTGAGTACAGCTTGTGTTATATTACGTTTTATTGTATTTTCTTGTATTTTTTTTATGGCCATCTTGGTCTATGTCATTTGTTAAGTAATTGGTAAAGTATATTATTATATACTTATTGTTATGTGTCTTGTAAGCCCATATGGGCTGGGCATACATCTGTATGTAAGACACGAAAATAAAAAATATCAAATCAAATCAAAATAAGTCCTCCATTCAAATTATAAAAGTAGAATAGTATTTGCTATTGAATGTATGCGTGTGTGTATTCCAGAGCTTGGGAGCAATCAATCCTCGATCCATTGACCTCCATAGGTCATGTTAAAGTGGTATGTGGTCCAGTCATGCTGCTCTGATTATGTCCTCTTGAAGTTGAAGCTTCAAATGTGAAAGTATATAATCTTCATACATTCTTGCCATGTTTTCTATGCAAAATATTTTTCTTCAAAGTAACTAGCAACTGATGGCTTCAGATAAATGCAGTGGAGTAAAAAGTACAATAAAAGTATAAAGTTCCCTAAAATGAAAATACTCACGTAAAGTACAAGTCGCTCGAAATTGTACTCCAGTAAAAATACTTAGTTACTTTCCACCACTGGTCTTAGATGTAACAGCTAACTGTAGCTAGTTAAGAGCAACCGAGCACAACGATAGAATGTCTCCCACCTTCCCTTGGAAAACACAATCTCCACATTCATCAATTCTGATGTCCTGATCTGACAAGTGATCAGTGAGAAAATCCTGCCCATTTCTCTAGGTATCTAGTTTCATTCACCAGACATTGTTACTCACACTTTTGACACACTCACGAAGCCACAGGTGCCATTTGACTCAACATCCCTATGGTGTGTCTTCCCTCTTATTGTCTTTTAGTGTGTAGATACAGCACATAGATCCCTTTTAGTAGAGTAGAGAGTAATATAGCAGACTCATTTAGATTTCTCAACTAATAGACTTTCAGTCAACCTGATAGATCTGGTGTAAACCAGTTCTCCTAGGGCTTGGGGGGGTGGGGGGTATGTTGCCAGTGCCACCCATACAGTTTACCCAGTAACGAATGCCCCCCTCTTTGTCCAGCTCAAAAAGGGTCCACCGGTGCCCCCACCATTCAAGGCCACGCCCACGAAGGAAGTGGCGCAGGAGCAGATCATCGACCTGTTTGGCTTCGACTTCCTACCAGCACCGTCACCATCACAGGTCTGTGACTCAAGTCGCTCTGAATTACTTGGAGCGTGAATGTGATGCACCAGGACACCAACTCTCCATTGCTACAGGGACGTTCCATTGTTACAGGGAGGTTCCATTGTCACAGTGACTTCCATTGTTACAGGGAGGTTCAATTGTTACAGGAAGGTTCCATTGTCACAGTGACTTCCATTGTTACAGGGAGGTTCAATTGTCACAGGGAGGTTCCATTGTCACAGTGACTTACATTGTTACAGGGAGGTTCAATTGTTACAGGGAGGTTCCATTGTCACAGTGACTTCCATTGTTACAGGGATGTTCAATTGGAACGTTGAAAGAATGATTATGAACTGAATGACATCACCTGACACACCTGACACCTCATAATATGACTGGCAAAGAGACACACCGTCCAGTGTTACAATCAGTTTCACCACAAATCCTATTTATTTCACAAATGAAAAACTACATAAATAAAATGTATTACTATCTTCATCTTGAATTAATAGGCATTGCATAACTGTGCAGAATGCTGTAACGTAACATGGGTATTTTTTAATCCACAGCCCAATGAAAGACCAGGAGAATCTCTCCTTGACATGGACTTCGATGCATTCCAACCAGACGAGAGTGTATCACCCGTGCCACAGGTCCTATTCAGCTCAATGAGCATGCACATTGTAGCGCTTACAACTAAATCTATTCTAGGCTGTATCACTTGTTTTAGCACACATGTCAAATGTATTGGGTTGGTCACAAGATGATCATACTATCTTACAAATTATTCCTACAAACTGCATGTCATAAGACTATCTGGTTTTATTATCTTAGTTTATAAGAACAGCTGAATTGGGACAAGCACAGCATGTGCTCAAGACAATCATAGCAAAGGACTTCCATAGTAAAGAGACTGCAGTCGAAATATACAGTTATTTCTCAATGACAAATGTATGATATATGAGTGATATATATGAATGGTGATTAAGTAAGGGATAATGTATAGCTATGTGGTCATTGTCGCAAAATAATTGACCGACACAGAGTTTAAAATACCGAGGCGCAGCGCCGAGGTGTTTTAAACGTCAGTGAAGGTCAATTATTTTGCGACAATGATCGAGTATAGCTTTTTTTTTTATCCACTTTTTCTCCCATTTTCTATTTTTCTCCCATCCCAATTTTCATATCGTCCAATTCAACCCTCCCCTGTCTTTGAACGTTGTTTCTTGCCTCCCACAAGCCGGCTGCAATGTGGACTAAGTCATACATAGCACGAGTCCCCTCCGATACTCGAGGTAACAGCCGTTGCATCTTTTCACCTGCGCGGCTCGATCTTTCAGCGTCGGGGGTCTGGGCTTTGGAGGGGCCCCGCCCCCGTCGCTTCTTGATTCTACTGCGCAGGCGCACCAACCGACCTGTAGGAGTCGCTGTCCACAACGCCCAATCCCCACCCTTCAGTTTCCCTCCCCGTAATACGGCCAATGTGTATTACTGTGGACGACCAGCTAAACTGAAAGCAATGTGGAGAGCGGGGCTGGAACAGGAGGCATCCTGTTCGAGCCTAGTCTCCAGCATTCGTTGCGAGCGCCTTGCCCACTGCGCCACGTAGCCGCCCTAATGATCGAGTATAGCTATACATTATCCCGCTTATTACATGGCTAACTTACTAACAATATACATAATTCATTTTACATCGACAAGACGAGATCAAATGCAGACGCAGTTCTGTTCTGGCTCCGCTGTCATCGTCACACACACTCCGCTGTCAGTGCAGCCAGCAGGTGTGTCTGATTGGCTGCACTGATGCAGTGTGTCAGTGGCCTTGATTGTGAACAGCTGCGCACAGCGGTCATTATTGTTCCACAGAGGTCCGTTATCGAGTAATATCGGACCTCTGACGAGCGCTATTGACCAATCACAAGCAAGCATTTCGGCGAATGTGAAAACGCCATGTAATAATCGTGTTTACTTTGCCCCTTCAGACAGCAGTACCTTGGGATATGTGGTCGGTAAGTAAAGTTATGTGCTAGACTTAAAGGGAAATACCGCTCATTTGAATGATTCACGTATCTCACATATCATTCTCTGATTGAGTTCTAGTTGTATTAGAAAGTGGTGGATGTTGTGGTGTGGTCCAACAACAGAAGTTTAATTATCTTGTGCTTAGCAGTTGCTAAGACCTCTGTATTTGCTTTCTATTAAAAGCAAACAGCAACGGTAAAATGCCAGATGTCAATTTTCAATACCATGGCAACAGCAGAGTATGTTGACGTGGTATTGGGTATTTCAAATTCACTGGCATGTTTAATTAACAACATAATTAACTTGTTTTTCTCACCTTAACATATAAACTAGGGATGTCCGATATTATCGGCCTACCGATATTGGCATAAAAATGTGATATCGGAAAATATCGGTATCGGTTAAAATTTTTATTTTTTTATTTTTTACATTTATTTAACCTTTATTTACCCAGGCAAGCAAGTAAGAACAAATTATTATTTTATTTATTGTCAAAGTATGCATAATGTTGTGTTAATTACACGACAAGAGATATGTAATGTTAATTACCTGAAATTATTCCGTTTTTTGGCGAAGGGAAACCCTGCATATATCGGTATCGGTTGATATCGGTATCGGAAATTAAGAGTTGGACAATATCGGTATATCGTTATCGGTAAAAAAGCCAATATCGAGCATCCCTAATATAAATGTATGTAAGATGATTGTAGGTAAAGCAATGTGCCACTGTAAAGGTTTAGTCTGAGTTTGCTTGGAATGTATTTTCCTGTAAAATTCGTATTGTTTTGTTTTTTTCCTTTTAGGCAAGCACTGAGCCAGCACAGCCTGTAAGTAAACTTCAGGATGCATGACTCTTTTTCAGCTTGCGATAGTTTACCAATATTACAATCACAAAAACTGTTTGCTTACCTCTTAAGCCCTAGCCCTATTTTCTAAAAAAGATCAGCCTAAAATACACTTCTAGAATGTCCATTTGCATGTTCTTGGTACATAGGGACATCTATGGATCCCAGGGAATGTATTCCTAGTGTCAGAAATATTGTGTCTCTTACTAGGCGTGAGTAAATTGTAATGAACCAAAGGAGAATATCAATTCAATTTCTTTCTTTTTTTCTTTTTGTAATCTTTGACAGTGAATAACTCCATGCTAAAATTTACCAGACATGAACAATTCAGCTCATTCAGCACCTTCCTGAGATCACATGTACAAAAGTTCTAAGCAAATGAATAAAGGGAAGATGATTAAAGAGAAGGTTTTGTAGATACAGTACTGAATTCTGCCATCCGGACACATGCTATTTGAAATATGATTATAGAATATTGAATATAAGGCCTATAAATGACCTTATTATGGCCATGTCGCATATCTATGGATCGGGCCAAATCTCCTCTTTTCAATGGCAGAGTTCAATCTGGATTTAGTATCACCAGACGTGATTCACAAACCATGAATGAAATCTACTGTAAGTACAGTTACTTTTTTATAATGTAAATATCTCCGCCATTTTTCATCAGATTGCAACAAAATTTTTTGCTAGACGTTTACAGAAAGGTAGAGAAACTACCTGCATTCTGTTTTATGGCAATATCGTTCAGGTTTGTGGGAGATAATCCCGAAAAATACGAGAAATAAAGAAGTTTATCCAGAAGTCAGATGATTGACAGGGGCTGGGTAGTGAGCTGGGTAGTGTAGTTTTTTGAAATTCGAAAGCCCATCGAAAGCCCTGGGTCTCTTCCTTCAAAAGACTACACTCACTTTTGGCTGCGCCACTTCCTCCCGTCAATATGCACCAGTTTCCGACTCAATGCCCTGAGATTTCTATAATCTTATATTTCACTAATAACAGTTCAAATCATTGGTAAACAAACGTAATGCTGAAAATATACACTTTGACTGCTGTTTTGACAGGGTTAGGGTCTTTACTCTTGGCTACATTTGAAAAAGAAACGCAACATTAATTCATACATTCTGTAGAGATGGATTTATGGCATGATGTTATTGTGGGTCCAGTACCAGACCCCTCGGGCTTAAGAGGTTAAGAACGTCTGTGAACTTTGGTCTCACCTTTCACCTCTCAGGACTTTTCATGTAGCACCGCAACGTAAATGTATATATACACACCGTCTCTGTCACGGCACGCGATTAATTTGCCACAACCCGCAGTCATCACACATTTTATACATTTAATTCATACCTGTTGATTTGTTACTGTGTTATCTAACACAATAAACACTCCTATGCTCTTCTTCATTTCACCTCCATGCACCGGCCATCCAGCCGGACTCTGGGTCTCTGAGTACTGTGGGTGTTGAGGAAGGTGGCGGTGGCCAAGCCCCAAATGCTGCCAACTTTAACCCTGAGTTCCCTAAGCAGGGCGCAGACGCTGGCTTCGTCGCCGACTGGTCCGCTGATTTCGGCTCAGCCGCGGCAAACGGAGACTCTGCCTCTGCAGCAGCCCCCGAGGGAGCCCTTGGCGAGTCCCCCGCAGCGGGGGAGGACGGAGCTCAGGGATGGCCGGCAGCAGAAGGCTGGGGCGTGGATGCTAGGGATGCGGCCGCAGAGCCGCAGGAGAGCGAGGAAGTGGCGACTGCCGGAGACGAGGTTAGCGGCCAGGAACCGAACCCCCGGTCTTACCCCAACTTTGATTCTTCTGCAGAGAGCATTGCCCAAGTTACACAGCAGGTGCTAGGGCAGAGGTCATCCAGGGCAGAGAAATGCTGGGAGGAAGGTGCAGGGACGGATTGCACGGGGAAGGTAGATTCAGGGGAAGGTGAGGCAGGTTGGGAGGATCGTCGGAAGTCTACACCAGGACTGAGATTCACCAACGAGCATGGCCAGGAGATCGAGGACTCTGAGTATGAGACGGCTGAGGAGTGGGGTGACACAGGCCAGGGCGGTGGTTGGGCCAGTGCTGACGATGAACTCGCATCTGAAGACAATGTGCTGATGAGCAGTGGCCAAGGAGACTTGGCGTATTGGGTGTCTGGTGTTGGGGCCGGCCAATCACAGGAGCAGACCGGCCCAGCAAGCGATGCAGGATCCGGATGTGAGGCCTTTGCAACCGATTGGTGTCACACAACAGAACGAGCTCCCGCTGAACCCATGGCACCTCCACAGCAGGGTGCGACAGAGCCGCTAAGCAGTACGGACCTGTTTCAGGACACAAATAACCACCCTGTAGCTCAACAAGGGACAGCTGGACTACAGGGCACCGCAGGTTTCACATCTGACCCTTTTGGAGACACCCATGAGAAGTTTACATCTGATCCTTTTGCAGAAACTCACGGGACATGTGGGGGAGGTGGACTTATATCAGATCCCCTTGCTGAACCGCAGGGTGGAGGGCTATTTGACAAAGATCCTTTTGCAGAAACTCACGGGGGAGGTGGATTTGCATCAGACCCATTTGCAGAAAGTCAAGGGACAAGCAGGGAAAGTGGATTTACATCAGATCCTTTTGCTGAATCACAGGAAAAAGATATGGACCCCTTTGCAGAAAGTCGGGGAGGAGGGGGGTTTGAGGAAGATCCCTTTGCAGAAAGTCGGGGAGGAGGGGGGTTTGAGGAAGATCCCTTTGCAGAAAGTCAGGGAGGAGGGGGGTTTGAGAATGATCCCTTTGCAGAAAGTCAGGGAGGAGGGGGGTTTGAGAATGATCCCTTTGCCGAAAGTCGGGGAGGAGGGGGGTTTGAGGAAGATCCCTTTGCAGAAAGTCGGGGAGGAGGGGGGTTTGAGGAAGATCCCTTTGCAGAAAGTCAGGGAGGAGAGGGGTTTGAGAAAGATCCCTTTGCAGAAAGTCAGGGAGGAGGGGGGTTTGAGAAAGATCCTTTTGCAGAAAGTCAGGGGACAAGTGGGGAAACTGGATTTACATCAGATCCTTTCGCTGAAACTCAGGGAGGAGGTGGATTTGAGAAAGATCCTTTTGCAGAAACGAAGGGTGCAGGCGGGTTTGAATCAGATTGCTTTGCTCAAACCCAGGGAGATGGTGGGATAGTGGGTGGTTTTGCCACAGATCCCTTCACTCAGATGACCGAGGAAGGAGGGACGGGGTGGGGAGCAGACCCTTTCCCCAATGGTTTAGGAGCGCCCTCTGCAGAGACTAGAGCAGCTGTGACCGACACTGGATCCTGGCAGGACGTTAGCGGCAGCAGTGGCTCCTTTACTCTGGAGAAGCCTGGAGACTTTGCCTCCTTCACCGGCGTAGGGGCCTGTGAGGGAGCTGTGAAGGACAGGATCGCCCTCAGACCTCACAGAGAGCCTGAAAACTCTGACATGTCCGAAGATGAGGACGCAAACCGGCGATACGGGAAGTTGTACCAAGAGATAGATACAGAGAAGGACGAGGTACCTGACTTCCTCCCCTTGTCTACGTAGTAGAGTAGCATAGATTAGACCAGAGCAAACACAATTCCCTATCCTTTGTTCTTTTACCCGCCTGCATATTGAACAACAGAAGAACAATTAAACCTGCTGTCCCGCAACCCCACCTAGACCCTGCAGCTCCACAGAACCCTAGCCCCACTCCTCTCTCTCTCTCTCTCCTTCTGCTTGCTTCACCATTGTCCATGCCACGCTGTTAATCTCATTTTATAACACATTTGTAAAACTAATCTTGCAGAAAGGCTTGACTTGCTAATTTGTGTCTCTGTGGTTCGATTTAGGTCACCAACAATGCGTTTAACGGATTTTCGCAGGTAATGAGTCTATACAGAACTTTGCATTTGTAGCTGCAGTATTGCTGAAGCGATCAAAAGTCACATGTTTGGTCACTAACTGTTACAGTAGCTTGTGCGCATTATGCTTGACATTTCTATGACATTATAAACCAATAATTAATAATTTAATTTGATTTCACCAGGATAGTCCCCTAAGTGCAATTACTGTTTCCCAGACAGTCGTGGAAGTCTAATAACGCTGTTTGCAAAATGACTGCATGTTCCACCTGCTTTAGTTTATCTTGCTATGACAAACAGAAAACGGTGGTGACAGAGCGTTGACAAGTTGGAAGTTAGTTAGCTAGTTGGAAAAGATAAAGGGGAGCTGGTTGCAGTGAGCAGTGATATAATATAAATAATTGAATGTTACTTGCTTTACTTCCCTCTGTATTGAGATATATGTTATAGTGATATACTGCATATTTCGTTAGATATGATTATACACCATCAATCCCCTCGCTGTTAAAGGAACACGCCAACATTTGGGGAAATTAGCTTACCGTCTTCTCCAGAGAGAGACAAGAAGATAGATACCAGTTTCCTCTCTGTGCGCTCAATAGAAAGCTATCTGGCTGCACGTTAGCCTAGCTCAGCACAATGAATGGAAGCGGACAGTGCCGGTTAACCTTCGGGAGAGGTGTTAGTTGGACAATGCCTAGGCTAACCGGCACTGTCCGCTTCCACTCATTGTGCTAAGCTAGGCTAACGTGCAGCCAGATAGATTTCCCAAAATGTTGGCATGTACCTTTAAGTACTATGTTATTTAGTATACCCAGTGTGTGTGTGTGTGTGTGTGTGTGTGTGTGTGTGTGTGTGTGTGTGTGTGTGTGTGTGTGTGTGTGTGTGTGTGTGTGTGTGTGTGTGTGTGTGTGTGTGTGTGTGTGTGTGTGTGTGTGTGTGTGTGTGTGTGTGTGTGTGTGTGTGTGTGTGTGTGTGTGTGTGTGTGTGTGTGTGTGTGTGTGTGTGAAGGGGGGGGGGGGGTGATGTGCTATTTGTAACCTTTCCTTTCCATTTTTGTCTTTGTTATCTGCGCTCCTCTCTGAAGGACACATCTGCCCCATCATTTTTCGCAGATTTTGACAAGATGGTGAGTTACTAAACATTTACATTTACATTTATATTTAGTCTTTTAGCTGACGCTTTCATCCAAAGCAATTTACAGGTTTTGTACGACAAGTCAGCAGGAAGGGTACAACCTTATCAGCTGAGTAACAATGTTCATTAAAGGGTTCAAACTTGAGTGCTACAGTGTCGCGTTAGTATATTAGGAAAAGTGCATGACTGTAGAGGACAGTAAGAAGGTTAGTGTATTTATCTTTTTTTTTTAACGGATTATATCACTATAATATGTTTAACTATTATATGCTATGCTTTCCATCTGTCCCTGTTATGTGTAATTTGCTTTAATTGTTCATTTTAATGAGTTAATTTATACTTTATCATTGTTTTAATTTCTGCTTGTATTTCGTTTGTATGTAAATGTTATTTTTCTTTTTTTTGTTTTGTAATGAATTTGTATTCGATTCATACTTGAATCAAACTTGTTTTACAAAAAAAGTCACATACTTTGTTATGTCGCCATGGTTTAGTTATTTTTCCCTTACTGAAAATGTTATTGGCTGCATCAAGTTCCGGATAAAGGAGCAATTCATCAAAAACAATGCTGATTTATTTTGCACATAATCTCACAACCATCCAAAAACGAAACAGCTTTGCACACATTAATTTAGTTATGACAGTTATTGAGAGTAAATTAGTTTGAATATGGTCACCAGTGATGTCATTGGGGACATGTTGTGTTGTGTTTGCATTAATTACAGGTCAATGAAATGATAGGGTAGCAGTCCCTGTTTTTCATCTGCATCCTGTAATCAACACAATACAAGTATTCAATGTCCCTGATGACATCACTGACACCGTATTCAAACTAATTTACTCTCAATAGCTGTCAACCATCTCAATCAATGAATGTGTGCACAACTATTAAAGTAGTTATATAATATATTAGTGCAGTGGTTCCCAAACTTTTTTCATTCAGGCCCCACTTGGGCAGTTGGAAATATTTCCGAGCCCCACCTAACCTGGTCCCCACCTAGATGTACATGTAGGCTAGAATACATTTTAGGCTACACAAATGCCATTTCCTCTACTACTAACAAGACAAGATTAACATAACAAGGCACAAAGACACAATTATATATATGTGTATATTTATTTTTGTATTAACAAAAGATTGGCCAATGATCCTGTGCCACTGTGAAATAATTAGGTCTAATAAAAAATTTAGCTGTATGTCTACAGTAGGATAGGAGATTTATTTGCATTCAAATAATAATAATTAATTATCCTAATAATTGCCCACCATTTGTGGCTAAATGTACTTAGGCTTCTGAATGTGCTCTGTATATAAAGAATAATCCATGCCAGTCAGTTCATTTTGGGTGACATTGGCGTTATTCAGTTTCGGTAGGCTAAATTAATATTATGCATTATTATTAAATAAATAATATTGCAGTACATCCGCGCCCCACTAGGAGGTCGTGCCCCTACTTTGGGAACCACTGTATTATTAGTGGGTTGACCGCCGTCTTGCCTTGCCTGTGTTTGATGAAAGAACGATGCCGGCATTGCTTCTGGACCATCTGAGACGGCTAAGGCCCCTGAGGCTCCAGGGGCCCCAGAGACAGAGGCAGCCCCTGGGGCAGGGCCCGATCCTCGGGAGGTCCAGGAGGAGACCCAAGAGAAGCCCTCTGCTCCCCCCACTGGGGAGTTCCAGGAGAAGCCCTCTGCTCCCCCCACTGGGGAGTTCCAGGAGGAGACCCAGGAGAATCCCTCTGCTCCCCACACTGGGGAGTTCCAGGAGAAGCCCTCTGCTCCCCCGGCTGGGGAGGCCCAAGAGGAGACCCAGGAAGAGCCCTCCTCTCCCCCTACTGGGGAGGCCCAGGATGAGCCCTTTTCTCCCCCCACCAGTGAGGCAGACGCGGCCTCCAGCAGCTCCAGCCCCGAAGAGGAGAAGCCCGCTGTGAGTGAGAGCCTTGTTGTCTCTTCATCGCATAGCATGGTCATCGCATCCGCATCACGGGGCGAGGTCATCACATCACGGGGCGCGCTCATCACATCCGCATCACGGGGCGAGGTCATCACATCACGGGGCACGCTCATCACATCCGCATCACGGGGCAAGGTCATCACATCACGGGGCACGCTCATCACATCCGCATCACGGGGCGAGGTCATCACATTTTGCACCACTATCATTGTCGTCATCATCCTCAACATGATTGCTTTTGATATATATTATTATTATCAACATCATCATCATCATCATCATCATCATCATCATCATCATCATCATCATCATCATCATCATCACCCTCATCATCATCATCATCATCATCATCACCCTCATCATCATCATCATCATCACCATCATAATTATCATCATCATCATCATCTTCTTGTCTTTTCTTTGTGATATTACTGTATGTTCAGATACAACATGAAGACAATTTGAAAGTTGATAACTGGTGTGGAGACATGCTTGAGTTTGAAAGTTGATAACTGGTGTGGAGACATGCTTGAGTTTGAAAGTTGATAACTGTGTTTGAGAGTTTGGTCTCGGTTTGCGTCTTTCAATTGACAAAAACGTTACTTTGCGTTGTATTTGAATGTACTATTATAGTTTATTATCCATCAATAGCACTATTTCACTTTTATATAGCAATTTAAACAGAATGACTTGTGTAGAAAGATTAGCAAAAACATATTTAATTTAGCTTTTTTGGATAGTGGCTATTGGAAAGTGGGAAATTACAATTAAATTAAACCTTTTCAAATTCATCAGTTTACAAAGTATTGTTTTCAATGATGATTTATGTGGAATGTGTGTGTGTGTGTGTGTGTGTGTTTGTGTGTGTGTGTTTGTGTGTGTGTGTGTGTGTGTGTGTGTGTGTTGCATTCCATACCCGTCCACGTGACAGCAATATTCCTTCTGTTTACAGCTCTACAATAGTGAAATTGGACACTTTCCTCTTTGTAGTGATTGTGACTTGAATTTTTTTTATATTATAATGGTAATATATATAAGCCGTAATATTACGTGTGGTTATTAGCATGAATAGTGGCTTATAATGTCAATAACCAGGCTAAATTATGTATGCTATGAAGGGTGACATTTTGTATAATTTAATTAAGAGACATATAATTTTATTTTATTATTAACCTGTTATAAAAGTGTATAATGGCTCAGGTACAGTTATATTACACCATAATCCATCATATTTGTATGCCTTGCATTGCTGTTGTGGAATAATGACCCCCCCCTCAAACAATCTCCCAGTCATGTTCCAACCCAACCCCGCCCCCCCCCCCCATTCTTGTTACTCACCCCACACCTCTCCAATCTGTCTGCCCTCCCCCATTCATCCACCCTTTGTCTCTCACCTGATACCATTCCCCCTTCCCCCTTCTAACTCCCCCCTCCTGGCCCCCCTCCAACCCGATACCTAACCCGAGCTACCCATAATCCCTTTCTCTCTACTATGAAGACTAGGTTTTACTGGATTCTAGAGCTCTTTGGAGGGATACTAGGCCTCGTCACTCCTGGAGTCATCCAGCAATAACTCTTTATCTTACTTTGATACTCTGTTTTAGCTAAATAAACATCCTTACTCGTGATAAATTCCTCTACACTGTTACTGATTTGAGAACGTTTTCTTTCCAACCTCCTCTTGGTTCAGTCCACTGTGGCGTCTCCAGTTGAGTTTGCTGACTCTGAGGAGGCTAAACCCACTGAGGTAGGTTCCCCCGTCATCCAACCATCATCCAACCATCCCCCCGTCATCCAACCATCCTCCCCGTCATCCAACCATCATCCAACCATCCCCCTGTCATCCAGCCATCCTCCCCGTCATCCTCCCTGTCATCCAGCCATCCTCTCCGTCATCCAGCCATCCTCCCCGTCATCCAGCCATCCTCCCGTCATCCAACCGTCCTCCCGTCATCCAACTGTCCTCCCCGTCATCCAACCATCCTCCCCGTCATCCAGCCATCCTCCCCATCATCCAACCATCCTCCCCGTCATCCAGCCATCCTCCCGTCATCCAACCGTCCTCCCATCATCCAACCATCCTCCCCGTCATCCAACCATCCTCCCCATCATCCAACCATCCACCCCGTCATCCAACCATCCCCGTCATCCAACCATCCTCCCCGTCATCCAACCGTCCTCACCATCATCCAACCATCCTCCCCGGCATCCAACCATCCACCCCGTCATCCAACCATCCACCCCGTCATCCAACCATCCTCCCCGTCATCCAACCATCCTCCCCGTCATCCAACCATCCTCCCTGTCATCCAACCCTTTGCTTGACGGTAAAACCTTTGCCTGGCTAACACAGTAGGGTGCATTCACCTCTTTTTGAAAGCAGATCCCCCCTGCTGAAGAAGCTAAGACTCCATCTCCCAGCGAGGCAGCCCCACCAGTAATGGTAATATACAATAATTTCAAGTGAATTCCTAAAATCACATTATGACCCAGTGTCTTTTGTGAGTTGGAGCCTCATTCAAGCTATTTGTGCATATAGGTATAACCTCTTTGAGCTGTGAGTTGAAGAACTATTGACATAATGTATTAAACAAAAATGTGAATTGAGAATAATATGTACGCAAATGCATCAATTCCCAAGAAACATATAATAGCCTACAGTAGGCTATATGCCCTGAAAGAACATACACATAGCTTACAGTAGACTACATGCCCTCAAAAACATATATACATAGCATACAGTAGGATGCCCTCAAAAAGCATATAGTCTACACATAGACATAGCCAACAGTAGGCTACATGCCCTAAATGTACATGCTTATAGCCTACAGTATATATGCTCTCAAAACATATATACACATAGCCTACAGTAGGCTATATGCTCTCAAAACATATACACATAGCCTACAGTAGGGTATATGCCCTCAAAACATATATACACATAGCCTACAGTAGGCTGCATGCCCTACTTCCCTTCCCCATATTTTGGAATGTGAATCCATTCTTTTTTTTAGGAGTTTGTTCCCACTCCAGAGGAAAGGAAGGAGTCCCCCGTCGACGAGGCTCTGGTAAATAACACCCTCCATTCCCCACCTGTGTTCCTTATCGTGTTGTCAAATGTGCCATAGAAGACAAACGTAGCTCTTTATCTTTTCGTACAGGCACAATACATAATTTCCCAGTTGCAAGCGAGATGTTTGCAATCATTCAAAAAGGCCAGAACTATGAAATGTCATAGGAGCTACAGTCATAAATCCCAGAGTTACTGTAGCTTCTAGCGATGTCATCTGGGGTAGTTACTCTTCTGTAGTGATAATAATAATAATAATAACTAGACAATTCCGCGCGGGGGAAATTGTGAAAGTGTGGGGGACACCCTGTGCACCGCCGGCCAACGGGGGAGAGGGTCTCTCGCGAGTCTCTATGACAAACGGTTCAAAGGATACAAAAAGGGGGCACGGCCTAAGGATCGGGGGAGTGGTCAACATAGACCATTTGAAGATGACTACAGATGTGATTTTATTAACTATAACACAAACTCCCTTTCGTGTTGTATTATTTAATACTCACCCTTTCTCATGGCACCATGTGTGCAAGAAGTGGCAGATCAAACTAAATGATCTATTACACACTATTACACTATTACACACTATTACACACTATTACACTATTACACACTATTACACTATTACACACTATTACACACTATTACACACTATTACACACTATTACACACTATTACACTATTACACTATTACACACTATTACACTATTACACACTATTACACTATTACACACTATTACACTATTACACTATTACACACTATTACACTATTACACTATTACACACTATTACACTATTACACACTATTACACACTATTACACTATTACATACTATTACACTATTACACACTATTACACTATTACACTATTACACACTATTACACTATTACACTATTACACTATTACACACTATTACACTATTACACTATTACACTATTACACACTATTACACTATTACACTATTACACACTATTACACTATTACACACTATTACAAAATTACACACTATTACACTATTACACACTATTACACTATTACACACTATTACACTATAACACTATTACACTATTACACACTATTACACACTATTACACACGATTACACTATTACACTATTACACACTATTACACTATTACACTATTACACACTATTACACTATTACACACTATTACACACTATTACATACTATTACACTATTACACACTATTACACTATTACACTATTACACACTATTACACTATTACACTATTACACACTATTACACTATTACACTATTACACACTATTACACTATTACACACTATTACACTATTACACACTATTACACTATTACACTATTACACACTATTACACTATTACACACTATTACACTATTACACTATTACACACTATTACACTATTACACACTATTACACTATTACACACTATTACACACTATTACACACTATTACACTATTACACTATTACACACTATTACACTATTACACACTATTACACTATTACACTATTACACTATTACACACTATTACACTATTACACTATTACGCTATTACACTATTACACTATTACACTATTACACTATTACACACTATTACACTATTACACTATTACACAATATTACACTATTACACTATTACACACTATTACACGATTACACTATTACACACTATTACACTATTACACTATTACACTATTACACACTATTACACACTATTACACTATTATACTATTACACACTATTACACTATTACACACTATTACACTATTACACACTATTACACTATTACACACTATTACACTATTACACTATTACACTATTACACACTATTACACTATTACACTATTACACGCTATTACACTATTACACTATTACACTCTATTACACTATTACACTATTACACTATTACACAATATTACACTATTACACACTATTACACTATTACACTATTACACACTATTACACTATTACACTATTACACACTATTACACACTATTACACACTATTACACTATTACACACTATTACACTATTACACTATTACACACTATTACACTATTACACTATTACACACTATTACACTATTACACACTATTACACTATTACACTATTACACTATTACACTATTACACACTATTACACTATTACACTATTACACACTATTACACTATTACACTATTACACACTATTACACACTATTACACTATTACACTATTACACACTATTACACTATTACACACTATTACACTATTACACTATTACACACTATTACACTATTACACTATTACACACTATTACACTATTACACTATTACACACTATCACACTATTACACTATTACACACTATTACACTATTACACTATTACACACTATTACACTATTACACACTATTACACTATTACACAATATTACACTATTACACACTATTACACACTATTACACTATTACACACTATTACACACTATTACACTATTACACACTATTACACTATTACACCGAGTACAATGGCACAATCCGCAAGTCTCTACGACAAACGGTTCAAGAGATACACTGAGGGGGTGTGGCCTAAGGGGGCGTGGTCTAAGGATCGGGGGAGTGGTCAACATCGACCAATGAAAGGTGGTCAACATCGACCAATGGCACAATCCGCAAGTCTCTACGACAAACGGTTCAAGAGATACACTGAGGGGGTGTGGTCTAATGGGGCGTGGTCTAAGGATCGGGGGAGTGGTCAACATCGACCAATGAAAGGTGGTCAACATCGACCAATGGCACAATCCGCAAGTCTCTACGACAAACGGTTCAAGAGATACACTGAGGGGGTGTGGCCTAAGGGGGCGTGGTCTAATGATCGGGGGAGTGGTCAACATCGACCAATGAAAGGTGGTCAACATCAACCAATGAAAAATGAAAGAGGATATCCCTACTGAGTACAATGACACAACCCGCAAGACACAACCCGCAAGACAGAGGGCGCTGTCCAGCAATTCAGTACTGCAACACAGTGATGGGCAATGATGGGTTAAGTGGATGATGTCATTGGCAGGTCAGCTGAGCCATGAGCCCTGAGCCTCACAGCTGTTAAGCCTGAACCAATCAGCCATGAGCACAATGACTTGCATATTCTGAATTTTCTTTACATTACTGCATTGTCACGTTGATTAAAAGAAAACTATAAGAGATGAAGCGTTGTGACTCGCACAAGAGCACTACAATGAGTAGGCGAAGGGTTATGTCCGATATTGTGGCATTCGTGCGATATTGTGGCACTCCTTCGGCGATCGGAACAGAAGGCTAAAAAATAGTGTGAAAAAGTGATTTCTAGAGTGCGTTTGCATGGCGGTCAATGGAGAGGAGAACCTTCAAACAAATGGTCGTCAGTTGAGATAGAAATGTCCAATTCCATTTATTTTTCTTTTGTGAGCGGACTGACAGCCGTGTCATCGTTTTGATGTGTTTGTTTTATTTCTACGTCCAAAATTGAGATCACACTCGCAATTCACCCAAGGTAGGGGAAAAAATATTATTTCAGCTGCTACACTCTAAATTGCAATGCATTTCCAATGGGACCGAAATTTTACCGTTTAAAGTCGATTCGTAGCCAGACGGTGCGGTGAAACTTTACGAGTTCGGAGACCGCTGTTGCCATAGGCAAGCCGCTCGTTTTGATACCTTTCACGTGTATGGTGCGCGAACGCTCTGGCACGAGCGGTGTTTGAAAAATTCGGTGGATCTCGCACTCTAAATTGCAATGCATTTCTGAAATTTTACCGTTTAAAGTCGATTCGTAGCCAGACGGTGAGGTGAAACTTTTACGAGTTCGGAGACGGCTGTTGCCATAGGCAAGCCGCTCGTTTTGATACCTTTCACGTGTATGGGGCGCGAACGCTCTGGCACGAGCGGTGTTTGCAAAATCGGTGGAATAAAGAATAAGAAGAGTGACAAGAACTATAGTGTGGGTGGCAACCTGGCTTCGCCAGGTCACCCACACTAATAATAATTCATTACATTTATATAGCGCTTTTCTAGACACTCAAAGCGCTCCCCACAATGTAGGGTGGAAATTGCCTCCTTCACCACCGCTGGTAGCACCCAACCTTGGGCTACGCAGGCTCAATGGCTGCCATACACTGGCACCAGGCACACATCACACTATACAATGGCTGCCATACACTGGCACCAGGCACACCTCACACTACACTGCTGAACGGCTCAGGAGACAGGGATTAAGGGGAAGGGATGATTAGGTGGCCTTGATGTCAGAGACCTGATCGGTAATTTGGCCAGGAACGTCAGGGAACCCCCTATACTCTTTGCGATAGGCGTCCTGGGTTCTTTAACGACGAGATTTAGTCGGGACCTCGGTTTAACGTCTTATCCGAACGTGATGTTGGCACTTGGCAATGATGACTTGTGTTTGTGTCGTCTTCAGGTCCCAGCCATTGATGTAGGGTCTCCTAAGGACGAGACTCCGGTAAGGACACTTTATTAAAAATATCCCATTACCTTTACCTTCATCGTGGCGTGGCCAGTAGACCACCTAAGTGACTACGGCTGTCTTTTATCGATATTGACCATCCAGTTCCAAAACAATCATTCAGTGGTGAAACTTCATGATTGTCTTTCACGATTATCAGTGGTTGCATTATTTTTGGCTGATTGGTTGAGAAATACTGAGATGTTTGATGTGAACACTGTATCCAGTCATTTGCTAAGTCCTGTGAAGTCTGGGCCCTGTTTCATGTACGTGGTTCAACTAAGTCGATCAACATGTCCATTATCCAGCTTCAGTTAACCCGATGTTCAAAGCCGGGATTTTCCTGTTTCACAAAGGAGGATTCAGTCTCGTTAACTCAAGCCAGACTTGAGAGTCAGGCTCAAGTCAGGCTAGATGCGCGCTCCCGTTTTAGGTGGAAAGCCAGCACGTATCGATGGCAGAGACCCTGATTCTCAACGGCATTGATTGATTAATTGATTTAAGACTTTATTGACAGATTGCAATAGGCTCAATCGCCTCGCCGACAAGTTAAATGCGTTATCTATAGGCTAATTCTAAGTCCCTCATTACCTCAATCAATCAGATTATATTTCTTTAAACTTGCCTGCTGGATTGAATAATCAAATGAGATCTTGCTAGCGAAAATAACTAGTTAACTGTTATACAGAATTACGAGACGGCTTTCTTGCCCATTGATTGATGTATAGTCAATGTTTAACTTATCTCCAATGTGGTCCAACGGGTTGTTCTTTTGACTTCCACACGGACGACCCGGGTTCAAGACCGGGGTCCTTCTTTTTGCAATATAGGAATAATTCAATTTGGTGCACGTTGAGAGCTATATAAAGAATGACATCCTCAATGCATGTAGATTTATAATATTTTAACTTAAAACCAGGCTACTTTGGCGTATAATCATTCATATTATATTCAAAAAAATCATATTGGAAACACCAGGATTAGAACCCCAGTCGCTGGATTGGCAGGCATGAGCACTACCGCTGGGCCACTGGGCCAGATGGGATAAATTCATTGTTTATACATTAATGAACGAGAGACCCGTGTTTAGAATATCCTTTGTTTTGAATGAAGTTTATCTCTTTATCCTCATTCATTAATGTGACGTCAACGGCTCATTCAATTTCTCAAATCCGTCAAACAGCGCATCTCATCAGACATCTTAATCCCAGTTACAATTAAAATAACCACATCATGTGTACATCGCACGAGCGAGCGCCACCGTCGCCACGGTATATATAACGTGCATTATTTAGGACAAAGTGAATTTAATATCAGCATTTTGGGTCTATTTTACATTTCAAAAGCCCCCTCTGGAAGAATGGAGCACAAAAACGTAATTCAGAATGGTATAATGCAGATCGTAGACTGTGGGAATAGTTTCAGGAAACGGGCTGTCACTTCTTTGCGGGGGCGTGGCGATAGTTCAGGCTAACTTGAACTTGAACTCTGCTTTCGACCAGGCTCAAACTTTTGGATATGTTGTCATGGTGATTTGGAAAATCCACGTACATGAAATCGGAAAGTCAGGCTAACCCAGTTATCCAGCTAAAGTTATCCGGCTAACTCAGTTATCCAGGTACAAGAAACAGGGCCCTGGTCACTAACAATAGCTGCTGCTAACAGCAGACTATAATTGACGGCACAGGTTTGAATATGCAAAAACCTTATAACAAATAGTTGGAAATCCCAGTTTTCATGTACAGTAGAAAAGGCAATGGGATTTGGCTTTCTCTGAATAATGGTCTGTTTCAAGTACAATCCTGACATTGTCACTTAGATGGTCTATATTTGAACTGTTATGTACACATTCATGTCCTGATACACCTAACTAGAATCTTCAGAATAAAATAATTTTGGCAAAAGATGAAAGCAGAAAATGTTGCCTTATCAGGGATTGTACCAAGGAAAAAAGGAATTTCTCCTCAAAAGGCCATATCATTAGTCATTGCCTGTTTTTAAAGTGCTGGCAGGATATCTGCATATTAAAATCAATCAAATATTAGGCTATGACAGCTTATAATTAGTATAAAAGGAATTCCTTCCACTATACTCAAATGTTGCTTTGAAATGGCCTAATAGTATAAACCATACTGTTTCATAGAATTTCTTATCTCAGGAAGTAATGTTTAATTATGGCTTTTCAACATCTCACAGTATTACTGCATGTTAGTGTTTGCTGCTTTCATGCAAATTACTACGACTATTGCTGTTGCAAATATCACAAATACCAGGACACACTTGCTCTGTAAAACAAATAGAATATAATAGAAGTACTTTATTGATCCCGAAGGAAATTCAGCACTACAGATCGCTCACAATAAACTTTTAGGTAGTAAAATAAAATAAAAATACAGTCAGGGATGTACATTCTAAAATATGTATGTATGTTCTAAATCAAATCAAATCAAATCAAATTTATTTGTAAGGCCCGACAACACACGTTAATGTCCCCATGGGCCGGACACGTCTTCTTTAAACAAGTCAAGAAGAAACATCACAATAAGTCAAGAACAAAACAAGAACACCAACAAATTTTAAATAAATGCAAAATAAATGAATGAATGCAACACTCCCAGACATACCCCACGCGAAGGTAAGGAAAAACTCACTAAAACCTAGCAATAGGAAAAAATGAACCACAGGCAATGTGGAGGAGAGAAACCTTAGAAGGGCCATTCAAGCGGGGATCTCCCTTCTTAGATGTCGGTGATAGTAGTGTTGCAGACGGACAGTTGGTAAGCATGCACTCATGTGTGTAGTGAAACGCAGATGAGTGCATGCAATAGCAACTGAACATTTTGAAAAATGTAAGATAAAGCTGATAGCGATAGCAACTGAACATTTTGAAAGATTAAAGATAGAGCTGATAGCGGATCTATTTGAGGCACAGGGGCGGCGCAAAGAGGGTTGCGTCCTCCCCGTCTTAATCACGGGACGTTCAACACTTCGGTCATCACTCCGAGACAGCCGGAGACAGGGAGACAGGGGGCGGCGCAGAGAGGGTCGCAACCTCCCTGTCATCATCGCGGGACGTCCAGCACTCCAGTCATCACTACGAGACAGCCGGAGACAGGAGGGCATGCAGAGAGGGTTGCATCCTCCCGGTCTTCATCACGGGATGTCCGACACTCCGGTCATCACTCCGGGACAGCCACTCACAGGGAGACAGGGAGACGGGACAGGCGTTAGACAGCTCGCGTGATTGTGGTGGGCGGACATAGCAATAGATACAAGTGGTAAGCATATATGTGAATAGAATAGATATATGAAGTAAGCATATTATGTGAATAGAATAGAAGTACTTAACCCAGCAATGAAACCATGTTGACAGACCACAAACCATGTTGACAGACCATGGACAGAAGACGGTAAGAAGCTGATCCATGGCCTCGGTGGTGCACGTAGGACAGTCACTGCCAAAGATATCCACCACCTTGGTCAGCACTACGAGACAAACACAAAGAGAGATGGGGGGGGGGGTTGGGACAGGGGTTAGAGAGTTCCCATGTTTGTAGTGGGCGGAGATGGAGCAAGCGTATGGATACAGGATGAGATACAAGACAATAGCTCAGGGCCGTATGCCCTGTGGGGGCAGGAGGAGTCACTCAGAAGGTTCAGCACTGCAGGCCAGACAGAAGGCGGTATGAAGCTGTTCCATGGGACCGGTTGAGACAGAGACAGAGGTTAAAAGGTTCTCCCATGTCTGCAGAAAAGCAGACATGGGAGAAAATAGACATACTAACTAAACTAGACAGATTAATCTAAAGGTCAGTTCCCGACCAGGTGAGATCAGTGTAGGTTGAAAGAGAGAGAGAAAAGATGGGTCTTAAGCAGAGATTTAAAAGCTTCGACAGAGCAGGCGCCCCTGACGACGGCAGGTCATTTGTTCCACAGGTACGGAGCGCGGTAGACAAAGGCTCTGTGGCCGGCGGATTTCTTTTTAACCCTAGGAATTGATAGAAGCCCCGCATTTTGTGAGCGCAGAGCACGAGCGGGCGAGTATCAGGAAATGAGATCGGATAGATCGAGCGGTGCAAGCCCATTACAAATTTTGTATGTGAGGAGTAGCACTTTAAAGTCAGATCGGGCTTGAATAGGAAGCCAGTGTAGGGCAGACAAAACTGGTGTGATGTGATCAAATGTTCTAGTTTTAGTTAGTATCCGTGCAGCCGAATTTTTTGCACGAGTTGAATATTTTTGATGCTTGAATTAGGTAGGCCTGAAAAAAGTGCATTGCAGTAGTCTAGATGTGATGAGACAAAGGCATGAATTCTAAAATATACAGCCAAACATATACAGTAATATACAGTAATAGGTGTATACAATTTAAAAATTAAAGTCAGGTGATGATCATCACGTCACAAAATGATGTGGAGCAGCCCTGTAACATGACATTGATATTATGTTCTTGGCATAATTCGTAATTAGTTTAAAAAAATTGTTAATTTACTTTCTTACAGTAAAATAATGTGTTACCTTGAAATGTTATATGGTGTAATTTGTATTTGTTTTGATATGAACTCCCATTCATATGTGCTGACCCCCTGCTGTGCTGTGTTTGCTGTTATGATTGTTAATGTTTAGTAAATTATGACATTACAATTATTGCAATTCAGGGAATGATGGTATTAGTAGTTGTGGTGGTGGTAGTTCTAAAACTTCATTCAGTTGATTCAAGTACATTTTTTTCAATCTTCATTGAGGGAACATACATCGTATGTAGATATATACCATATTTCTTTTTACATAATATACAAAATATGCTATGTCTAAAAAATTATTTATTTAGACGATTTGCACAAAATCGGCACTACTGCACAATTTGGATGTTGAATGATACATTAACAGCAAATGACACTTGAAAGTATTGTCTAGACGTTTCTCCCCACCACTCCTCATCCTGTCATATGTCAGTTTCAACTCTAGCCAATGAAACGGCACCGTCCAAATCCCTGCTGCTCCCTCCATCCAATCACATGGTCAGTTTTAGCGTAACAATAAAACTGAACCATACGACTCCCTCCCCCTTGTATGTTCAACATTAACCTTGTTCCCAGTTTTATCTCCGTGAGATAAAGCCTGGTAAAGAACTACTGCCGAAAGTGTCTATGGGGTAGAATTTCCGGTGTATGTACTACTTCCCCTGGAAGCTGCCCACGAACGGACAAAACTTTTCCCGAATCCTGTCGGCAAACAAGCTAGATGCTAGAACGTCCCGGTCATGTAGTAAATTCTTAAGGCAAAGGCATTGCAGTGGCTTAAACAAGGAAATATTGTGCACTTCACACGTTTCTATAATTGTTTTGTCAAAACCGGAAAGCCTGTAGCCTGTAGCCTGTACTTCCTGTACTTCCGTTTAGACATTTTAGGAGGCATATCTTTACCAGCCTAGTTCAACATTCACTGACAACTGTTGTCGGGTAACCCACTCTCTCCTGGCCCCTCCCACGTTTGTGAATACTTCCAGCCATAGTGCCGAAACGTCCCTGTGTTCCAAATGTCCCCCGTTCCATAACTATCCTCAGTCCCATTCTCACCCTTTGACCCTGGTTGACTGGACTGTCCCAGCGAGTGGTTGTTTTACCGTCCCAAACGTTGTCTCTGTAGACCATAGTGGCCGAGCCCATGGATGAGACCCCTAAGGAGGCTACCGTGGCCACCGCGGAGGGTACCGCTGGAGTGGGGACGGAGGAGGTAGATATGTAGAAGACTCTGTAGCACACATAGTAATAACAGATATAACTGAACTACCTAGCAATGGCAAGTCATTATTTGTAATTATTGACGAGTGCTTTCTCAGGTAGGTTTGCACTCCATTACGCATAATGCCTACAAATAATGATGTCATGACCAGATCTTACTTTTAGATCTCATCTCATCGGCATGGTGGCTCAATGGTTAGCACTGCTGCCTCACAGCAAGAATGTCCTGGGTTCGAACCCCAGCAGGGGGCCTTTCTGTGTGGAGTTTGCATGTTCTCCCTGGGTTGGCGTGGGTTTCCTCCAGGTACTCTGGTTTCCTCCCACACCATAAAGACATGCATGTTAGGCAGGGACTACAGGTGAAAACTAGCTCATTAACTAATTCTGTCACATTTACATTGATGTAGAAACTGAAGATGTTGATTAATGTGCACTGTCCCTGGGTAAAAATAAATAAACAAAAAATAAATAAATCTTCTTTCTATGTTACTACAAAGTAATGACCCTTCTTGTGTGTACTGTAAACCAGTGGCAGCCGGTGGGTGCTTCGCCACTAGGGGCGCTATACCAAACATTTTGCAAACATGTACAGTACGGTAGTACCACGCAACAGACTCATGGCAAGACGTGAGCGATTCGACTCACGCTCACGGCAATGAATCGGCTCTTATGAACGAGTCGCTCAGCTGTTACTACAACAACACACAACCAGTCAAATAAAGTATAGTCTAGACTCTAATTCACAACAATATATAAATAGAAAAGTTAGAAACAAAACTCGCCCCGTCTCCAAACACAGGCAGATCTCTCCCTCTCTCCTTCTCTCTCTCACACACAGCGCGACGTGGAATCGATTCGTTACACAATCAGACCTATTATATACCAAGAATAACTTCAGTATGAGTACAGGGCTGTACACATATTTTGCATATTGTTAAACGAGCCAAGGCTAGCTATTAAACTATCGATATAAATCGAAAATCTGGGACCCTGATGTAAACAAGACAAACGTCTTTCTCTGGTCTGCATCCCCTTAACAATTGTGTGTATTGAGCCGTACTGTATTGTACCCATTCTGCAATCTGTTAATAAAGTTTTCATTCATTCATTCATTCAAACATAGACGATATTGAACAAGCCATAATCCACGTATTTTCAATCCGAGAGAGCTGCAGTAGTTAAATCAATGAGCCATCGACACAGTCGGTGTGGTAACGTTATTATTGCATCCAAGATTGATACACGGCTGGCTAGGCAGTTGGTAGTCATAGTCTTGTGTTATAAATTAAATAAACAATCAGCAATGTCTCGCTTCATGAATGGCCAGCAGTAGCCTAACAGTACTGCTCCTAAAAAAAAACTATTTACAAACGTTAACGTTAACCAGAGAGAGAGAGAGAGAGAGAGAGAGAGAGAGAGAGAGAGAGAGAGAGAGAGAGAGAGAGAGAGCGAGAGAGCGAGAGAGAGAGAGAGACTCACTGTTTAGTTGACACGTCCAGGGCTTGCCTTGATAAAGTGTATAATCCACTGTTGATGTTTAATTCCAGACCACTGTCCACTGTGTCCAGACTGCATCCGCCATATAGCTTGTTAGCCAAGTGTTAGCTTGTTAGCAGAAGCACCACACAACACAAGTACTTCATTCCTTTGTCCATTTCCGCTCGAACAGACTGCAAACTACCTGGCGTTCTATCGCCATGCTCTAAGACAAACTCTAACCTTAACCAACTTTGAAAGAGTGCCTAAGCTTAACAGTCTAAAGAACTTGCAGTCACGGGCACGGCACGCTCTAAGACAAACAGCTGCCTGCATCACCAACCTAGGAATAAGCTAGAATTGGAATAAGCTAGAATTGGAACATTAGAAATTGGATTCGGCCAATCAGAGATCGTCTCTGTGAAATTCTGCTACGGAAAAAAATACTGGCGTCGGCCAATCAGAGAGCGTCTCCGCGAAATGCGGCTACAGACATTCTTGACGCTACTGGCTAGACCGCTTCAAATCGCGCCCGGATTCCAACATAATAGTCATATTTCAACGCACAACGCGTTATGCACTGATTGGCTGTGACGGATACAGCGATCAAACTGTGACGCGCACTCAGAGCGCTATCGCGTCTAGCCCGGGCCGAGAAATACGAAAAAAAAAAAAAAAAAAAAAAAAAAAACGTGATGTCACTTCCTGCTCAGGAAAACGAGTGTTTTTTTATTTGAGTTAATAACGTTATATTGTGCATTGGAAATACAAACATACTTAAAATGAGTAAATATTATTCATTTTAAACATGTTTATATTATTTATAGGGCTATAAAACAAAAAACAAAAAGATACTTTTTCTTGTTCTACTCTCATATAACCAGGCAGGGCCTGAAGGGGGGGCGGCGCCCTTGCGCCCCTAGTGGCAGAGCCGCCACTGCTGTAAACAGGAGATGCTACCAAGCGCACTAGTAGCAACATGCAGCTGTACAGTATAGATGATGTGAAGAAGCACACTTCCTTGAAATCTTTCCTTTTCGTAACCAGTTTCCAGATTTTCAAAGTTTTGCCGCATTTTGTCAAATTGTGATCATTTGTGACGGACGGTTGTGGAGGAAAGAAAACAAGGATCGGTTGCATTTCTTTTAGATTGTTGGCATGGAGTTACGGACATAGAGATAAAGCAAAGAATATCGCTATGGTTATAGGCTTAGTATGAACATTTGTCAATTCATCTTAAATTTTATTAAGACATTAGTTAAAATTATTAGTTGTTGTTGTTGTTGTTGTTGTTTTTTATGAAAAGTTAAGTTGGTTTTGTACTAAGAGCAGACTGTAAAATAATAGTCAATGTATCTTTTGTACTAAGATCAAACTACAAATCAATAAAGAGTCAGTCTATCTTTTGTACTAAGAGCAAACTACAAATGAGTAAAGAGTCAGTCTATCTTGTGTACTAAACGCAGACTACAAATTAATAAAGAGTCAGTTTATCTTGTGTACTAAGAACAAACTGCAAATTAATAAAGAGTCAGTGTATCTTGTTTCTCTTTTCACAGTTCCATGGCTGCTTTCGTGGTTTTAAAATGTGTACTGTATTAAAAAAAATTATTTACTTCAGTAGAGTGTATAATGTGTGTGTGTGTGTGAGAGAGAGGACGCCAATTCCCTTCCCTTGGCCCTACCTAGTTCTGGAGCATCCTCTGCATCCGTTTGGATAGCTAGATTACCCCCTCTATCCCCTTAGAAGCGGGACACCCTACCCTTTGCAAAATGCAAAACAAATTGTGACGTGTCCATGCGAGTGTTAATATGTTTCCGCTCCTCCAGGAGAAGATGCCCATTCCCTCAGTTGTGATCGAACCCGCCTCCAGCAACGAGGGCGACGACGATCGCGACGCCGACATCATCTCCCCCACCACCACCGCCAGCGACAGCGGCGTGACACCGGAGAGCCAAGCGGCAATCGGCTCCTCCGGTGGACCACCAGGCCTCCCTGGCGGCTTCTTGTACAAGGTGACCCATCATTTCCTGGTGCCTCCTGTAGCGCATCAGTCACATAATAGTCACACACAATCACACACCTAGTGTGTCTAGACCAGCGGTTCTCAAACTATGGGTCGTGACCCAAAGTGGGGTCGTGGGTAGGTGACAGTGGGGTCACACATTGGCAAGTAAAAAATCTACACACATTCTTTTTTATAATAATAATAATAATTATGTTCTGGCAACATATTTTGGCTCTGCAGCTTACTGTCAAACCAACTCGGAGAGGAACAGAGAAAAAGAGGAATGTCAACAACCGAACGCAGGGATTACGAGGCAGTCCAGTAATAAAGCTGAGTCCAGAAATAACAAAGGCGATACCTCTTCAGTGTTAACGAAACACACAAAAAACAGATAGATCTTGAGTCCAGGAAAAACGAGGAAAAACAGAGCATAAAAAAATACACGTCTAAAAACTCACCAAGGGGCAAGGTGAGATACGGGGCGCGGGTCCACGGGAGCAGAGAGGGGCGACAGCGGCGAATTCCAAGGCGTACTGGAGAAACAGATGGAGAACAACACGAGAGGAACAAGCTGCAGGCGGAGGTAAGCAAAACGACCCGACAATGAACTGATTCGAAACTCCCTTCAGGTGTGTGGAGGTAATTGGTACCTGGAAGCGTGTGGTAAAAACAGGATGAATGCGCATGGACGCAGGAAGCTTAAGACTCACCGCCGTGGGACTGAGCACCTTCTGGATCTCAAAAGGGCAGACGAACCGGGGGTTAAGCTTCTTGGCGGAGGATCGAAGCGGGAGATCCTTGGAGGACAACCATACCCTCTGCCCAGGTTGGTACGTCGGCGCAGGGATCCGGCGTCGGTTAACTCCCCGACTGGCGCGCTCCGATGCCCGGAGCAGCGCAGTCCTGGTGATCTCCCAGACTTGACGACACCGGTCGAGATGATCCTGCACGGAGGGAACTGCCACTTCCGACTCCTGTGCAGAGAAAAGAGGGGGTTGGTAGCACAGGGATACCTCGAACGGCGAGAGGCCGGTGGCGGAACTGACCAGGGAGTTGATGGCGTACTCGACCCAGGGGAGGAACCGGCTCCAGGAAGCAGGTCTCTTGGCGGCAACACAACGGAGAGCAGACTCCACGCTCTGGTTCATTCTTTCTGTTTGTCCGTAGTCTGTGGATGGTAACCAGACAAAAGACTAACAGTAGCCCCCAATCCCTGGCAGAAGGCCCGCCATACCTGGGAAGTGAACTGGGGACCCGGTCCGAGACGACGTCCTGGGGGAAACCATGGAGGCGGAACACGTGGCTTGTCAGGAGGTCCGCTGTCTCGGAAGCTGAGGGAAGCTTGGGAAGGGCCACAAGGTGAACCCCCTTGCTGAAACGATCCACCACAGTCAGAAGGACTGTGTTTCCCTGGGATGGTGGAAGACCAGTGACGAAGTCCAACACCACATGGGCCCAAGGGCGGCTCGGAATGGGAAGTGGCTGTAATAGACCGGAGGGTGCCTGGTGGGAGGCCTTGCTGCGGGCGCAGACCGTGCAGGCCAGAACAAACTCCTTGACGTCGTTCCTCATGGTGGGCCACCAGAATCGACGAGCCAGGAAGGAGAAGGTGTGGTGAACGCCGGGGTGGCAGGCAAACCGGCTGGTATGGCCCCATTGGAGAACCCGGGACCGGACTGAGTCGGGGACGAAGAGGCGACGAAAAGGTACGTTGCTGGGAACGGGATGGAAACGTAGGGCACGCCTGACCACGGTCTCGATGCCCAAGGTGACCACTCCCACCACCCTGACCTCTGGGAGAATGGGAGTCGGATCCTCAGTGATTGGAGCCCCCTTGGAGTGTAACCGGGACAGAGAGTCGGCCTTCGTGTTGCGGGACCCAGGGCGAAAAGTCAACGACAAGTCGAACCGACTGAGGAAGCTGGCCCACCTTGCTTGCCGGCCGTTGAGGCGCTTGGATGCACGGATATACGTCAAGTTCTTATGGTCCGTCCAAATGGTGAACGGTTCCTCGGCCCCCTCCAGCCAATGACGCCACTCCTCCAAGGCAGCCACTACCGCCAGCTGCTCCCGATTGCCAATGTCATAGTTCCTCTCAGCAGGAAGGAAACGACGAGAGTAGAAGGCGCACGGATGGACCTTCTGGTCCGTCGCCGACCGCTGAGACAAGATAGCCCCTAGTCCAGTATCCGAGGTGTCCACCTCCACAATAAACTGCTTCTTGGGGTCTGGGTGGAGCAAGACCGGGGCGGTGGTGAACCTCTTCTTGAGGGAACGGAACGCAGCGCAGGACGCTGGAGACCAGTCAAACGGCAGGGAGGGAGAGGTCAGCCTGGTAAGCGGTTCCGCCACTTGGCTGTAGTTCCGGATGAACCTCCGGTAAAAGTTTGCGAAACCGAGGAAGCTCTGTAGCTCCTTCCGAGAGGAGGGTTCCGGCCACTCCTCCACAGCCTGGATCTTGCGAGGGTCGGCTCGGGTCACGCCGCTCTCCACGATGAAGCCAAGGTAATCGACGGAGTCGGAGTGGAAACGGCACTTCTCTGCCTTAACGAAGAGCCGGTTGTGGAGGAGGCGCTCCAGTACTCGGCGGACATGCTGAACATGTTCCTCGAGAGTCTTGGAGAAGATGAGGATGTCGTCAAGGTATACCACCACAAACTCCTCAAGCATGTCACGGAGGACGTTGTTCATGAGCGCCTGGAATACCGCCGGAGCGTTGGTGAGGCCAAACGGCATCACCAGATACTCGTAATGACCCCTGGGAGTCTTGAAGGCGGTCTTCCATTCATCGCCCTCTCGGATACGGACCAGATGGTAGGCACTCCGGAGGTCCAGTTTGGTGAAGACGGTAGCCTGGGTGAGGGGCTCGAAGGTGGAGTTCATGAGAGGAAGAGGATACTTGTTCTTAATGGTGATCTCGTTGAGTTGGCGATAGTCAATGCAGGGCCGAAGATCTCCGTCCTTCTTCCCAACAAAAAAGAAGCCGGCCGCCACCGGGGAGGACGAGGGCCGAATGAGGCCTGCTGCCAAGGACTCAGAGATGTACTTATCCATCGATGCCTTCTCAGGGACGGTCAGACTGTAGAGGCGGCTGCCGGGAAGAGGAGCCCCAGAGCGGAGGTCGATGGCACAGTCGTAAGGCCGATGAGGAGGAAGGGCCTGAGCCCGGGACTTGCTGAAAACCTCCCCGATGTCGTGGTACTCGGGGGGAATAGTTGAGAGGTCCGAGGGCGGCACACAAGGGGAACTCCGGGGCGAAGGACTGGACGCCGCCTGAAGACACTGGGCATGACAGGAGGAGCTCCACCCCATGATGGTGCCGGAGGACCAGGCGATGTGGGGCTCATGCAGCGCGAGCCAGGGCCGACCCAGGACTACTGGGACAAGAGGGGATCTGGTAATAAAGAACTGGAGTCTCTCAACGTGGTTACCAGCAATGGTGAGGAGGACAAGACAGGTGCGTTGAGTGATGTCAGCCAGGCGGTGCTGATCCAACGCGAAAACCTCCAAGGGCCTCTCGAGGTTCTCAAGTGGAATGTTGGCCTGGGTGGCAAACTCAACGTCCAGGAAACTCTCATCAGCACCCGAGTCAACGAGTGCACCCACCGTCGCCCGCTGGTCCGCCCAGGCCAGGGTGACGCTCGTCAGATGGTTAGGAGGTGCATGGGTGTGGGAACAGGAAAAACGGCTCACCAGGATCTCCCGTGGTCCCAGCAAGCCTAGTCTTTTGGCCGGGTAGGACAATTGAAGATACGGTGTCCATCCCGGCCGCAGTAGAGACAAAGGCCGGACCTGAGCCTGGACTCCCGTTCGGCCGGGCTAAGGTGTGTGTGTCCCAGCTGCATGGGTTCCTCCTTGGTCACAGATCGGGAGGGAAAGAGACCACCAGTCGCGGAGGAGGCAGGACGGTCAGCAGTCCAGTCACGAGTACGGGGGGTCTGGGGAACGTCTGGGGGTCCCAGTCGGGCTCTCTCACGCCTTCTCTCCAGGAGGCGTCCGTCGATGTGAATGGCGAGGCTGATTAGGGCCTCGAGTGAATCGGGCTCCTCCCGGGTCGTGAGCTGGTCCCTTACAGCGTCGTTGAGCCCCTTCAGAAAGGTGAGATGAAGCGCCCGATCATTCCAACCACTCTCGGTTGCGGCCAGTCTGAACTCCAGCGCGTAGTCGGTGACACTGCCACTGCCCTGCCGGAAGGTGCCCAACCGAGCTCCCGGGTCCTGGCCACGAGCTGGGTGGTGGAAAACCCTTCGGAGCTCTGCCACGAAGTCTGGGTATGAAAAACTAAAATCAGCCCTCATTGACCAGGAAGCAATAACCCACAGTGCTGCTCGGCCTGTGAGCAGGTTAGTCATGTAAGCTACTCGGGCTCCCTCTGTCGTAAATCGGCTGGGTTGATGAATGAAAACCAACTCACATTGCATGATGAACGTGGCACAGTCCTCGAAGTTACCGTCGAACAATCGTTCATTGCTGAACCTAAGCAAAACAGAATTGCTCCACCTGCCGGCCAAATCCTCCCCCCTGACCGACCTCTCCATCACAGTCGAGAATGCAGCTGTGACCGCGTCCCCGACCGCCAAGAACCTTGGTGTTGTACTCGATGACCAGTTGAACTTCTCTGCTCACATCGCAGCGACAACCAGAACCTGCAGATTCCTCCTGAGCAACGTCAGAAGGATACGCCCCTTCCTGACAAAAGAAGCCACCCAACTCCTCGTCCAATCAACAGTCATCTCCCGCCTCGACTACTGCAACGCACTGCTAGCTGGCCTCCCGGCCACTGCCACCAAGCCTCTTCAACTCATTCAAAACGCAGCGGCCCGCCTGATATCAAACCTACCGAAGTCGGCCCATGTCACCCCACTTCTTAGGGACCTGCACTGGCTCCCCATTGCTGCACGTATCCGCTTCAAGGCCCTCGACCTAGCATACCGTGCAGCAAAGGGAACCGCTCCCGCCTACCTCCGGTCAATGGTCTCTAACTACACACCCTCAAGACCCCTACGCTCTGCATCTTCTGGCCGCCTCAGACCTACTCCTATCCAAGCTCCCGGAGGGTCATCAAAGAGAAGCCGCCTATTCTCAGTCCTTGCCCCACAATGGTGGAATGAACTACCCATCCCAGTTAGGACAGCCGAATCCCGTCCAATCTTTCGCCGTCGACTAAAGACTCACTTCTTCAACCATTATCTGAAATGATTAAAAAAAATTAAAAAAAAATTAAAAATCTAACCCTGACTAACCTTACTGTCATGCACTTGTCCTAATAAACTAACCTACACTGTAACACGCAACACTTGATGAACATTGTTACTCAGCTGATAGAGTTGTACCCTTCTTGCTGTCTTGTCGTACAGAACTTGTAAGTCGCTTTGGATAAAAGCGTCAGCTAAATGACTAAATGTAAATGTAAATGGGGCTCCCGAGGAGCGAGGTCGGGAGGTGCAGGGTCCGTCGCGGCGGCGGGTGGTGATCTGGCTGGGACTCCTGCCACAGGTGGGGTTAAAAGCAGGGCGTTAAATGCTGCACTGAGAGCCTGTAGCTGGTGCAGAATATCAGCCTGCTGATTACCCTGGGTAGTCTGCTGGGTGGTTAGCGTGTCAAGAGAATTCTGAATAGGCTGGACCTGGGCCCGGAGGTCCTGCACAGCAGCCGCAGCCGCACCTAACTGTTGGGTGTGGTCGTTGGTCAGCTGGATCTGGACAGCCAAAGCTGCTCTAACACTGTCTGTGTTGGCTGGGGTCGACATGGTCGGGTCGTAATGTTATGGTTTGTAAACAACCCCAACAGCACAACACAGACAGGTAGTTCAGAGTTAGCCAAAAACTAAGGGCGTATTTATTTTCAAACAGGAAGAGCAAAAAAACAACATGAAGCATTCAGGGGGAATGTCCTGGAGCAGAGTAGGCTCTGCGGCTCTGCGGCTCTGCAGCTCGGCCCAGAGCAGAGTTGGCTCTGTGGCGCTGCGGCCTCTGGCTCTGCAGCTTAGCCCAGAGCAGAGTTGGCTCTGTGGCGCTACGGCCTCTGGCTCTGTGGCTCTGCAGCTTACTGTCAAACCAACTCGGAGAGGAACAGAGAAAAAGAGGAATGTCAACAACCGAACGCAGGGATTACGAGGCAGTCCAGTAATAAAGCTGAGTCCAGAAATAACAAAGGCGATACCTCTTCAGTGTTAACGAAACACACAAAAAACAGATCGATCTTGAGTCCAGGAAAAACGAGGAAAAACAGAGCATCAAAAAATACACGTCCAAAAATTCACCAAGGGGCAAGGTGAGATACGGGGCGCGGGTCCATGGGAGCAGAGAGGGGCGACAGCGGCGAATTCCAAGGCGTACTGGAGAAACAGATGGAGAACAACACAAGAGGAACAAGCTGCAGGCGGAGGTAAACAAAACGACCCGACAATGAACCTTCAGAAACCCCGAGTATATAAGGGCTCCCCTTTGAGCTGATTCGAAACTCCCTTCAGGTGTGTGGAGGTAATTGGTACCTGGAAGCGTGTGGTAATGGACCAATCCTCACACCCCTGGTCTAGACCATATACCATGTATATCACAAAATGTATTGGGGCCCTGATATTTCTCTCATGTTACATGGTTTGGTATGGGCTTGATTGCATATATGTGGCCTCCCTTCCCATAGGTGGAGACAATGCATGACTTTGAGGCCGCAAATTCAGATGAGCTGGAGCTGAAGAGAGGCGATGTGGTTCTGGTCGTGCCCACAGCCCTGGCAGAGGATCAGGTGAGTACCGCTTGACCCAGGCCTGGAATCTCTCAGCATGCAGAGGCCTTGAAACTTGAACTTGTAAAACACATATTTTCAAAAACCGAACCAAAGCCTGAAAGGTTATTCTCTTTTTGAGACCAAGCCTGACTAATGTCTGCAATTGCTGATAAGAATATTTTTGTCTGAACTGAGTCCATTAGGTCCAGCTACCATGTGCTTAAAACTACTGCTACTACTACTACAGCCTACTACTACTACTAATAATAATACCATAGCCTACTACTACTACTACTACAGCCTACTACTACTACAGCCTACTTGTTATGGGACGTGTTGGTGGCGGGACCCAAGTAGTGCAGACAGAGGAGGAAGTAGTCGGGAGACGAGAGTTCAAAAATAATAATGTCTTTACTTGCCAGAATGCAAACATGAACGTACGAGAGAACACGGAAATAAACAGAGGCTCGGCCAAGCCGGCGCGGGACAAGGAACAAAATAAAAGGCTACACTAGACCAGAACAAAAGACGGACTTAAACACGAAATGAAAAGGACCAAAACAGAACACTATAGATAACTTACTGAGAACGTGGTACGAATACGAGAACTGCTCCACGAGCTGAAAGGTGCCGTGGCACTATGAGAACGCTCACACGAGCTGAGAAGTGCAGAGGCACAAATATGAAAACGCTCCGCGAGCTGAGAGTGCCGTAGCACAAAATACGAGACTGCTCACACGAGCTGAGTTGAAACTACAAAACACAAGAGACAAAACCGTAACAGGAAACTATGAACGAGCACCGGACAAAGCGGGGCGAGACACTAAATACTAAACACATGATTACTAAACCGGAAACAGCTGGAGCAAGACTAGGGATACAGAATACAGACACAGGAATACATGAGAACTAGAACTACACAATAAACAATAGACAGGATGAATACCACAAGACAAGGACACTAGACTAAACAGGCAGGAATATTTACAGACACAAAATCATAGGCAGTAATAAGGCAGAGAACAGACATGACAAATACAAAAACACAAGGACTGAGGCTACAAGGAGGACAAGGAGTTAATTCCCCGATAAACCACAAGGTGGTGCCAGAGGGTAATGTTCAGAATTGTTTGAGGAGTGTCCAAGACTGTTCAAAAGCGGACCACAACACTACTACTACTATTACAGCCTACTACTAATACTACTATATCCTACTACTACTACTACTACTACTACTACTACTACTACTACTACTACTACTACTACTACTACTACTACTACTACTACTACTACTACTACTACTACTACTACTACTACTACTACTACTACTACTACTACTGTAGCCTATTACTAATACTATTACTACTACTACTACTACTACTACTTTTTCTACTGCTTTTATCAAGGCTTGCAGGAGCGTTCACATCATCTGGTCTGTGGTGCATGACATTACACTTTTGCAGCAGCCATTTTCCTGATTTGGACAAAGTCTCATACAGTATGATATCAAACAAGGCTGTTGAGATGTTGTTCAGTTGGACAATTGGCTGTTCCGAGGAGGGGTTTCACATGCTTTCGAGCAACGCTGTACTTATTGTACTTATTTTATGCCTATTCTTATGTCTGCACTTTCTACATTGCACAATTTTTATTGTCTTTTTATACCTATTCTTATGTCTGTCTGCACATTATGCATTGCTTTTATTCTGTCGACTGTATGCTAATTCTATGCCTATGTTCATTTTATGCTATTTGCTGTGAAGCACTTTGAGCTACAATCCATGTATGAAAGGTGCTATATAAATAAAGTTATTATTATTATTATTATTATTATTATTATTATTATTATTATTATTATTATTATTATTATTATTATTATTATTATTATTATTATTATTATTATTATTATATGGTGTCTTGTCTCTATTTCAGGACGCTGGCTGGCTCACAGGTATGAAGGAAAGTGAGTGGAAAACACGTGGGGCTACAGCCCAAAAAGGACTCTTCCCAGAGAACTTCACGCAGCGCTTGGAGTAAACGTCTGAGGGTCGGAGGAAAGATGATTTGCAGAGGGACGAGGCAGAGGGGAGCCCATGACCTCTGACCCGTCTGCTGACCCGTCCGTGACCTTGTCTGCTAGACGAAACAAGGCTTGCTCTCTCTAACAGAGGAAACGAACACAAACAATCTACAAAAACCAAACCACGTGTTAATAAACACTAGTACGTACTCGACGCATAAAGCAAAGATTAACAAGAGCATGACGCGATAGTATGGTCTACCCTCCTCCGCGAATTGAGACGTTTCCTTTTTTTTTTTTTTTTTTTTTTAAATCTGTTAAAGCATACGAAAAATCTATGTGTGCTTTGTTGGGAGTGTGGCGACCTCCACGTGTTAAGCCCCTGTCTGCTTTCAGGAGAAACAAAGTGGGAGATTCCGTCCTGAGGGGGGGGAAACTTACCTTACCTTCTCTGCACCAAGTGTATTGTACCGATTCTGTCCCTTTGCGGCAGAAGGGAATCCGAATCTGTAGTGCTATGATCTATTTAACCGCTCCTGAGTGTTAACATGAGACTTTTCAGTGTTTTCTTTCGGACATTTCAGCCATAAATGTTACCTTGCATCACTGTTAGTGTTCTGTTGTAGTGTCATGGCTGAACGTGTGTGTGTGTGTGTGTGTGTGTGTGTGTGTGTGTGTGTGTGTGTGTGTGTGTGTGTGTGTGTGTGTGTGTGTGTGTGTGTGTGTGTGTGTGTGTGTGTGTGTGTGTGTGTGTGTGTGTGTGTGTGTGTGTGTGTGTGTGTGTGTGTGTGTGTGTGTGTGTGTGTGTGTGTGTGTGTGTGTGTGTGTGTGTGTGTGTGTGGCTGTGGTGGTCATTTCTTTGGCATACGTGGTGTTGTTGACATTGTTCATTGACGAGACGTGCCGTGCTCTTGCCAAAAAGATAATCTACGTAAACCGTCCGAGCGTCGGTGGGACATGGGGTTAGATTCCAGCATGAAAAGAAAAAAAAACACAACGTTCTTTATGAAATCGAGGTGTATAGAAGTGTGGCAGATACGGCTTTGCAAAGTTGAATAAAATTATCTATAAATAAAAATGTAGCTCCCTACCACAAAACAAATCATTGTATATCCCTATACCTTATATATATCTGTTAGAACACGATGTACAAGAAACCAACAAGTCAACCAGCGGAAGATATGAAGATATTTATTTGTGAATGAAATTCTATGTTCTGATAAATTGATTTAACTTTATATTTTTTAAGCCTATGATCACAGGGAAGGTGGGGTGAGAAATCAGATATGCAATCTATATCATTGGTTTATATAGGGTCTCGATAGTTCAACTGTGCAGTATATCAATGGATATGATGTCACTTCCTGTGTTCGTACAGTTAGCCCTCACTGTAGACTTTTTTGTTTTTGTTTTTTGTGATGTACATATTCCACTTGTGATTATTTATCGAAAGGTGAATAAAGAATAGTTCATATGGTACAGTTGGTCACTTTCATTTGGACATATTTGGGTTATTACTTTTACTGAAAAAGACTGCCTCAAACCTGTACTATGCAACATTTGAATAGAAAAGTATTGCTTCTGTAGCAATCTAAACAGTGACGCTTGAAACCCAGTGGAACTAACGATCTGAGCCCTTCTGGTCGGGCACGACCAATGGCCGCCAACCTTCTCTGCAAACAGGAAGTGCATGATTTACATGTTAGAACTACATAAAAGGCACATTTCTAGAGCATAAATGTGAATGACACAAACAGTCACTGTTATATTGACGAGGCTTAACCCGAGGTTCAATAAGATTCCTTTATTGACTCGTTCGTATCTGCATCCATTCATGTCGCTCACGTCTGTCACGTTCAACTCGTGTGTGTCGCCTTCCTGGTGACGTCACAATAACAACGACAATCAAAGAGGTTCAAACCCGAACCTAATACATCACATCCTTCTCTTTAACATATTTTTTTTTCTCAAACAGAACTTAGTATTCTACCTTTGGCTTTGTTTAGCTTGAACTCTTGCTAACACGTCCTATTTCCCAAAAAACAAACTTAACAAACATTTCCCAACTTAAATGTTTACTCAGAGCATCCACCTGCTGTAAATGAAATAACAATGTTAGTCACAGGACAACTTTCACTTTAAAGGATCCTGTAACTTAAACCCACTTGAACCATGACATAATGCAAAGCACTTAATGCGAAAACTTGAATATGAAAATACTCCAAGAACATGCATATGAAAACACTCCAGTTACTCTCTGTATCTAGGAGGTAGTTTAACTGGTCTACCAGACCTAGTCTGATACGGCTGCGTTTCAGATTGTCCATCATGTGTCTCTGTTTGGTCTGCAACACCTGTGTTCTCTGCTGAATGTGTGCGTGTTGCCAGATTTTCTCTCGTGTCACAGTCCACGTTCTGGTAAGCATCCTGTTCATTTGTAGATGGAAAAGTTCTCTCCTCCGTTTGTCTCAGGTATTTTCTGTTTCTCCTGTACTGTCTCCCATCCGGTGTGCGAACCACATATGAACGCGGTTGGTCATGTTTGTGCAGGACCACGGCCGGCTGCCATGTTTCACCTCTTTGAACCCTGACGTTTTCTCCTGCTTGTAGGTCAGGCAGTCTTTTTGTTTGCCTGTCGAAGTAGAGTTTTTGTTTCTCCTGTTTGTCACTCAACTGCCTACGCACGTATGTAGTTCCTTCTGGAGTGAGCAGTGATGTCGAGGCAGGCAGTTTTCCTTTCAGCCGCCGTCCCATGAGCAACTGTGCCGGTGATAGTCTTACACCTTCCAGAGGTGTGTTGCGATACTCCAATAGCGATATGTAGGGGTCGCCATTACTTCCTTCTGATTTCTTCAGCATATTTTTGATAGTCTGTACTGTTCTTTCTGCTTGCCCATTTGACTGGGCGTGACCGGGACTCGACGTGGTGTGGATGAATTCCCAGCTTTCTGCAAAGTCCTTGAACTCAGCACTGGAATACTGAGGACCATTATCCGTGAAGACAACATCAGGAATGCCATGTCTGGCAAATATTGATTTCAGTCCGACAATGACAATGCCACTGGTAGTGTCTCTCAGTTTTGTGATTTCCGGGAACTTTGAGAAATAGTCCACACACAGCAGGAACTCAGATCCCTTATAATGAAAGAGATCACTCCCTACTTTTGACCACGGTCTGTCTGGTACTGGGTGTGGGAGCAACGGTTCTCTCTGATTGTTGTTCCTGTTCTCATTACATATGGCACACTGAGATACCATCTCCTCAATTTGTGAAGACATGCATGGCCAATATAAAATGTCTCTGGCTCTTTCCTTGCACTTAACAATTCCTAAGTGTGACTCATGGATTTTGTTAATAATTTCTTGTCTCAACTGCTGCGGAACAATGAGCTTCGCTCCCTTGAACATCAGACCATCTGCGTGTGAGATTTCTTCTTTAAATGTCCAATAGGGTTGAATTTCCTTTTGTACAGCACTTCTGTCTTTCGGCCATCCCTTGAGTGTGGTTTCTTTTAGTAGCTGCATTTCGGGGTCTTCTGCCGTTGCTGTTCTGAATGTGTGCAGTTTCTCCTCTGATATCGGCAGCTGCAGAGTGATCATATTCACTTCCAAGTCTTTCTCCAATAGATCTTCTTTCTGCTCTTTCAGGAACGCTCGACTTAGAGCATCTGCAATATGAAGTTCCTTGCCTGGCCTGTAGGTGACTTTTAGGCTGTACCTTTGCAACCTAAGCAGCATTGACTGTAGCCTCATAGGAGCTTGGTGTAAAGGCTTTTTAAAGAAGCTCTCCAAAGGCTTGTGGTCGCTGTCAACGTGTATGCTTTTTCCATAAACATACTGATGGAATTTTTCACATCCATAGACTATATAGCAAGTAGCTCTTTTTCTATCTGGGCATACCTGCGCTGACAGTCAGTGAGAGACCTAGACCCAAAAGCTACAGGTTGCTCATCTTGTAGTAGGACCGCTCCGAGGCCTTCTGAGCTGGCATCTACTGACATAGTCACTGGTTTGTTGACGTCATAAAACTTCAGGGTTGGAGCACTAGTGACCAGCTGTTTGATTTGTTCAAAACTCCTCTTTTGTGGTTCCTCCCAGTGCCACTCTATGTCATTTTCAAGCAGCTTCCTTAACGGTGCACTGACATCTGACAGATTTGGTATGAACTTGGCGAGATATTGAACCATACCATTGAACCTGAGCAGGTCCTGTTTGTTCTGTGGTGGGGGTATTTGTGTCACTGCTCTCACCTTCTCCCCATCTGGTTTCAGCCCACTGGCGCTGAGTATGTGTCCTATGTATCTTATTTCACTTGTCCTGACAGCGCACTTGTTCCTGTTCAGTTTCAAGTTGTATTCCCTTGCTCTGTCTAACAGTTTAAGCACCCTGTGGTCGTGCTCTTCCTTGGTGTTTCCCCATACAAGCATGTCATCTATGATGTTTACGACACCTTCTAGACCTTCAATCATCTGTGCTATTGCCCTTTGAAACACCTCTGGCGCAGATGAAATACCAAACGGTAGACGTAAGAATCTGTACCTACCTATGGGAGTGTTAAAGGTGTATAGCTTTGAACTTTCTTCGTCAAGCTTTATTTGCCAAAAACCCTGATTAGCGTCTAACACTGAGAAGAACTTGGCGTTTGGCATACGGGAAACTACTTCCTCCACAGTGAGCAATGGGTAATGCTCCCGTTTAATAGCTTCATTTAAGTCCTTAGGATCCATGCAGATTCTGATTTTATTTGGTTTGACCACAGTCACCCCACTCAGTTGGCTCAATCTGCCTTGTTATTACCCCCAATTTCTCCATGCGCTGTAGTTCCGCAACTACCCTGTCTCTGAGCGCGACTGGGACCTTCCTGGGAGCATGCACTACAGGTGTAACAGTGGGGTCAACTTGAATATGATGCTGACCGGGTAAGCAGCCCAGTCCACTGAACAGATCATCATAATCCTTAAGAATGTCACTTTCCTTGGAAATGTCATGCATTCTCTTTACTAAACCTAGTTTCTCACAAGTGGCTCCGCCTAGTGTAGCTGGTACATCCTGCTGTGTAATTTCAAACTCTATATTATGCTTTTGGCCTTTGTACTCACATGTCAGTGCTCTCTTGCCCAGTGGTGAAATCTTTTGCCCAAAGAAAGCAACTAGTTTGCATTTGCTCACCCTGAGTCTGCCTCTAACGTCCAGTTCATTCAGCGTTTTCACTGACATGGCGTTGCAGTCAGCGCCTGTATCCAGTTTGAAAGTCACTGCTTTTCTGTTTATCCTCACTGTTTCATTCCACGGATTTTCCTTGAATTTTGTCTCCATCAGTCTGATGTGTTTTTCCTGCTCCACTTCGACTGTGCCGATGAACATTTCCTCCTCATCACTCTCACTCTGCTCAATTGCATGCAGCTTTTTTTTATATTGGTGCTGTGGTGGGCCCTGCGCTCTACACACCTTGGCAAAGTGATTTCTCTTGTGGCATGATTTACATGTTTGTCCAATTGCCGGACATGTCCTTGTTCCATGTCTGTAACCACATCTGTAGCAACTTGACTCATCTGGTTCAGTATGACCTGTGCTATCTGCAACTTTACTGTCTTTTGGCCTGACTGTTCTCAGTCTGTTCACATCCACCTCTTCTGTCAGTGCTTTAACTTGACTGGTTGTGATCTCACTCGCACGGCAAATATCCAAGGATTTTGCTAGTGTCAGATCTGCTTCTCTTAACAGTCTGCCTCTTACTTGGTCATTAGTTATGCCACACACTATCCTGTCTCTTATCAGGGATTCGTTCAACTGACCAAATTCACAATCATTGGCTTTATCCGTGACATAGGCATCTATTGTTTCTGACTGTTTGTCATGTGCCTTATATATGGCAAGTTTTTCCGGGGCTCACAATAGTCCTGAAATTTCTTCTTCAGTATGTCTATTTTGTCTTTTTCTTCTGCAGTAAAGACAAAAGTAATACATACTTTAATCGCCTCCTCTCTGGCGACATGAAGAAACGTCGCACACTGCACTTTTTGAGACTTTTCTGAGATGCCGCTGGCGATGCTAAATAGTTCGAAGCGCTGTGTCCAATTCCTCCAATTTTCAGCAAGATTGCCTTGCAGACTAAATGGCATCGGAGGTTAAAACTGCGCCATCCTCTTATTCCAATTTTACTTCTGACACCATGTTATATTGACGAGGCTTAACCCGAGGTTCAATAAGATTCTTTTATTGACTCGTTCGTATCTGCATCCATTCATGTCGCTCACGTCTGTCACGTTCAACTCGTGTGTGTCGCCTTCCTGGTGACGTCACAATAACAACGACAATCAAATAGGTTCAAACCCGAACCTAATACATCACAGTCACAACAGTCAAAGTGACCTTGAAGATGTTTTTATCATCTTATCTTTATTTTCTGTGTAAAACACGGCACCCCCCCCATCCCCTTATATATACAAGTATATAGGTAAAAATATATATAATTGTGGGGGCACCAATGGTTTTTGACACTCAAAAGGGCACTTTAGCATGACATTTTTCAACTGTGGGGGCACATGGTCAAGTTTAGACCATTGTAAGGGCACCAATGGGCCACGTTCTTTGGTTTTCGCCACTCAAAAGGGCACTTTCGTGTGAAATTTGTCAACCGTGGGGCACCAGGGGGGGCGGCAGTGTCGCTGCGCCTTCTTGCCCCTTCCTGTATTTACAGCTGATCTGCTTGTTAATTTTTTATGTAAAAGAAAAACTGAAAAAAAAGGCTCTCCAGGGGGGCAACTCAGCCAATCAGAGTAAACGGACTGTTGCCCGGGCAACAATAGCCCATACCTGTGCACATCCCTGCTCTCATGACCATAGGCTGCTGCCATTGTGTGAACGTTACATAGTGCATTTTAGTTCATCATCCACTGTTGCTGAATAGGCCCATGCTGAGGATACTGCAATAACAATAGGATGTACCAGTGGTTTACAAGTAATGTTGTAGCCAATTTAATGATTTTCTGCCTTTATGTTACTGTATGAAGGCACCGTGTCATCATGAAAGTGTTGACCAATTAGCAGGCAGTGGGCTCAGGAGGCGGGGCTCATGTGCGCTTAGGTGCAGTCTATATGTATGGGTTCACAGGTGTGCAGCGGCAGGGAATTTGGGTAATTACCACCGGGAAGCCACACTATCTTTTTACCGTGCTCGTTTGTTTGTTTTCAGTTACATTGAGTCACTTTTTGAGTTTATTTTGTATGCTTATATTTGTCCACACCGCAAGTAGTAATAAAACTCTCAACAGTAACCAAGGAGAAGACATCATTTTATTATCAACAAGCATCACGCGTATGAAAGAGCTTCACCCAGTATTTCCCTCACTGGCAACATTTCTTGTTAGGTTGCCCTTACACAAGTAAAAAGATAAGCTTCTAAACAAGATTGTTTTCGAAGACAAACAGATACGGAAGGAGTCAAGGAACAGCGCCCCTTTCATTGACGTTTCTGCCGATTCAACCACGATATCAACATGCACGCAGCACAACGCGGAACAACACATCAAAGAAGTTACGGTGAGACGGATTCATGAATGAATGGAATAAAGTTGTGGAAGGAGTGGCCTCGCGCAAATGGATAAAGGCAAATCCTACCAAGAATTCTAAATAAAACCTCCGCCTATTGTTTGACATTGTAGACATGAGTAGCGTGGGGAATCAGGAAATTAACGTTGAAATGGAGGCAGCTGTCAATCAAGATGAAACAGACAATGAACTTGGCAAAAGGCTTTCTAAGCCCACATTTAAAGCTTTGGAAACAAAGATCATGTTGTTGCATAAAGAAAGGAACTTTGGACTGAAACAATTGTGTAAAATGGCTAAAGAGTTGGATCAAATGATGTGCTCAAATGAAAATATTTCCGTCATGCAAATTAAGCACGACACACTGTGGAAGTTGGTTGGTGAAACTACACGGGTACATGAATCACTAAAACCTCTATTGCCCGATGACGAAATGTCTAAACAAACAGAATGGTTTCAAGGTCACCTGCACAATGTTAATCAAATCATTGACAAAATGGAGAAATGGGTGTGTGCTAATAGGGAGCAGTGCATGCCCACACAAGTTGATGACAATGATTACGAATTCAATGATGTGCCCAATGCAACTGAGGGTGTGGTTGACCCAAAGAACAATGCTGTTTCGAGTACAAATGAGGTTCTGAATAACAACGGTTCAAATAACAATGCTGTGTCATATACAAACGAGGGTCTTGATAATGATGGTTCAAATTTCAACTTTGTGTCAAATGGAAACGAGGAGGTGAATAGTATTGGGCCAGATGACAGTGTTTCCAATACGGGTAAATCAAGGGTGTCACGTGGTAGTTCTACCCGACACTCAATGTCATCAAACATTTCTGCATCCATGGCACAGGCAGAGATGGCGGCACTCATGGTATTGGAAATGACTTTAAAAGAAAGTCACGAAATGGAAGCCCAGGAGGCACAAATAAGAAAAAAAAGACAATTGCTTCAACTACAAAGTCAAATTGCTGCTCAGACAGCTAAGGTGAATGTTCTCAGGAACAGAGGGTCTGACATTGAACGCAGAGTTACAGATGGAATGAACTCTTATGCATCAAAAGAAAAGGCTGTTCTCAACCCCTCTGCTGTACAATGCATTCCATCAATGTCAGATTGTCATGTCAGCTATCCACCAACAGGAGGGAGTGGACCTGCAATGGCAATTGATGCACAGCCAATGGATTCAACACAGCAATACAGATTTCCACCAACAGGAGGCAGCAAACCTGCAAGACCAACTCAATCACACCAAAAGCTATACAAGCAGCACAGTACTGTAGCCACTCGGCACAAGGAAATCAGTTCTCACGGAACCAAAACAAAACCAAGTGCCTTCACTGCAAGCATGCCACAACGATCTCAACACCTACCTCCTGCTGTATGTTCACCGCAGCAACCCATTCAAAGCAGTGAGGATCAAGGCAATATCTTCACGATCATGCAGAAGCAAAATTACATTACAGCATTACTTGTGCAACAGCAAGTTTCCTTATCACTACCCCCCAGGGATATACCAATCTTTGATGGAAACCCTTTTGAATACAACACATTCATTAGAGCCTTTGAACATGGAGTGGAAGGAAAGGCTGTTAATAGTGTGGACTGCTTGTACTACCTGGAGCAGTACACTAGAGGGCAACCTAAAGAGCTGGTAAAGAGCTGTCAACATATGCCATCCGACAGGGGGCACAAGGCAAGAACGCTTCTGCATGAACGTTTTGGAAATGAGCAGAAAATAGCCACTGCATATATGGAGAGAGCGTTTGGATGGGTACCTATAAAATCAGAGGATATCAAGGCTTTGCAAGCATTTTCGTTGTTTCTACGCATCTGCTGTAATGCCATGGAAGACATCAGCTATATGTCTGAGATGAACATGTCATCAAACCTACGGGCAATAATCATGAAGCTACCTTACAAACTCAGGGACAGATGGAGAAACATTGCTTTTGAATACCAGGAGAGACACCATCGTCAAGCAGGTTTCAGTGAAGTTGTCACCTTCATTGAAAGACAAGTGTCTATCGCTTCTGACCCACTGTACGGGGACATTCTAGACACTGTTGTCTCAATGTCAAAGTTAAAGATTGGAAACAAATCTTCACAAGGACGCCTGCAGGAGAGAGGAAGCAGTTTTGCTACCTTTGTGGCACCCGTTGAGTTTGACAACCAAGAGGAGAGAGACAAACCAATAAGAGAATCCTGCCTGCTATGTGAAGAGGGTCACAGTGTGGAAACATGTTGTAAAATGGAGAAGAAGCGGCATGGTGAAAAAATAGACTTTCTAAAAAGAAAGGGCGCTTGCTTTGGATGCTTACATGTCGGGCACATAAGTTCACAGTGCCATAGTAGGTTGTTTTGTAAAATATGTAACCTAAGACATCCTACCATTCTCCATATTCATGAAAGGGAATGGAAAGAACTAAGATCACGACAAGATGGCACACGAGATGAAAACAGAATGAGTCAAGTCACCACTCCCAAAACTTGTGGCCACATAGGGCCGGAGCACACAATTGCGTCTTGTCTATTGTACCTGTCAAGATCAAGGCAAAGAAAGGCAACACAGTCTTAGAAACGTATGCATTCTTAGACCCCGGCAGTTCATCCACTTTCTGCTCTGAGCAACTCATGAGGAAGCTCAACTTGACAGGAAGGAGCACTAGATTCCTGATGAAAACAATGAACCAAGAAAACTTCGTCAACAGTCAAGTCATTTCAGGACTAGAGGTTGCAGCACTAAACAGTGACACCTACATTGAGTTGCCTGATGTGTACACCCAACACAAGATGCCTGTGACTCGATATAACATCCCGCGACAGAAGGACTTGTATGCTTGGCCATATTTAAACACTGTGGAAATTCCTGCTATTGACGCTGACGTGGAGTTGTTGATAGGAACTAACACTCCAGACGCAATGGAGCCATGGGAAGTCATAAACAGCAGGGGTAAAGGACCTTACGCTGTTAAAACCCTGTTGGGATGGGTTGTTAACGGACCGTTGAGAGAAGGCGGTGACAGTGGGATCGGCTGCCCCACGGTCAAAGCCAACCGCATTTCCATTGCTCAGATAGAGGAATTGTTGGTTGAACAATACAACCATGACTTCAATGAGAAATCAACAGCAGACAAGCCAGAAATGTCCATAGAAGACCTCAAGTTCATGCAGATTGTCAATACTTCAGCCGAACTAAAGAATGGACATTACTGCTTGCTATTGCCTTTTAGAGAGGACAACGTTGTCATGCCCAACAACCGCCACCTTGCTGAGCAAAGAGTCCTTGGCCTAAAAAAGAAATTAAATAAAAACCCTATCTTCAAAGAAGAATATACTAACTTTCTCAATAACGTCATAAGCAACGGCTACACGGCGAGAGTGCCAGAGCACCAGTTGGAAGGAAAAGAGGGAAAGGTGTGGTATATCCCTCACCACGGGGTACACCATCCTAAAAAAAAAGACTTGCGAGTGGTTTTCGACTGCACAGCAAGTTACAAGGGAGTGTCACTCAACACCAAGCTACTTCAGGGACCCGACTTGACAAATTCCCTGCTTGGAGTTCTCACAAGGTTTCGCCTAGACTCTGTAGCAATTATGGCTGATGTAAAGGCTATGTACCATCAAGTCCACGTGGCAAAACGGGACGTGGATTTCCTTCGCTTCCTCTGGTGGCCAGGAGGTGATCTAACACAGCCACTCACTGAGTACAGAATGACTGTCCATCTGTTTGGTGCAGTATCATCACCCAGCTGTGCTAGCTTTGCCCTCCGGAAAACGGCTGAAGACAACAAAGCAGACTTCCCAGTCCACGTAACGGATACCATCCAGCACAACTTCTATGTGGATGCCTGAAATCTGTGTCCTCAGAGGCAGAAGCCATATCCTTGGTTACAGACCTTACAGCCGTATGCCAGTTGGGAGGTTTCCAATTGTTGAAGTGGATGAGCAACAGCAGATCTGTGTTGGAAACCATTGATGTTGAAAAAAGAGCCAAGAATGTAAAGGAACTGGACTTCGACAGGGACAGCCTTCCTGTCGAGAGAACCCTAGGACTGCAATGGTGTGCAGAAACTGACACCTTTAGGTTCAAAATGTCAGTTCAGGACAGACCATTCACAAGGCGAGGTCTTTTGTCTGTCGTCAGCTCAGTCTACGACCCTATTGGGTTTCTAGCACCCTTCACATTACCTGCCAAGATGTTGCTGCAAACTCTATGTAAACTGGACTACAGTTGGGATGAGCGTATTCCTCAAAAGTATCAGTTACAATGGGTGGGGTGGCTAGAGAATTTGAAAAGACTCAGCACCTTTAGTGTGCCAAGATGCTTTCAACCCAAAGATTTTGGACAGCTCACCACTTCTCTGACGCCAGCGAGAATGGCTATGGCACAGTTTCATACTTGAGGCTGCAAAACAATAATGAGAAGGTCCACCTGTCTTTTGTTCTAGGAAAAGCACGGGTTTCTCCTTTAAAGAGTGCGACAATTCCAAGGATGGAACTGACAGCTGCTGTACTGGCAGCAAGAGTTGACAAGCTCCTGATATCAGAGTTACAACTGGAACTGGAAAACTCGACCTTCTGGACAGACAGCACAACGGTGTTAAAATACATCAGGAATGAAACAAAGCGCTTTAACACCTTTGTTGCTAATCGGATTGCTGCTATCAGAGAAGCTACAGATATCTCACAATGGAGGTACGTTGACACAAAGCGGAACCCAGCAGACGAGGCCTCCCGCGGGGTGAAAGTTGAACACATTCTCACCTGCAGTAGATGGATCCACGGCCCGGAGTTCCTTTCCAAAAGTGAGGAAGAGTGGCCTGTTAACATTATGGATACAAGTTCCATCAACAGTGATGACCCAGAGGTCAGAGGAGAGGCCTCAGTTAATGCTGTCATCATCAACGACGCACCACAAGCAACAAATCAGCTGATAACTTACTTCTCCTCATGGAACAGACTTAAGACCTCAGTTGCATGGTTTCTTCAGCTAAGGAAGACGCTGCAGGTGCTGCTTCAAAGGAGAAAAGAACTACAAGCTGCTCTGTGCAGCACCGAGTTTGACATAACTCACAAGAACAAAGTGGAAGAGGACATGAAGAGTTTCAGAGCCACAATGGGTGGTCACACCTTATGTCCTGAAGACATCGACACTGCGGAAAGAGCCATCATTCAATACTGTCAAATGGACAAGTTTAGTGATGAAATCACTGCTTTAAAAGAAGGAACATCTGGAGTAAAGAAAGGCAGCCACATTTGCAGACTTGATCCAGTACTGGATCACGGACTTTTGAGAGTGGGAGGAAGACTTAGCAAAGGAGCAATGCCCGATGATATAAAACATCCAGTCATTCTTGGTAAAGGTCAACACATCACCACTCTCATCTTACGCCACATGCATGAACAGCTGGAACACTGTGGAAGGAACCACCTGCTTTCGGGACTTCGCAGATGGTACTGGATCACCAAAGCAAATGTGGCTGCCAGAAAAGTACTCAACTCCTGCGTTGTCTGTCGACGAAACAGAGGAAAGCTGGGCGAGCAAAAGATGGCAGATTTACCAAAGGAAAGGTTGCAAGCTGACTTTCCACCGTTCACAAATGTCGGCATAGACTATTTTGGACCATTTGAGGTGAAGAGAGGCCGTAGCCTCATCAAACGATACTGGAAATGGCCTACTCATTGGACACCAGTTCTTGCATTAACGCCATACGCAGATTCGTTTCTAGAAGAGGCCAAGTGTCACACATTAAGTCCGACAACGGCACCAATTTTGTTGGGGCAGAACGTGAGCTGAGAGAAGCTTTAACTCACCTAAACCAAGAGAAAATATCAAACTCACTACTTCATCTTGGAGTAAAGTGGAGTTTCAACACTCCAGCTGCATCTCATCATGGAGGAGTGTGGGAAAGGGTCATTCGCATGGTCAGGAAGGTGCTGACTTCTGTTCTTCATCAACAACATCTAGACGACGAAGGATTACAAACATTCCTGTGTGAAGTAGAGGCCATATTGAACGACCGTCCCATTACGAACGCCTCAGAGGATCCAAATGACCTTGAACCTTTGACCCCGAATCACATTCTTCTGTTAAAGGGCAAACCTTCCCTACCACCAGGGCTCTTCAGCAAAATTGACTCTTATTCTAAACGTCGATGGAGGCAAGTTCAATTCCTCTCCAACCTTTTTTGGCACAGGTGGGTTCGAGAATATGTACCACTGTTGCAGGAGAGACAACGATGGACAAAGGACAAGAGGAACTTTGCCACAGGGGACATCATCATGATTGCGGACTCTAATGCCCCTCGTGGATCCTGGCTGTTGGGCAAGGTACTGCAGACCTTTCCTGACAGACATGGACTTGTGCGATCCGTGAAAGTTCAAACCAAATATAACACTCTGGAGCGACCGATCACCAAGATCTGTCTTCTTTTGGAAGCTGATTAGATTAATAACCATTTTTTCCTTTGGACATAGGAGAAGTTTCCATGATCATAAAGATCTACTTTCTATTGGACACTGAGTAGACTGAAGCCAATTTTCTATTACTGGGGTTACCAACCCTACTGGATTACACAAACTTTATGAACTACATGAATTTTGAACTATCGCCAAGATCTGTCTTCTTTTGGAAGCTAATTATATTATTATCTGTTTTTTCCATCGGACTGCATGAACTTTGAGCACTACGAATTAAATATCAACGCGGACTACGCACTTGGCTACAACCACTTGCATGCATTGAATTGTTACATGTTTATATAGTATCAATTGGGGCCCGGAGTGTTGTAGCCAATTTAATGATTTTCTGCCTTTATGTTACTGTATGAAGGCACCGTGTCATCATGAAAGTGTTGACCAATTAGCAGGCAGTGGGCTCAGGAGGCGGGGCTCATGTGCGCTTAGGTGCAGTCTATATGTATGGGTTCACAGGTGTGCAGCGGCAGGGAATTTGGGTAATTACCACCGGGAAGCCACACTATCTATCTACCGTGCTCGTTTGTTTGTTTTCAGTTACATTGAGTCACTTTTTGAGTTTATTTTGTATGCTTATATTTGTCCACACCGCAAGTAGTAATAAAACTCTCAACAGTAACCAAGGAGAAGACATCATTTTATTATCAACAAGCATCACCGTCGCGTATGAAAGAGCTTCACCCAGTATTTCCCTCACTGGCAACATTTCTTGTTAGGTTGCCCTTACAAGTAAGATTTGCATAAATTATCTGCAAACATTACATTACATTTAGTCATTTAGCTGAATGCTTTTATCCAAAGCGACTTACAAGTTCTGTACGAAGTCAGCAGGAAGGGTACAACTCTTACAGCTGAGTAACAATGTTCATCAAACAGTGCTGAAACGTGGGTGCTGCAGTGTTGAGTGCATAGTAGTAAAGACATATTAATATCGTGGGAAGAGTGCATGACAGTAAGAAGGTTAGTGTTTTCTTTTTATTATAATTTTTCCCCCTTCATTTCAGGTATTGATTGAAGAAGTGTGTTTTTAGTCAACGGCGAAAGATTTCTCTGGTTTCGGCTGTCCTGACTGGTGGGAAGTTTGTTCCACCATTGTGGAGTGAGGACCGAGAATAGGCAGCTTCTCTTTGATGACCCTCCCGGAGCTCGGATAGGAGTGGGTCTGAGGCGGCCAGAAGACATTAGAATCTTGGTCACATGACATTCCCATCACAATAATATGATTGATGGCACTAAGCCCTCTTTACACTGATATTGGTGCTTGTTTTGCCTTCCACCGTGGTTTTTGAATGAAATAAATGCATTAAAGCTGCAGTAGGCAACTTCGGAGAATAGCAGCGTGAGTTTACCTGCCCGGCAGAAATAGAGCAAGTTCTGCATCACTTTTCAAGCCAATGCACCAAGCAACAAAGGCTTTCCACAGACTCCCAGAGGCACCTTTAGCAGAAATAACTTAAGTAATAGTAATTAATTTTATGAGCTTGTGATCTTGAATTTATGTACAAAACATGATGGGTTAGAAATAGAATAGAATAGAAGTACTTTATTGATCCCGAGGCAAATTCAACATTACAGATCACTCACAATAAACATTTAGGTAGTCAAATCAAAAATAGGAATACAAATACAGTCTATATACATTCTAAAATATACATATACAGTAATTGTACAGTAATAAATGTAGAAGAAAAAGTTAGATATATAATGTGTTGTAGAGAGGCACATTAGCTAGCTCTGTTAGTCCTGGGAGTATAAATGTATCCAGACAAAATATTGTTTATTATTACTTAGAGGTATAGGCAAAAGCAGTTTTCACCAGCATGTAAACTAGTTGTAATAGTAAAACCTACTCCACTAGAGGGCGCACACACACTGAGAATGAGGTTTCAAATGCCATGGCTCAAAACATACCACAGACATGGCTATGAAGTCTATTATATTCATGTGTCTGTCTGCTCTTACTGGTGCTGATACCTGTAGTTACTGAGGCTTCCAGCAGTGGTGGAAATATTTTTTGAAATATAGTAAATTAAATATTGTAAATCTACATTCAGCACATTTAAGCTACCACGGGAAATGGGATATGACTTCATACACATGATTTCTTAATAGTTCAAAAGATTCAAGATTCAAGATTATTTATTGTCATGTGCACAGTTAAGCTAAACAGACAGTTTGCCATTTCAATACTTGACAAAAAAATAACTATTTTAATACAAGCGAATGCTAAATGCAATGCAAAAAAACGTACAGTCAGTAGTAGTCAGTCCAACGTGCTGGGTCTTTTTTCTCAGTTCTCAGGGGCCAGGTGGGTGTAGCTAGCTCCTGTGGGGGAAATGTGTTAGATCTCCATAATGAATAATAAAAAATAAAAATAAACAATGATCATAACATTATAAAGAATTGTCATTTATTTATGACTCTTTGCTTTTTTATAGCATTTTACAGCCAAATAGAATTCAATTAAAACATTCAATTAACATTCAATTAAAAACATAATCCCATCATGACGTTTTGGTATTTCGGCCTCCACTGCTGGAGCATTGGTTCATTTTTGGTCAGATTTTTCCTTGCACGATTTTGCGCGCCGCGTGGGAGCAAATTCGAGACACATATTCGGTTGCAAAAAGGTGTCCCACGGTCTCCTCTATGGCCGTGAATATTTCCACGCGGATCGGAATCACGGCGCGCCCGTGGGACACTCTTCCGTTTCGGCGAGTTTATTCCACGCTTTCGGTTTTCCTTTTCTAAGCATTTTCGGGGCTACATGTGAATGAGTAAAAGTTGCGGGACGGCCAGATGTTTCCACGATAGAAAGCTTGCGTGGATCCCATAATAGGCTCACTTAATACAGCGTTTTTAAAATCACGCGACATTTTCAGGGTCGCGAGCCGACCTTTTCCCCTCGTTTTCGATGATGGAAGTGATTTAGGAAAAGCTTCGGCACGCCGAGAGGTTCCCGTGGATTTAATCTCGCGAGGATCGGGGCAATATTCGGCCCGTGGGAGCAGTCACGGGTTAATACAATGTTCAGAGTGCAGAGGGGAGGTGTGCAGAGGGGAGGCCACACTCAGGATTCTTCTCACAGCCCTGTTTTAAACTTTTAGGGTGTGGCAGTCAGCTCGAATCTGATTGGCTAGGATCGGATTTGGACTCTAGATACATGAATCACATGGTTGAGGCTGGAGAAAGAGACCTACCCCCTGCCTCCTCTCCTCTATAGCTGCAGTGAGCACAGTGAGTCTGACAGTGTGTTAGAGGGAGTGAGAAGGAGAAGATGCACAGATGAAGAAGAATGTAAACTATATTAAAAAAAAAGTATATATATATATATATATTTTTTATATTTCATATTTGATATTAATTCATATTTTAATAGGGAGACATGGCTTCCGTTGGCTTCCATAAGGATTCGCCACTGGTTATAATGGTATTAGGGGAACCAGTTTCTACGTCAAATGTATATACTCTCTTTTCTGGACTCTTTTCGTATCACAAACAGTATTGTATTTGCAAATCTGGTATGTCATAAATGTATAGATGTAGCAGTACTGTCTATCTGTATGTCATGTATGTCATTATATGTTATGATGAATTGAAAATGGGGGACCCTGATGAAACAAGACGAAAGTCTTTCTCTGGTCTGTATCCCCTTAACAATTGTATGTATTGAGCTGTACTGTATTGTACCCATTCTGCAATCTGTTAATAAAGTTTTCAATCAATCAATCAAAACCACTGTTTCGCTGGGGGTGCTGTTTCCCATAGATATATATAGAACACTAGATAGCTTACCCGCGCTGCCGGCCAATGGAGAGCGACGTCGTCTTAGGCGGCCATCTTGCCCCAGGCAGCTCAGCTACTGATAGATTGCTCAATTCTTTACCGATTTTCAAACGGGTTGGTTTGCTATAAACATCAAAGATGTAGTTATGATACTATATACATAAATGTATCTAAAGATGTTTTTTTTTTACAAACCGCTTGAATCATAGCCACGTTAATAATGCTTGTTGTAACTGAGGGGTACAATTCCCTGACTGTATTATATAAGTATGGTATCATTAAACCACTACTGTCTTATGTACATTACTACTGGCCATACAGTACACAGGTATATGATGAGAACACCTCCACAATGACACGGTTCCACACAAAACTGGGTTTAAGATTATTTATTAGCAGCAATGATAGTATATAATATAACAATACTTTACTTTACGTAGGGTGCGCTTATAAGGCAAAGGAATGTGCGTAAGCAAATCAATAACATATGTCCATTCTCATATTACGCAGGAGATAATGAATACCACCTGTATCTTAGGAATTATATCTATGGTACACTAATAAAGGCAGCGGGAGATACTGGTAGGGTCCCTCCGGTTGTAAGCCAGCAAGGGGAGAGGAAATGTTCGAATGCAAACTCTGGATCAACGGGGAATCAATAAGCTCCAGCTACGGGGGCGGTACATTACTCCCTTGATCAGCAGACGAAAGCAGCAGCTGTAATCCAGGTATGCGTGCAGCATAGGTGAAAGCCAGCCAGCCTCTCCAAGAGACGGGCTGGAGTGATGTTCCTCACGGGTAAATCCCACACAGTAGTGGGGTGTAGACGATTCTCCTCCGCTCCAATAGCCACAGGACCAAAGCAATATAATAATAATCCAGCCGGAAAGGGGCTCTGCATTCACCGGTGTAGATTCTCCGGTGCGCGGTACTTCACATTAACTAGGTCGAACTTGACGTTATTCCACCAAGCTCTGACACTTTACTATCCTATTCGCACGCGGTTATAAGTGCTCTATTTAGATGCACGGTTGCTCACTTCACTTGGTCGTTGACTCGTGATGAAGGCTTTACGTTTGAGGGTAACACGTTTCTAGGTTAACTCGTTCGAGAGTAACTCGAACTAAGACTAAGTGCTTCTGTATTCACCTGCGCCGTATTTATACGTTAGGTGAACAAACTAGTACCAGCTTTATTCCTGTCTCATATCCTTGCGCAGAGCCGTTCATGTCCAGGCAAGTCTTTGGCGGTGACTTTGAACCAGACCTTGGGGGTATGGCAATGGCGCCTAAGGGACCGCTGTCCAATAGGAGAACGAAATATTATGGTCTGTACTAGGTTAAAGGGATATTCCGTGTATATGTACAAGGAATACACAAGGGATATCAAACGATATACAAATATTATGCAATATATATCAATCAATAAATATATATATTCGGTTTAATCTGATCCTTCGTAACAGCCGCCTCCTAATTAGTCCCACCTAATTAGATAAGCAGAGACAGATTAACCGCACTGTCCACTACTCAATGTCCGTTGTGAGGGTAGGGCAATTCACAAAGTCGGGGGGTCATGGTCGTCATCAATAGTGCCGGGGAGCCTTGGCAACTCTATCGGCCTCGCCACGGGCCGGGTGTATGTCCGCCCTTGGACGAGCACTTCTGCCGCTCTGACCTTTCCGTCGGCACCAGTGGTCACTTTGCTTACGCGGCCGGCCAGCCACGCAGCTCGGGGTAGTGACTGGTCTATGATCATGACGACTGGACGGGATGAAGGGGGGTTTAGGAGGAAGCGGGCCTGAGACTGCTTTGATCTGTGCTTGGCTGTGCCTCCTCCTCCTCCGTCTGTTTCTCTTGTTTGCTCTGTACCCCGTCTGAGGAGGGGCCGGTTCCGGCCGCCCCGTCAAGGAGTCGCTTGGGGTGCTGGGTTCGAGGTCAGCTACGTCTGGAGCGCAGCTGAGGGGGGTGGAGTTCCGAACTCCCTCTTGTGCCCACGGTTCTCTCACAGGCCTCTCGCTTAATGTCAATAGCCTCTCAACGGGCTGTGCGAGGGAGTGGCCGGTGTCGCTCGCCTTTGTGTGTAGGCAGCGTGTAGACGTGGGTTGACTGTCAAGTCCGTAGAGGGGGCCCTGGAGCGTCCATCCCAGTCGGGTCTGAACCGCGACTGGGCATCCTTTGTGTCCGATGTGGGCCGCCTCAATTGGGAGAATGAGGTCCGCGTGGTCGGAGCCGATGAGCAGGGTCGGTGTGGCGCCGTCGATAAGCGGTATAGGTAGTTGACGTAGGTGCACATACTTAGCCATCAGCTGTGGGATGGGGTAGGTGTACTGAGACAGGCCTATGTCGTGGCTGGTGAAGACGTTGGTTATACTATACTGCTTCTCGGGCTGGTCCACCGCTGCTATCTTGAAGGAGACCTTTTCACCTTTTATGGTCTTCTGGTCCCTTCTGATGGTGCGTATTGTCATGGTACCTTTGGCACCCCGCAGGCCCAACTGGGCTGCTGCGGAAGCGAGGAGGAGAGTCTTTTCAGACCCATCGTCCAGGACGGCGTAAGTGTCCAGGACCTTGTCCTCGTAGCTCAGGAGCACTCTGACCACTTTGATGAGCACTCGGGGGGTCCCGCTATGCTGGTCAATGTGGAGCACTCCTGTTGGTCGGTTGCTTTGGATCGTCTGGGGTGGTGCCGACTCGCGGTCGTCCGAGTAGCACCGTGACTCCCAGTGTCTGCTGTAGCAGTCGGGACAGTAGGGAGCGGTCTGGTGGATCTTCGGTACTGGTGCCACCGCCTCGGCATGGTACATTACCGCGACAGGCCCACTCTGTTGTCCTGGCTGACGCTTGTTGATGTCATGCAGGACCTCCAAGTGGGTGCCGCCGCACCTGCCGCACTTCTTCTTCAAGCGGCACGCAGCTGCCATGTGGCTGCGCGCGCAGCGGAAGCAGCGGCGGTGGTCCTTGATCCACTGACTCACCTCATCCGTGGTCAGCTTCTTGAAATCGTCGCATTGATACAGCCGATGTTCCCCTTCACAGTACTGGCATTCAATCTTCCACTCCTCTTTCGTCGAGGGGGTGTCGTGGTTCTTGTGCTGCGGTACTGATTCGGCTTGGTGCATAACGGTCACCGACCGGCGGTTATCATTTAATCCCTGAGGTCCTGGTCTTGGGCTTGGTCCACTCCATACGAACGTGTCCAGTCGTAAGCTGCTGACCTCCCTGGCGAGGAACTCAGACAGGTCTAGGAGGGATGCCTCTGGGCCGTTGGGGTCATGGTGGTCTCTCTGCCGCCGAAAGCGCTCTTGTCGGGCGGGAGGGAGCTTCTCTAATATCCTCTCTACATTAGAGTTAGCGTACAGTTCGTATATCCCCTTTTCCTTTTGGGCCCCCAGCATCCCTACCAGGGACTGTACCTTGATAGAGAGGTCATCCAATGCTCTGTTGTCTCTGGCTGGGGGGAGACGGTCAATGTCTCTTATCTCCTGTATCACGTAGTCCCATATGCGTCCATAACGTTGGTCGAGGGCTACTAGAGCCGCGGTGTATGGGGTAGTAGAGTTGGAATATGCCAGCGCTATATTGTGCGCTCTGGGCACCTTCAGGTGCTTGAGTAGGATAGCATACTTGTACGTTTCATCCGGTACATCGGACATCATTGTCTCTAAGCACATTCATAGCTCTGTGTACTGTGCTCTGTTCTCGTGTGTGAAGTCCGGGAACGTCGGTGTGCCAAGGTACGATGCCATGGATGGCTGGCACATCGGTGAGCGTTGGGGGAGAGGCCTCCTGGGCGAGTCTCCCTGTGCGTGTCGTCTTGGGCTGGTACTTGGTGGGTACCGAAGCCCGGGTACCCAGGTGCTGTTCCTCGGGGCTGGCGGTGCGTCAAACTCACCCGTGAGTTGAGTCGGGGGTTTGTAGCGCAGTGCCTCGGGGCTGACGTCTGGGCTGTACTGGACCTCCTGGTCCAGAGTACGTTGCTGCTGGTCGGGGCTGTACTGGGCCTCCTGGTCCAGAGTACGTTGCTGCTGGTCGGGGCTGTACTGGGCCTCCTGGTCCAGAGTACGTTGCTGCTGGTCGGCTTGACATTCCTCCTCTTCCTCTTCCTCTGCTAGGTCCTGGAGTCTTCGGTTCAGTCTCTCGGCGTGGTCCGGTTCTTCCCGGTTGCTGGGTCTCGTATGGACCGGCCGGGGAGGGGGTTCGGAGACGTGGACAGGATCCTCCTGTTGGCGGGGTCCCGGGTCGCTTGGTCGGGTAGGGGAATGTGTCCTAGACCCTTATCTTGACGATCTCCGGGAGCTCCGTGCGGATTGAGGGGGTGTCGCCATGGTAATCAATTTGTCCATCAGCTGCGCCTGCAGCCGGTCGCGCTCTGCCTCGCGCTGGGCATGGGCGGCGTCGCGCGCTGCTTCGCGCTGGGCATTGGCGGCGTCGCGCTGCGCATTGACGGCGGCGTGCTGCGCATCGGCACGGCTTCTTTCAATGTTCTCTTCCGTCTGAAGGCGTCTGGTCTCCAGTCTTATGCGGTCGTCTTCACTCCTTTGTTGCGCCTGGAAGCGCTCTCGCTCGGTTGCAGAATGTTCGCATTCACTGAGGGCTTGCGCTTGGAGTTGCGCGTGAAGGCGCTCTCGTTTGTCTGCAGCTTGTTCGCGCTCTCTTGTCTGTTGCGCTTGGAGTCGATCGCGTTCAGTGGAGGCTGCCAGGGTGGCGATGAGTGCCTGCGCCAGCATCTTGTCCGCTTCGCTGGGGGAAGACACAGGCGGAGGTGATCGGCTTCTGGCAGTGCTCGTTGGAGATCCGTTCTCCTGTCGCGCTCCGAGGAGATCCATCTCATGGGTGTGCGTCTCTTCTGGTAGTGGGTCGGGTTCCGTCCCTGGAGCGCTTTCTTTATCCTGGAGCTCTCCGGGGACTACCTCGTTGGCGTCGGCGGGGGGTAAAGTCATGTCATGTCCCTCCTGGTCCCCCCCGTGAGCTTGGTCAGTTACGTTAGAACCCACTAGGGTCTCTACTGGCGGGGTCGCCCGGTCGTTAGGGTTTGGCATACTTTTACTATCCGCTTTAGTTATTTTATCCGTATTTAACTTCCTTTTAAAGCTAGGTATTGGACTGACAACGTATGCCTCTAGATAAGGAGGTGGCTGATGTCTGCGCTGCGGGCGATCTAGTTTAGGAGAACCGTTTGTGGAGTGTTCATCATCGGCCATGTTAATATTAATATTATATTAATATTACGCTAATTACTATCTCCGGCTCGAAGGACCAATTGTAACTGAGGGGTACAATTCCCTGACTGTATTATATAAGTATGGTATCATTAAACCACTACTGTCTTATGTACATTACTACTGGCCATACAGTACACAGGTATATGATGAGAACACCTCCACAATGACACGGTTCCACACAAAACTGGGTTTAAGATTATTTATTAGCAGCAATGATAGTATATAATATAACAATACTTTACTTTACGTAGGGTGCGCTTATAAGGCAAAGGAATGTGCGTAAGCAAATCAATAACGTATGTCCATTCTCATATTACGCAGGAGATAATGAATACCACCTGTATCTTAGGAATTATATCTATGGTACACTAATAAAGGCAGCGGGAGATACTGGTAGGGTCCCTCCGGTTGTAAGCCAGCAAGGGGAGAGGAAATGTTCGAATGCAAACTCTGGATCAAAGGGGAATCAATAAGCTCCAGCTACGGGGGCGGTACATTACTCCCTTGATCAGCAGACGAAAGCAGCAGCTGTAATCCAGGTATGCGTGCAGCATAGGTGAAAGCCAGCCAGCCTCTCCAAGAGACGGGCTGGAGTGATGTTCCTCACGGGTAAATCCCACACAGTAGTGGGGTGTAGACGATTCTCCTCCGCTCCAATAGCCACAGGACCAAAGCAATATAATAATAATCCAGCCGGAAAGGGGCTCTGCATTCACCGGTGTAGATTCTCCGGTGCGCGGTACTTCACATTAACTAGGTCGAACTTGACGTTATTCCACCAAGCTCTGACACTTTACTATCCTATTCGCACGCGGTTATAAGTGCTCTATTTAGATGCATGGTTGCTCACTTCACTTGGTCGTTGACTCGTGATGAAGGCTTTACGTTTGAGGGTAACACGTTTCTAGGTTAACTCGTTCGAGAGTAACTCGAACTAAGACTAAGTGCTTCTGTATTCACCTGCGCCGTATTTATACGTTAGGTGAACAAACTAGTACCAGCTTTATTCCTGTCTCATATCCTTGCGCAGAGCCGTTCATGTCCAGGCAAGTCTTTGGCGGTGACTTTGAACCAGACCTTGGGGGTATTAGACAGGGTCAATTTTCAGAAAATCATAACCCTGAAGGCATTTCGTGTTTATTTTAGGTACACAACATTTCTAGGGGTATTAAGGGGTGCTGAATCCAAATCTGCTGTATACCAAGCTCAAAAATGTCAAACAAGGCCTCAAAATTGAGAAATCCAACATGGCCGCCAGCACCAGGCCCTCTCTCCACAAAAACAGGTGCTAAACCCACATTTCTTATTCTACTGACATGAAACTTTGCACAGAACATCTGCACCTATGGAGGAAGAAGGTAGGAATATAGCTGTGGTGCAACCATGAGAGTAACAGGGTGTTTTTGACTGTCTAACTGTAATCTTTGTATAGGCGAGGATACAAAAATGACATTTCTTCAGTGTTTGCAGGAATACTGCAGCAATTTGGTAATAACTATACAGTGTGGGACACCAGCATTGGAATCCCCCAAGTCTTAGCTTCTGAGTCTGCTTTCATCAGTGTCGTCTCTCTCCATTCTACTCTTTGTGCACTCTGTGTGTGTGTACACATCGTCTTCTTCGTCTGTTGTCAGTCTCAGCATTGTTGTTGTCTGAGAAGCTATGACTGTTCTCAGATTATATGACAGTGTCCATCTCCTGAGGGATGTTTCTATTCTGGTGATTCCTACCAAGCCTCCACTCTTTTTTCCTGTAGCATTGAGTCACTCTGTACTTTGATCCGCTGAAACCTGATTGAAGTGTCGATCACTGCGTTTTACAACGAAGTTGCCTCTCTGAAACTCGAGGAGGATTTCTGGTGGGAGAGCAGACATCTCAGCCAGGTACACAGTACCCCACCGGGCGTAGTTGATATGATTGTACCTGAAGAAGAAGGGCAGCATACGTTTGAAAGCATACAGGTGGAGATCCCACAATCCATCACGTTGTGCTCGTGTAAAGTAGAGTAGGATGCTGACCATAGTCATGTAGTCCCACCAGAATGCAGCGTTCGGGTCATCAACTACAAGCAATGCAGCAAACTCCTTCATGGGCTGCTGGAATCTGTCTGTAGAAAGTAAGTCGACCATCTGTGCGATGTCATCAGCAACTGTTGATTGGCAGAGATCTGTGAGCTCAGCTCTCAGGGTGACATCAACTCCATCCAGATATGCATAAAGCCGTGGGAGTAGTAGCTGCCAAAGAGCCTGCAGGGTAAGTTTGTGGGTCCTCATGGCACGTGCATACCCTTTTCCTGCCATGACATGCTGAGCAGCATTTGCTCCCAGAAGATCACACTTGACCCATAGCTCGCTCAGGCCAGAATCAGCCATGTGTTGTCCGATCACACCCAGGAAGTTCATGGAAATGTGAAGGCCTCCGAGGCAAGGGATAAGCACATCCTTGTATTCTTCTACTGACCACTTCAGTTCCAATAACTTCGGATAAAGTGCCTCGTCCACTGTGAGAATGACATGTTGTTGTTCCATTGATTTGGCGACATGGAGCACTCGCTTGACGACTGTGTTCAGTGTATCGAGTTCCGATGCAGGAGCCTGGATGATAGGATTAGGTAGGTACCCTACTGTAGTTTTCTCTGGGTTGACTGTGCTTGCCTTTTCATTGAACAATGTCCAGGAAGGCATTGGTTTCTGAGATGTCCTGGACATGTGGAAAGCCATATCAGTAGCTTGTGCTTTCTGTGCTGCGGGACATTGCTCAGATGACTGTGTGAAACAGTCTGCTGCTATTACACCACTGAATGGGCGCTCTGTGATTCCTTTTTGGTGCAGGTATGATATCAGTCATTGCCTGGGGGATGTTGAGGGTTTCTGACTTGGAATGAAGATAAATCCCTTCCAGGAGATCACCTACAGGAGGACCACGTTGCCAGGCAGCCACTTGAGTGGCATGGAATGTCCCTTTTCCATCCAGAGTGTACTCGTTGATGTCGACATTGTCTGTTGAGAAATGAACAAAGCGCCCCCTTACTAGATTTAGTGGAACAACAGCACCGTCATCATCCATGGTCTCCAAGGTCTTCTTAGCCAATGCAGTATCAAGTTTGAGTACCTCACGGTAACTCATAACATGACCTGCCTGGTGAAACATGTTTACCAACTCCTTCGAACGTGTGGCTTGATGAAGGGTACTGGCCAGTCCTATGTGCTTCGGAGTGAGGAACTTGTCTCCACTGGCTGTGTACATAAGATCCTGTGCAATGCTGCGGACTCTAAGCTGTCGTTTGGCTGTGTTCTTATCATCATCAATATTGTCATCCTCCAGAAGGTGCTGACCACCTAGTAACAAGTTGAGGAACATGTAAAGGCTGTTGGGTATGCTGTCTATTGCTCTGTTTTCACTGATGTCTATCCCTTCTTGTTTGGGATGAGAGAGCATGTCCCTTCGGATCTGCAATGCTACATGCACCATGTTTAGGAACATATCTTGATCCTCATGTTGGAATGTAGGAATGACTCTCTCAATGTCTGCAGAGTCGTTTTTCACCATTGCTGATACTGGAATATGCCGGTATTTGGATGGAACCAAGACCGTACGAGGTTCATTTCGGGGCTGATCATGCAGTACAACAAAGTTGTATATGCCCTCAAGACGATCAGCTATTTGTTCCTTGAATGTGTTCCTTCTGCTCAGAAATCTAGATGGTATATCCAGTTGAGCCTCATTAGCGAGTGTATAGTACCGGTCCCACACATGTACAAGATCCAGAATATCCTCTTGCTTTGCTGATTGTTCAAGTTCTTGGCATAGCCACTCCAATGGCATGTCTGTGCTTGTTAGTGACATTTCTTCCAGGCGTTTGGTCCTACGTTCGAACTTGGTCTTGCAAGTCTGGTGATAGCTCCCTTCTGCAGCAGTAAGATCATTTACACAAGCTAGTCGCACTATTAAGAATGAGTCATACTTTGCTGCTTGTAGTATTCTGCTACTGACTCTCAAATCTTGTATGTCATGTAGTGCTTCTTTACGAACTTCTTGGCAAAAGATACATTGCTTCCAATCCATTGGAGGGATTTTGCTGCGTAGCCTAACATTTTGCATAGTTGCTGTGGATGCACACGGCATTTCTTTGGCAATTTTCTTCGATCCAGCCTTCAACCTTTCAATTTTACCTTTATCCATGTATGGCGCTCGGCAATCCCTATGCCATAAGAAATGGTGAGGCAAGTCTCCTTGAAATATCTCTGTAAGTCGACTAGTTGCATCTCGAAAATTGTCATTATGTAATTTTGACCGGAGTTCTCTGATAGTGTTTGCTGACTGGAGGCCATCCTTACTAACTTCCATGAGCTTTTGCTTTTTGTCTTTCTGACAGATGATGCACAACTGCAGCTCCATTGACACTACACTTTCTGTCGCTTCAGCCATGGTTTCAGTCACCAATTGACTAATTCAAACCTATAAGAAGATTTGAACAATCTTAGGATAAGAATGCAAACTGTAAGACATATGTATTGATTTAGCTTGCTCATTAAGACAGAAACGTTAGCCTGTCGTAGTCTGGCCTCTAAGGCTGAGCCCGAATGTTCGAACGTCCAAACATATTAAAAAAAAAAAAAAATTACTTTAATTTTTTTTTATTATTAAAAACGAAGGTTCAAACATTTGTTTGAAAAACCCTGACGAAGTTCGAATCCCAAAAACAGGGTTCGGGGACAGCCTTACTGGCCTTGTGAGATCACAGTAACATTAGCTAGTGACTAGCTAATCCCAGCTAAAAACTTGCTGACTAATGTTAGCAGGTAAAGCCAGCCAGCCTCAGCCTCTTCTGTGAGAAGTGTAAAGGTGCTCCCATAGTCCAGCAGACTGTACACAGAGCAGACCCCGCGGAGGTCCGCGCGGACTCTTTGAGCCTTCATAGTCGAGCGGACCTCCGCGGACCAATTTCCTACATGTCACGCGGCAGTTTACACAATTGTCCCCACGCTGTTCAACTTCTGTCATGTCGTCGTCATCCGATGTCAAAATAAAGAGTATGTTATCTCCGTTTCCAATATTTCGATAATAAAACGGGCAGTTTTACGCACTTGAATAACAGGTATATAGGCAGCGAGATGCAATGTACCGTATAGGCTTGAGGTGGACAGCGCGTGGTGCTGAAAAGACACGCATTGCATGAAATAAAAGCACCAGTTTTATTTCAAAATATTGGAAACGGAGATAACATTCTATGTTATCTCCGTTTCCAATATTTCGAAATAAAACTGGCAAATTTACACACTTCAAACATCTCTCTTGGCACAGAGCGAGTGTTCAGAGTAAAATGCAGATCGGCGTCACATTAAATGCAGTTCGATGTCAACCAAAACGCCGAGCAGCGTTTTGTGTGACACCAAGTCAGCGGCGCGGATGTCCGCGCGTCAGAAAATAGGAGCTTCGCACCTGTGGGTCTGCTGTCCGCTGAGATCAAAGCTCAAGAGTCCGCGCGGACCTCCGCGGAGTCTGCTCTGTGTACAGTCTGCTGGACTATGGGAGCGCCTTAAGGCTAGGCTTCTTTCTGAGATCTAAATATGATAAAAAGCTACAATTATTTACACATCAGACACTACAATCACTTAACAACATAAAATGTCAAATTATCACATCAAAACAATAGCCATGACTTTACCTAGGTAACAGCTGTTATCTGTCCCATAGCAGAGCAGCCATTCTTTGAGAGGTGAAGGTGAAGTGCATGTTGGGAGGGACATGTGGATGGAGAAGGGGGCAGGGGTTGATAGTGGGGATGCAAAGGTTCCATCACAGCACATCTGCCAATTTTTTTTTGGAAATAATAACAATAGCTGAGAAATTATTCATAGTTACAAGTATTTTTTCACTATCTATATCATAATGAGATATACATCTGAATATGGCATTGGATCCCCCATGTAAGAAAACTTACAAAAGCACATTTAATTCAGGTTTGTACCTTGTGTAGTCACACTTAACTCATTAAGCCCCACCATTTATTTTTTGAAAATTCGCCTAAAACAGCATGCTTACATTAAAATGCTTATATATCCAGATTTATAAGAGCTACTTGCATAAACTTGGTACCTAAAGAAAGCTAAGACTTGGGGGATTCCAATGCTGGTGTCCCACACTGTATAGTTATTACCAAATTGCTGCAGTATTCCTGCAAACACTGAAGAAATGTCATTTTTGTATCCTCGCCTATACAAAGATTACAGTTAGACAGTCAAAAACACCCTGTTACTCTCATGGTTGCACCACAGCTATATTCCTACCTTCTTCCTCCATAGGTGCAGATGTTCTGTGCAAAGTTTCATGTCAGTAGAATAAGAAATGTGGGTTTAGCACCTGTTTTTGTGGAGAGAGGGCCTGGTGCTGGCGGCCATGTTGGATTTCTCAATTTTCAGGCCTTGTTTGAAATTTTTGAGCTTGGTATACAGCAGATTTGGATTCAGCACCCCTTAATACCCCTAGAAATGTTGTGTACCTAAAATAAACACGAAATGCCTTCAGCACTTTATACAAGCACATTTTCTGAAATTCTGCCTAGTCTATATGGCAATGGCGCCTAAGGGACCGCTGTCCAATAGGAGAACGAAATATTATGGTCTGTACTAGGTTAAAGGGATATTCCGTGTATATGTACAAGGAATACACAAGGGATATCAAACGATATACAAATATTATGCAATATATATCAATCAATAAATATATATATTCGGTTTAATCTGATCCTTCGTAACACTTGTAATAAACCAAACCTTTTGTAAATCCGTCAATATTTCAGCGAGTTATGAGTATTTTTGTCTGTGCAGATCACTCACCCTCCAACAGCTACCATAGAACGTAACAGAAAGGCTGACTGGGGCAAGATGGCGGCGGTTCAGCTACGCTGGTGACTCCGCCTTAAGCTATCTAGTGTTCTATATATATCTATGCTGTTTACCCCCGGGAGAAGGGTGACGGGCCGGATGTTGACGTTGTTGTGAAGCTAACGGGGAAGCATGTAGCTTGGCTGTGTATTACGAGGCGAGGTATCAACCTGTAAAGACCCATATTTAAGCTGGAAATAAAGCACCATTCACCAGTGGAAACTCTCCTCATTCTGCCCTGTATTCATGCATGACGGATCGCTATAATACTCATGTCATCTGGCCTGGCTCTAGTCTCAACTCCAGTCTCTCTCCCTCAACATTCTGCACATCCTCTAGTTGGCCGTTCCTCTTCTCTCTTTTCCATAAGATCTTGATCAGATCAGATTTGTCCCAGCAAATAAAACGCAAAAAAAAAAAAAATACTATGTACGTTTCTCCTATGACAATAGAGGCCGCTTTTATTATAAAATTCGTAGCGCGGATAACTGGGCTTGAACTATGACCTCTGCCAGTGGGTCTTGGACTTCCTGACGGGCAGACCCCAGGTGGTAAGAGCAGGCAACTGCACCTCCTCATCCATCACGCTCAACATAGGGGCCCCCCAGGGCTGTGTTCTGAGCCCCCTCCTCTACTCCCTGTACACACATGACTGCGTGGCACAGCGGAACAACAACACAATCATCAAATTTGCTGATGACACAGTAGTGGTGGGCCTGATCTCTGCCAACGACGAGAGGGCCTACCTGGAAGAGGTAGAGAATCTGTCACAGTGGTGTCAGGAGAACTGCCTCTCCCTGAACGTCAGCAAAACAAAAGAGATGATTGTGGACTTCAGGAGGTCGGGGGTCAAGGACTACAGCCCCCTCAGCAGAGAGTGAACAGTTTCAAGTACCTCAGAGCCCACATATACGAGGACTTGACATGAACCAGGACCACACACATTGACAGTGTTGTGAAGAAGGCACGACAACGCCTCTACTTCCTCAGGCGCCTAAGGAAGTTCCAAGTCAGTCAGAAGATCCTTAGGAACTTCTACTCATGTACAATAGAGAGCATCCTGACTGGCAACATCACCTCCTGGTTTGGGAATAGCACTGCACAAGACCGTAGCAGACTACAAAGAGTGACACGTTCAGCCGAACGCACAATTGGAGGGGGGCTTCCCACCCTCCAGAACATTTACAACAAGCGGTGCAGGGGGAAGGCTAAGAGAATCATCAAGGACTCCAGCCACCCGAACAACTGCCTCTTTGAACTGCTGCGGTCAGGCAAGCGATACCGGAGTCTTAAGGCGAGCACAGAAAGACTCAGAAGAAGCTTCTATGCCCAGGCCATCAGGCTGCTCAACGAACAATAAACACTATGCAACAACCATCAAATGCACACAGCACACACACACACCCACACGCACACACTCACTTAAACAAACAACACACTGCAGCACCCACTCTCCACACTTTAGATCACCTAAACACACTTTACACTTTATATTTATTGGTAAAGGATTTGCACTACAACTCATACACCTTACTGTAAATTGTACCTAAATTGTACCTCATCCCATTTCTGCTCTGCACTATATAGTATTGTATATTAGTACATTGCATAGTATATTGTATATTGTATGGTAACTCAGTTACTTCTATTCTGCATCGAACATTGTACATATGTCTATACTGAACACTGTCACTCTATTTTTACTTCTATTTTACATGTTATACTATTTTATTTCATACTTATCTTGTCTAGCACAGTCTCTGGAGCGTAACAGTAAGAAGCATTTTGTATAAAAGTATTCTGTACTTCTGTATGACAACTATTAAAGAAACTTGAAACTTTATTATGAAACAGGAAGGACACGAAGGAGCTCTCCAACTCCACATTGAGCTCATGGAGGAGAGAGCCGGGGGAGAAAATGAATGTGGAGAGCCTTGGCATTAAGTGGTTGTAGCTACGGCTGTGGGGGTGCTGGGTACATGATACATTAGACTCAGGCCAGACACAGCAGGGCTGTTCAGATTTGAACCAGGGGCAGCTGTCTGATTATGGTGATTTTTTATTTATTTTTTATTTACAAAATAATGATGATGTATGATACATATAATAATAAGTTAACAAATCCTGCCTCTGAATATCATAGTCCAATCAGCCACAGCATCTAATTTTGTTCTGGAATGAATCTCAGAATCACTCTGACTCCATGCGGGCAACTTCTCTCTGGCTGCCGATCGCCCCTCAGTCCTCTCGTTCTTTCATGCGTTGGCTTTACAACTTCCAATGCATTTCTATTGGTTGTTTTAGTGCACGCCCTAGAGTGCCTACGTCATGCGTAAGTGGTGCTAGCGTTACCGTGACCGTCAACAACAACACAAGTGAGAGGAGCAACACGATCGTATCATTAAAAGAAGTACAGTTCAAACGTCGTAGTAATCAGGATAAATTGGCAACTAAGGAATTAGGACCACCCAGACCAAATTTAAACATCAAGCAAGTATCTACAAAGAAAGGAAAAACGTACAACCGGGGATTTTCAACGACCTGGTATGAGCGAAAAAAGTGGCTAGCAGGATGCTACAATGCCAACGCGTTGTTCTGCTACCCATGCGTGTTGTTCCACCCTGGCGCCAGCACGGAGACCGCATGGACAACTACGGGTTTCACCGACATGCACCACCTCTCGGAGAGGGTGAGACAGCACGAATTGTCAAAGATGCACATGGACAGTTGCCTGAAACTTGCGGCTTTTGGAAGGGTCAAGATGGCCACTCAATTAGGCGAGGGTCACAGAGACTCAGTGCTTTCTCACAACGAGGAAGTAAGCAAAAACCGTCACAACCTCGGCCGTCTTGTGGACTGTGTTAAATTGTGTGGCCTGTTTGAGTTAGCCTTACGAGGGAAGGAGGAGATGGACGGCTCCAGCAACGCTGGGATTTTTCGAGGACTTGTGGATTTAGTTGCGTCGCTAGATAAGATGTTCGAGGAGCACTTAAAAAATTCCACAGTCTTTACGGGAGTGTCTAAAACAGTCCAAAACGAGCTGCTTGACAGCATGCTGCATGTCATCAGAGAACGCATAACGGAGGAGGTGAAGTCGGCCAAGTTTATTGCTATCCAAGCAGGTGACGCCACGGACGTCTCTACACAGACTCAGATGGTGTTTGTGTTGAGATACGTGGACGGGGAACACGCTGTGCAAGAACGTTTCTTTGAATTTATCCCTATCATGGACGCCACTGCCAACTCGTACTCCACTGCGATTTTGGAGAGACTGGACACTCTGTTAACTGACCAAGAAGGCAAAGCTAAACTCATCGCCCAAGCATACGACGGGGCCAGTGTGATGAGGGGGGAGGGGGCTGGTGTGCAGTGGCGAATCCTTATGGAAGCCAACAGAAGCCATGCCTCCCTATTCAAATATGAATTAATATCAAATATGAAATATAAAAAAATAATATATATATATATATAATTTTTTTTAATATAGTTTACATTCTTTTTCATCTGTGCATCTGTGTTATATTTTTTTTATTTTTTTTTAATGTCTCCCTCTTCTCCTTCTCACTCCCTCTAACACACTGTCAGCCTCACTATGCTCACTGCAGCTAGTATAGAGGAGAGGAGGCAGGGGGTAGGTCTCTTTCTCCAGGCTTCCAGCATGTGATTCATGTATCTAGAGTCCAAATCCGATCATAGCCAATCAGATTCGAGCTGACTGCCACACCCTAAAAGTTTAAAACTGGGCTGTGAGGAAGACACATGAGTGTGGCCTCCCCTTTGCACTCAGCATATTTTCCCCCCTGGAGGCGGGGCAGGTCAGAACACGTCTGAACATCCCCTCGCGGGATTGATTGAAAATGTTATTAACAGAGCGGGCACGTTCGAATCCTCTATATCTAACATTTAGCACTTTAATAGCAACTTATTTTCGCCGGCGGGACATTTACTGAGGACCAGCAGAGCACACCACTGTGGATATTATGATTTAACAAATCTATCTGGCAAGAGGAGGACCACATTATTGACCAGGTAAGCACTGAGCAGCCTGACTAAGGACTAACTAACGTTATCAGGCAAGCTTGTAGGCCCTTTCATGACTGCAATGCAAGCCAGGGGCTGGAATACGCAGTCACTTATTCCTCGTAATAGCCAGGTTAATGTGCACCATCAAGCACTGCTTAAAAGCTAGCGGTGGGTCCAAAATATATCGGATATAAATGTCAAAGGTACCCAGCGTTCCATTAGGGTTTCACACACAGATGCGGCGGGGTTTGAAAGCTCGGCGTTGCTAATAAACATTTTAAATCATTTTTATAAACAAGTAAAACTGAGGCTGAAATGGCTGCTTCCTCATTTTACAGTAGGAGCGCTCTGATGGCTGGGCGCGCCGCGCAACAGACACGTGAATGAATGAATGAATGAATGAATAAAAACTTTATTTAACAGATTGCAGAATGGGTACAATACAGTACGGCTCACTACACACAATTGTTAAGGGGATGCAGACCAGAGAAATACGTTTGTCTTGTCTTGTTTGTCTAGACTCTAGACGTCATATTCTCTCCCGGCCGTATGTATATTTCTCTCCCACCCACCCACCCCCTCCTAATGTACAGTCTCCTCCCCATCATATACTCTGTCAGGATCTATGGGTAACAGTACTGTATATTTGAATATCGTATATGTCACAAATGTAACCATACTAAATACCTGTATGTCATGTATGTCCCTATGCCATAAATGTCATGATGTCTTGTATGTCATAAATGTCACTATGAATTGAAAATGGGGGACCCTGATGTAAACAAGACAAACGTCTTTCTCTGGTCTGCATCCCCTTAACAATTGTGTGTATTGAGCCGTACTGTATTGTACCCATTCTGCAATCTGTTAAATAAATAAAAAGAAAGTTTGACTGGCCGCCGAGCCATACTGTAGTGTACATGGTGACTGCTTGACTAAAAAAAAGAAAAAGAAAAATATTAATAAAAAAATGTTATAATTTTCTTTTTTTATTAATTTTTTTTGGCTTCCCCTGTTATTTTACCCACGCGACGCCACTGCTGGTGTGCAGCAAAAGGTGCGTGAACACTACGAAAATGCCCATTATGTGCATTGCTATGCACACCAGCTGAATTTGATCATGCAACAAGCCACTTCAAACATCCCAGCAGTGAGAGTTTTCTTTTCCGAATTGGGTGGCATTGCCAGTTTTTTCTCCCATTCACCCAAATGCACTGCCATTCTTGACCAGATTGTTACACGAAGGCTGCCCAGAGCATCAGCCACAAGATGGAACTTCAACAGCAGAGTCGTGAACACGGTCTACGAGAACCTAGATGACCTCACAGAGTGTTTTGAATCCATCACAACAGGCTTATTTGATGACATCACAGTGAGGGAGGCATCTGGCTTCCTGAGGCTGCTGCAGGATGTTGACTTTAAGTTTTTCCTGCAGCTGTTTCATCAAATAATGCCTCACGTCGACATACTGTACCAGAAGTTGCACAGAAGGAACATCGACGAAGTCTTCATCAAAGGTGCCATCCAGAACTTCACAAGCACTATGGAGGCCATAAGGTAAGATATAGAACCTTGTCATAATTAAATTTATTTTTTCCAGCCATTCCCATATAAAGTAATATTATCTATAAAACCGACATTTTGTATTTCTTCTGGTTTTTAAGACAGGAATTGTAGGTGTTGTCAATGGCACTGGCAGACTCGGGGGGGGGAGGGGGGGGGCAACTGCACCCCCTGGTGCCCCCACGTAGAGTTGGGCGATATGGCCTCTAAATGATATCGCAATATTTTTTACATTTCCTCTAAAGCACTTAAAAATGCTTGATTTTACTCTTGATGCACACTGTCACGCCAATATGATGGTTATAGTAGTCCTTGCACCATATAAGATAAGATATTCCTTTATTGATCCCCTTCGGGAAATTCAGGCATCATAGCAGCAGGGGGGAGGAGAGGTACAAGTAGTAGAAGATATGGTACAAGTCACAGAATTATAGTTTAAGTTTATTTGGATCCCCATTAGTCACAGCAGTGCTGTGGCTATTCTTCCTGGGGTCCATAACACGTAAAATACAGTTACAGACTTTATACACTGACAAACATTCACATGGCATACAGACAATTAAAACAACAATAGATACTCCTAATCAAATTCATAATACAATAATAATAATAATAATAATAATAATAACTTTATTTGTATAGCACTTTTCATACAGAGGTTGCAGTTCAAAGTGCTTCACAACAGTAAAAAATACAGGCATAAGCGAGCATAAAAAGATAGACAGGTAGAATCACAGTGTTTCACATTAGGATCTAGCATCCCAATAGGCTCTCCGCTTACAGTTTTCAGTAACACAAATAGTAAAAATTGTTTAAAATGATTAAGTTTAAAAATAGTAAAAGAAATTATAAAATAGAACGGACATAAAAAATACAGGCATGAGCGAGCATAGCAAGATATGGCAAATCACAGTGTTTCACATTAGGATCTAGCATCCTAATAGGCTCTCTATTCAGTAATACTCCTGTAATTCCCAACATACTTCCCAGTACATATTGCTGTAACTTTAGTGATATTAGATCACAGGGACACGAACCCACACTGTAACTTTAGTGGTACTAGATCACAGGGACTCGAACCCACACTGTAACTTTAGTGATACTAGATCACAGGGACTCGAACCCACACTGTAACTTTAGTGATACTAGATCACAGGGACTCGAACCCACACTGTAACTTTAGTGATACTAGATCACAGGGACTCGAACCCACACTGTAACTTTAGTGATACTAGATCACAGGGACTCGAACCCACACTGTAACTTTAGTGATACTAGATCACAGGGACTCGAACCCACACTGTAACTTTAATGATATTAGATCACAGGGACTCGAACCCATACTAAATAGTGGGACCTATTGCATGAACAAATAATCACAGTGTTTCACATTTGGATCTAGCAAATAATAAAAATAGTTTAAAATGATTCAGTTTAAAAATAGTCATCAGTAAGAAGTAAAAAGTGCAATAACCGACACATGAATTTGATAGGCAGTGTATAAGAGTAGGCAGGGTAAGAATAGTGCAGGTAAATACAAGTTGTGTCAGGATATCCCTGATGTTTCCTCTTGCCACTAGGTGGTAGCAGATATCTATCAGTGAAATGCCTGAGCAAAGAGATAGGTTTTAAGCTGTCTTTTAAAGATGTCTAGCGAGTTGGCTTCCCTGATGTTTTGGGGTAGTTTGTTCCATAGTTTTGGGGCATAGTTGATAAAGGCTGCTTTACCGATCCTCTTTTGACTGCTTCTGGGAGCCTCTAGTAGTCCAGCAGCTGATGATCGCAGTGTTCTTGCTGGTGTGTAATTTATTAGAGTGTTGGCGATGTAGCTAGGTCCCTGTCCATTTAGAGCTTTGTATGTAAGGAGAAGGACCTTAAAGTCAATTCTAAATGTTACAGGAAGCCAGTGTAAAGCAGCTAAGACTGGACTAATGTGCTCTCTCCTTTTGGTTCTAGTTAGCAGTCGGGCTGCAGAGTTTTAGATTAGCTGAAGCCTCTCTGTGGTTTTCTTAAGGAGACCTGTGAAAAGTGCATTACAGTAGTCTAACCGGCTAGATATGAATGCATGAATTAGCTTCTCAGCATCGTTCTGATTAATAAATGGTCGTACTTTTGCTATATTTCTGAGATGGAAGAACGATGTTTTATCGTTACTTTGCTAATATGAGAATTGAAGTTCAATTCTGAATCTATGATAACCCCAAGACTAGTGACCTCAGATTTGATCCAAGGGGTTAGTCCCCCCAGGTTCTTTATTAATGTTTCTTTTCTTGTTTTGGAGCCGATAATTAGAATTTCAGTTTTGTTCTCGTTTAGTTTCAGGAAGTTCTTACTCATCCATTTATTTATTGCCAGTAAGCAGTCTGTAATGGAGCTAATCGCTGTATCATTTGGTTCAGCAGATATGTACAGTTGTGTATCATCCGCATAGCTATGGAAATCTACATTATGTTCTCTGATGATATCACCCAGCGGTAACATGTAAAGGGAGAAGAGTAAAGGACCTAAGCAACTCCCTTGTGCAACTCCATAGTTGTTGTCGTATATATCAGACATGTGATCTCCTAGTTTAACATAGAATTTCCTCCCTCTGATGTATGTTTTAAACCAGCCCAGCACATGTTCTGAGAAACCGACATGGTTTTCAAGACGATCGATTAGAATATCGTGATCGATTGTATCAAATGCTGCACTGAGATCTAACAGGATAAGGATGGAGATCTTATTCTCGTCAGAGTTTAGTCTGAGGTCACTGATTATTTTGGTGAGGGAAGTTTCAGTGCTATGATATTTTCTGAATCCTGACTGAAATTCTTCTAAGATGTTGTTTTCTTCAAGAAAGGAATTTATTTGAACTGAAACTATCTTTTCAAGTACTTTACTAATGAATGGTAGGTTGGATATTGGACGATAATTTGCCATTTCATTACTATCCAAGTTAGGTTTTTTTAGTAATGGCTTTACAACTGCTGTTTTAAAGGCATCCGGGAAAATACCAGTCCTAAGGGAAGTGTTTATGATATCTAGCACAGGACTTGAAACACTATTAAATACCCGTTTGAAGAAAGCTGTAGGTATAGGGTCAATGTCTGAGGTGGAGGAGTTACATTCTGAGACAGTTTTGCAGAGTACATCTAATGTGATGCATGTGAAACTTCTCATGGTTACATTGCACGGTTTGCCGCAATCAGCTTTATTTCCATCATGAGTAATGCTGGCCCTGATCAAGGTTATTTTGTTGTTAAAGAATAGTGCAAGTTCTTCACACTTAACCGTTGATGACTGAGGAGGTGTAGTGTCAGTGTTGAGTAGTACATTAATAGTGGAAAAGAGGATTCTGGAGTTTCCAGCATTTTCTGTAATGATTTTAGAGAAGTAATCTTTCCTTGCTAAGCGGATGGTTTTATTATAAGCAGTTAAAGCATCTTTGTATATATCACAGCATATGGTGGTTTTTGTTTTTCTCCATTTTCGCTCCGCTGCACGACATTTCCTTTTTTCTTCGTTGACCGTATTATAGTTTAACCAGGGCGAGGCTCTAGTTTTCTTCTTTTTCGTTTTTAATGGGGCGACAGAATTTAATATAGATGACATTGCATCATTGAGATTTTCTACCATTTCATTTAGAGAGCTGTCATGATTGTGTGGTTCATGTAGTCTGATAAGATCAATGAACTTTGATTCAGCTTTGTCGTTTAAGAGCCTCTTTTTAACTATGATTTATTTTTTGGTTTTAGTAAGGGTTATTTGAGTATCAAAAAATATACAGTGATGGTCAGAGAGAGGTAATTCAGTTATTGAGATATTTGTTATGCTTAGCCCAGTTGTTGTTATAACTAAGTCTAGTGTATTCCCAAGCCTGTGAGTTGCATTTGTTATATGCTGTATTAGGTCAAAGCTATCCAGTAGATTTTTTAGTTCTATAGTTTTGGAGTCTGTTTTCTTATTAAAATGGATGTTCAAGTCTCCATTTAGGATCACCTTATCATATCCGGTAACACATAGTGAGATCAGTTCAGAGAGCTCCTGTATAAATATTGGTGAGTGTCTAGGCGGGCGGTATATTGTGACAATAATAGTTGATTCTGTTTTTAGTTCAATGGCAAGATATTCCATTGACATGAACTCACCTAGTTCTGTGATTCTAAACAAGAGTTTTGAGGAGAAGATTGCTGCAACTCCTCTGCCCCTTTTATTTTTTCTGGGTATTTGAAAAAAGTTATAGTCTGGTGGACAAGCTTCTATCATTATTGATGTAGCTGTGTCATTATTTAGCCATGTCTCTAGGCAGATGCAATCTAAGTTATTTTCTTTAATCAGATCATTTACTAAGAATGTTTTATTATTCAGTGATCTGACATTTAGGAAAGCTAATTTTATTTGTTGGACTTCTTTAGAGGAGGTCTGCTTTGGCTTGACCGTGATGGCCCTGAGGTTAATAGCAGGTAAACGCATTGATGGCGTATATTTTTCACCCTGCCATTGGCTGGTTATGATTACTGGTATGTTTTGAGAGATGGCATGGCAATTGTGCTATACTGCACTGCACTGACTGTACTGTGCTTTCGGGGACATTTGATCAGACGAGATGGTGAGATTGTGTCCTTCATGACTATCTCTCGTGCTGGTATGAGCTTAATATTCTTGGAGGCCATCAAGGCATGACGCATGTTTGCTGCTAGGAGCTTTGAACCTAAGCGATTTGGGAAGAAGCCATTTCTTTGAAAACGTTCTGGGTTATTCCAGAAAACATTGAAGTTGTCAATGAATTTCAGGCCGTGTACAAGACATGCAGCCCCTAACCATGAATTAAAATTTAGGAGTCGACTGAATGCTTCTTGTCCTCTGCGAAAGCATGCAATTGGTCCACTGATGGACACATCAGTGTCTATGTACACAGACTGATGTTTGTCTAGTGTGTTCATTAAACGTGTGAAATCGTCTTTCAAAGTCTCTGTGCCAGTCTTCTTTCGCAGGATGTCAAACGATCCAGAGTGAATGACAATTTTTGTTATTCCCGGTCTGATTAGTGTTGGAAGTATTTCGACCAGCTCTTTCACAGATGTATTGTCTAGACAGATATTTTCTGTGTTTGCCATCTCCACATACCTTGTTGTGGAATCTCCAATCAGTATGCAGTCTATTTTCTGTGTGAGGTTAGCATTTTTCTTTCCAACAGTTTTGGGGCCGTTTGTTTTTGGGCTAGGCCTAGTCTGCCGGTTCTTTCCACAGTCCTGTGGCCTTGGTGAAGCCTCGTTAGCCTTCTCAATAGCCGGCATGTTAACGCTGGTCCCGTACCTTCGGCGTAGGCTACCGCGACGTTCTCCTCGGCGCATGATAGTCTCTTCGCTGTTAGCCGTTCGCTCGGTCTGGGTCGTGTTTGCTAGCCGTGTCGCTCGTGGCTCTGTTTTCCTCGTTGTCTCGTCGTTAGCGTGTGCTCCGATGTGCCGGCTGTTAGCTTCGCTAGCATTAGCGTGAGCTCCGGCATGCCAGCTGTTTGCTTCGCTAGTGTTAGCGTGAGCTCCGGTATTCTTGCTATTAGCGTCGTTAGCGTGAGCTCCGTTACGCTCGCTGTTTGCTTCGTTAGCGTTGTTAGCCACGCTTCTATGTCTCTTTGCTTTGGGTGTTGATATGCATGTTTCCGAGAGTAGGTTGAAACTATTTCCTGGCGGTACCGGGGGTGAGGTCCTGGTTCGTTTTTTTCTCCTTTTATCCTTGACGGTGATCCACTGCTTTGGTCTAGCTCCTTGGTTGTGCCAAGGACTGTCTTTTGGGTGGTGCTGTTCTGTAGCTACTAGCATAGGCCAGGTATCAATCATGGTATTGTTGGCTATATTTGTAGTAGCTTCAAAAATAGAGTCAAGGAATTGCTCATCCTGCTGTATTTGGTACAGGGTAGAAACCCGAGCCTCCAGCTCTACAATCCTCATACTCATCTTCAAGCAATTAGTACATTCTGTGGGAGAGCCGAGTCCCGGCATCTTCCCTTATTTCCTGTCTTTTCAGGTTAGGCTAAACTGAAGCTAAGCTAGGTACTTAGCTGGTGGTGGTGGTGGTGGTGATGATGATGGTGGTGATGATGGTGGTGGTGGTGGTCGTGATGGTGGTGGTGGTGATGGTGGTGGTGGTGGTGGTGATGGTGGGTCACTCACTTCACAACCGGGGTCTTTATGAAATATCATACAAGAGAGCTGTCCGTCGCTCTCTCCTAAACGGGGCAGCTTCCGTCGCCCCGGAGATGTCCGTTTCTCTCCCCTACATGGGGCAGTTCCGTTGCCCTGGAGCTGTGCTATTACTCACACGACCAAAACCACTGTCGTCTTCCGTCTCATTAAAACTCAAAATAACAAGGAAAACTTTCCTCGTCTTTCATAAATATCCTTGCCTTCCGACATAGTCCTTTGTGTGTAGCTGATAAGACGGCTCGCTATTCCTCCCACGGAGAATCTTGCGACTCGTCCTTTCGACTGTGGTAAAAAATCTGAATAGATAAGAAGATTCACAGTTCTGGAGAAGTACCATAGGAACTGGGAGTTAACATACAGAGTAATTAAAGTTGAAAGGGCTGTAATAAATCATTATAATAGCGATAGGCAAAAGCAGCGGAGCGGAGCGACATATAATACATAGCTTTTTCATACATTATCTATGTTCATATCAACCAATTATACAATCTTCTAATATATCCATATCAGACACATTTTAATTTACATATATCCCTATCTCCTTATCAGAGACATACATTTTCATTTACGTACACACTATCTATTAGGGAATGTCAATTCCTTTGGTTGAAAATGTTGTTTTACCAAGATTCTGAAACGACATTTACTATTCTCCTGCGTAACATGTCTGGGAATACCACGGAACATGACAGTTCGCTTCATTGCATTCAACCTAACTTTTGGAAGTGTAAAACCTCGTGCAGAAGCATGTCTGGTGGAATGGTTGTCTGTCAAGACTTGTAGATAAATTGTTATATAAAATTTAGGGGATCTTTGTAACAAGAATATTCCTAGTGAATACAAGGAGTGAGCAGAGTAACTTATGTTTGACAAGTAACCATGTTAAACAACTGCATCGCTGTAACATGAGTTCGGTACGCACAGTGAAGCACTATACGTGCTGCTTTATTTTGTACCATTTGCAATTTTTAGGACCGTATTTAATTAATTGGCTGTAGAGGCTGTAAATCGTTGAATCATCCGCACATTGAAATATAGGACTTATTTAGGACAAGAGGCATGTTATTTGTAAATATGGTATAGAGCAAAGGCCCAAGGCAACTTCCTTGGGGTACTCCACACCGTACCATTTTTACTTCTGAATAACTCCCATTAAAAAAAAACTATTTGTTTCCGGTTTGCTAAATACATTTGAATCCAAGATAATGCAGATAAGGACAAACCGTAACATTCAAGTTTTTTAAGTAAGAATTTGTGATCAATAATGTCAAATGCTGCAGCAAAATCAAGCAAGACAGCGCCAACCATTTTCCTTTTATCTATCTATCTCTCTCAGCCAATCATCCGTCATTTGGGTTAAAGCAGTCGCTGTTGAATGTCTTTCACAATATGCATGTCGAAAATCAGTGGTTAATATGTTCAAAGAAAAATAGCATTTAATCCGTTCACTTACTATTCTTTCCATCAGCTTACTTAAAACTGGCAGTAAACTTACGGGACGACTATTAGATCCTGAGAATGGCAATTTCAAATGTTTTAGCAGTGGTATTACTTGTGGTTTTCCACTGTTGCGGATACAAACATTCACTAAAGGATTGATTTATAATATGACAGATAGCAGGGGCAATTAAATCAGGGACCAATTTCAGAAGTTTCCCATCAAGACCATCAACACCTGGTGGTTTGCTTTTAGTGGTACTTAACAGATGTTGAATGAATGAATTATTTTATTTCGAATGTTTACAAATAAATAAACAAACAAATAATTTTTCGAACATTTTCACAAATAAACAAACAAAAAGGATAGGTTTGAAGCCGAAGGCTTATAGAGCAACCTATCCCTAATTCAAAAAAACAAATTCAAAAAAGTTAGTTTTCAAAGTTAGATGTTCTACAAGTTCTAAGTAACACTATCAAAATAAAATTTACAACTTTTGTCTTTCATTATTTTATTCTTTATTAATAAATATGATTTTTCATTATCTATTGTTTGCATATTATTCCTTAACACTTTCAGCACCATAAGCTGTCCCCATCTGGAATATATAACCATCAAGTGTCGACCTTTCTTCCTCCCGAGGGAGTTAACGGCGATCATCCTGGTCGGAGTGTATATTCCACCGCAAGCCAGCAATAGTGCCGCGCTCTCCAGGCTCCACGACGAGGTAAACAAACTCCAAGCAGCGAACGTTAACGCCGCCATTGTAGTAGTGGGTGATTTCAATAGCGCCAATCTGAGAAAGGTTTTGCCTGACTTCTATCACCATGTGACTTGTAACACCAGAGGCGGTAACATTTTAGACCACTGTTACACGCAATTCAAGGGTGGATACAAGTCTCAGGCTGCTAGTGGCTTTGGAAAATCTGATCATGCGGCCATATTGCTTTCTCCAAAGTACAAACAAAAAATCAAGAGCACACCGGTAGTCTCGCGAGAGGTGCAGAAATGGGATGTGGCGTCAGAGGAGACGCTCCAAGCTGCGCTTGAGTGCACAGACTGGAGAGTGTTCCGCGACACAGATAACATTAATGTCTACACGGAGACAGTGCTGGACTTTGTTCGTACTTTGGTGGAAGAAACAATCCCCACTACCACAATTAAAGTTTACCCAAATCAAAAACCCTGGGTAGACAAATCCGTCCGTGAAGCTCTGAAAGCGTGCACCAAAGCATACAACGACGGCCTGGTGGCAGGCAACATGAATGACCACAAGGTGGCGCGATACAACGTAAGGAGGACAGTAATAGAGGCAAAACGGCGCTACAGGGATAAAATTGAACTCCAGTTTTAACAGGCTGACTCCAGAGCTATGTGGCAGGGGCTCAAAACGATGACAGACTACAAAGGCACCTCCCTCAAACTGAACAGTGACATCTCCTTAGCAAATGACCTCAATACCTTCTATGCGAGGTTTGATGCTGGTAATAACAACACCAGCCCACAAGCCACGGCAATGGGGGGGGGGGGGTCTGCTGCTGATGGAGACTCAGTGTTCAGGGTAACAGAGCATGAGGTGAGGCGGACCTTTAAAAAAGTGAATATCAGGAAGGCAGCAGGACCGGACGGCATCCCCGGCCGTGTCCTAAAAGTCTGTGCCGACCAACTGGCCCCGGTATTCACTGACATATTTAACCTGTCCTTAGAACAGGCTGTCATCCCCACCTGCCTGAAGAAGTCCACTATTATCCCTGTACCCAAAAAATCCAAGCCTGCTTGCCTCAACGACTACCGCCCTGTAGCTCTCACCTCCATAGCCATGAAGTGCTTTGAGAAGCTAGTAAAGGGCTACATCTGCTCCTCCCTCCCCATCAACATGGACCCCCTGCAATTTGCATACCGCCCCAACAGGTCCACAGAGGACGCCATAGCCCATGTGCTGCACACAGCAGCATCACACCTGGACAAGAGGCAGGGGAACTATGTGAGAATGCTGTTCATCGACTACAGCTCAGCATTCAATAACATAGTCCCCTCCAAACTCATAGCCAAGCTCAGGGACCTGGGCTTGAACTATGACCTCTGCCAGTGGGTCTTGGACTTCCTGACGGGCAGACCCCAGGTGGTAAGAGCAGGCAACTGCACCTCCTCATCCATCACGCTCAACATAGGGGCCCCCCAGGGCTGTGTTCTGAGCCCCCTCCTCTACTCCCTGTACACACATGACTGCGTGGCACAGCGGAACAACAACACAATCATCAAATTTGCTGATGACACAGTAGTGGTGGGCCTGATCTCTGCCAACGACGAGAGGGCCTACCTGGAAGAGGTAGAAAATCTGTCACAGTGGTGTCAGGAGAACTGCCTCTCCCTGAACGTCAGCAAAACAAAAGAGATGATTGTGGACTTCAGGAGGTCGGGGGTCAAGGACTACAGCCCCCTCAGCATCGACGGGGCACCGGTTGAGAGAGTGAACAGTTTCAAGTACCTCGGAGCCCACATATCCGAGGACTTGACATGGACCACACACATTGACAGTGTTGTGAAGAAGGCACGACAACGCCTCTACTTCCTCAGGCGCCTAAGGAAGTTCCAAGTCAGTCAGAAGATCCTTAGGAACTTCTACACATGTACAATAGAGAGCATCCTGACTGGCAACATCACCTCCTGGTTTGGGAATAGCACTGCACAAGACCGTAGCAGACTACAAAGAGTGACACGTTCAGCCGAACGCACAATTGGAGGGGGGCTTCCCACCCTCCAGAACATTTACAACAAGCGGTGCAGGGGGAAGGCTAAGAGAATTATTAAGGACTCGAGCCACCCGAACAACTGCCTCTTTGAACTGCTGCGGTCAGGCAAGCGATACCGGAGTCTTAAGGCGAGCACAGAAAGACTCAGAAGAAGCTTCTATCCCCAGGCCATCAGGCTGCTAAACGAAGAATAAACACTATGCAACAACCATCAAATGCACACAGCACACTCACCCACACGCACACACTCACTTAAACAAACAACACACTGCAGCACCCACTCTCCACACTTTAGATCACACAAACACACTTTATATTTATTGATAAAGGATTTGCACTACAACTCGTACACCTACTGTAAATTGTACCTAAATTGCACCTCATCCCATTTCTGCCTTGCACTATATAGTATTGTATATTAGTACACTGCATAGTATTGTATATTATATGGTAACTCAGTTACGTCTATTCTGCATCGAACATTGTACATATGTCTATACTGAACACTGTGACCTCATTTTTTTTACTTCTAATTTACATACTATACTATGTTATTTTATTTCATACTTATCTTGTCTTGCACAGTCTCTGGAGCGTAACAGTAAGAAGCATTTTTTTGTATGACAATAGTTGTATGACAACTATTAAAGAAACTTGAAACTTGAAACTTGTCTGCACCAAATAAGTCTGCCAGTGTGAGTGATATTAACTCAAGTTTGTAAAAATAGTTTAAGTACAGAGAAACGGGTTTTTCCAAACGGTGATATTACGAGTGTTTGAAAGTGGTGAGAATGGCAAATACACAGATAGGAGCAACTGAAGGTTTAGATGCAATAACCATAGCAAGAGTAGACAATCTGTCTATTTCAACGACTGGAAAGGTCACAATAAAAGTGAAGAAACAATGGCCAAAGATATTCAGGCCTTTACAAAACCTTGTATTTAAGTATAGGAAAGGAGGCCGGTATAGAATGCGTACCCAAATCAAAAAACAGAAAAAGAGATTACGAAAGGCGATGAAAAGAAATAATGCCGGTAGTGGGGAAACGCCGATAACTTCTGCAGACATTTCATTGACCGAATTGAACAGTGACATTAACCTGATTGATTTGAATGTGACTGACTCCCCTCCTGAGACGAGCGTGACGGAGGGACTGGAAATAATGTCTTTAACTCCGACACAGGGGGTCTTTGAGGAGAGAGAACCAGAGACAACTGTTTTACCAGAGCCGATCCACGCTGAAGTGTCCATTGCAGGTGACTGCCATTTAACCAAGAGACAAAGAAAGCAAGTGAGGAGAGCGATGTGGTTGCAGCAGTCCCAGGGAGTTGACTCTGGACGTACGGCTGGAATAGAGACCGACAGCAGGTATGAGATAATACATGAACAGTTTCTACAGCCCACCAGTGTCCCTTGCCTAGGTTTCCCCCACCCCCACCATCAATACCAAACTGAGAACAGAAGAGGTGGATACGGGAAAAACCAAGGTCGGTATCAAAAACAGTGTCCACAGCCCGCAAGCTCCCCCTGTCCAGGCCCTCCTCAGTACCAGAGCCAAGAGGGGAGGCGGGGCCCAGAGATGGGATGTCAGACCGCCAGCGCTGGGATGGGGGAAGAGGCGTCGACCTATAGACAACAGAGAGCGTTTATAGCAGCGTTCGGACGACATGAGGCAGTGCATCGAGACCTGATGAAGACACAGCTGGAGATTGGTCAAGCCGCACACGAGACGCAGAGACTGGAGCAAGAACTGGCGAGAAAGAATGTACTGCTAGATGGTACAGTGATTGAGGTCATGCTTCGGGCATCGGAATTAGGCCGCCGTGATCAAGCAATGCCCTGTGCCCCGTTGCCCAGACAGGGAGCGGGGCCTCGACAGGGTGCTGAGAGCCTCGGGCGGGGCGAATTTCCAGACCCCTCCCAACAGCAGGCTCAAAGGACGGTGGCTGAACAAAATAGGTACGTGGTTTTATCCCCAGATCAGGCTCAAGGGGGGCGAAACCAGGAATGGACTGTCAGAGGTGAGAGCCATGGAGATAATGGCAGAGAGCAAGGACAGACTCTGGGCCCGATGAACCCAGGGCCATCCGATTACAGGCCCACAGGGCCCCACAACCGAGGGAACAAAGACAGGTTTGCTGGATCTGTGGACTGATAGGTCATTTTCAAAGGTCATGTCTGCAGAGGCCGCCGGCAGAATAAAGAATATAGAAAGCGATTAAAAATGAAAATGAATTGAATAAAAAATATATACAACTGATTAGAATAAAAATAGAATGAATTGAATAAAAAATATATACAACTGATTAGAATAAAAATAGAATAAAAAATATATAGAGGGGTTAGGTGATAGGTTATGAGTGGAAGTTACTAAAATGGATGTGTGACTAACGTGGAGGGATGAAGTAACTGACGGATGCATGAACTAATCGGACTAACAAGAACATTAAATCAAATATTCCCACTAGGGAAATATACCAATCATGGATTTTCCTTTTTGCTACAGTGTTTCTGATCAACTCTTGCTGTGGCAGTAAGGAAAACGTAAGAGAGAATGGTATGGTGGACGATTTTTGATGTCTCCCACCTGTGCAGCCTGGCCAAGCTGCACAGATGGGAGAGAGAAAGAAAGATTGTCACCGCAATGGCTTTTGTGGTCATGTGGACTCTAAACTGGGTTAAAACAGTTAATATTAGACAGGAAATATTAGACAGTGAAATGATGTGACACTGCGTCTGCTTGTGATCAGTACTAATTATCCATGCTTGATCAATAATCAGTTTGGTCAAAGTGTGGACTGCATGATTATGAAATTAAGAAGACCTATAGTCTTTCCTAGGTTTTAAGATATTGATAGACGAACATCAATAATCAGGAATAATAGATATAGGCGTTTATTTCTTTTCGTTTTTCTTTCCTAGTGTTTTACAAGCAATTCCTGCCTTAGGCCGGAAGTTTTCATTTTGTTTATTCTTTTGATTTTTTCATTTTGTTTCTTAGTATATATGGGGGTGGTTACGCCCCTAGATGATAGGTTAATTTTGTTTCTAAGAGTGAGTTGAAAAAGCGATGCTCACAAATTTTGTTTATTGTTTTCAATTATTGTTTTGGGCGTTTTTTCTTTGTTTTGTTTCTTTTCTTTATTTTTTTCTTAGGAACGGAGGATGGTGACGACACAACAGGACTGGTAATATATGTCTATACAGTGGACTGAGAACAATGTGAATGGACTAGAGCTGGTTCATGGGGTTGTTCTCCGCTCATTAAGAATCCAGATCTAGGATCTGGGGGTTGTGTCGCGATTGGTGGAGTGTTGGAAAACATGATTCTCTGTACATTGATAAGCTCAGTAGGTTTTGGTCGCCACTGGCCAAATAGCCTTTGTATAGGGTGTGGACATGTGAAATTGATAATTGGCTTGTGGGGGACTCTGACGGCTTGTTAGAGGCTGGCGGAGCGTGTGAAAGATGTGTGTTTAAAGCGGACTGTGATTTGTTGGCGTGCGTGTAGGACTACTGGGGGAGAGGTCTCGTCAGTATTGGCTGTCCGGGCCCCGAGGCAGCTGTCCAGGAATGGAGGTATGATGTTTAGAATGTTATTCCACATCAAAGGATGGTGGGGTTATACTGTTTTGACAGCATAATCAGCATAATATAATGAGAGCCATTAACGATCTAGAAGCCATGGAATATATAGATAAATAAATGATTTGGAAAAGAAAAGAAAGTTGTCAAACTCAGACCAGTAAAGAGTGTCTGAGGGAGGAAAAATATAGATTCTCAATCAATTGTTGTGATAGAAGTAACCTGCGCTGTCCACCGAAGCGATATATACTCACTGCAGGATACGAATGGGAGATTGGGGAGTCAGCAGTCATCAGAGTGTGGTACGAGGAAGACCAAGGACTCCATCGGTACTGTTGATCCAGGACACTGGCTAGTGTCTACCCAGCGGTTCCATGGGGAACCACAACACTGCGGGTACCAAGAGATCCAGGAGAAGCCTAACTCTCAAGCGTTGAGAGTTCCGGCCAACGCAGTGACCGAATCTTGAGGCTTCGGAGGGGAACGAGAGAGGCCAAACGACAGGCAATCTACGAGGAGACAGGCTGCTAGGCCTCATCAACTGCTCCGGCTGTCAACAGACAGGCTGCAAGGCCTTAGTAATTGACCGGGTGTCATCAAGCGAAGGGGTGGACCCCATATCGCCCCTATCAACGACCAGGCGGAGGGTGGGGAGAATCAAACCTCTTTCACTATTCCGAGGGTCAACGGGGGTTGAGCCAGCGACGACTGTAGGAGACAACACAACCTCCTCAACAGCCATGACAGCGCCAGAGGGGAGATCTAATCATCCCACCTGAGATCGACGCAACTGACATCCGAGAGAAGAGCTCCTGATTCAACTGAACCGGCCATACAGCAGGGGGTCATGCCCCTATTTGAGTGACAGCACGAGGCACGAGGCCTCGACAGAAGAAGGGGAGGGATCGGAAGTCAACTGGCTTTCTGATTCTACCTCCCTGTTTTGAAGCCAAGAGTTGGTGGTAGCATTAAGAGTGAGATCAGCAGTCTTGATCTGCACCGTCTCTGAGAAATGAGGAGGGGGTGGCCAGGTCAATCCAGAAAACATTGACCCCCCTTCTCCCTGCTCCAAGTCAGAATTTGACACCCCCAAGGGAAACCAGTGGAAATTGATCCTGGTACGAAAAAGAGTGTCAAAGACTGCACACAGTGAATGAAAATGGACTAAAAATAAAGATGTTTGAGTGCGTATAAGTATACATAAGAAAGAGATGTAGAAAAAGAATGTTTTCTTGGTTTTTTATGTGATTTTGCTAAGGTTAAAAGGTTATGGTATCTGTCAGGTGTAAGACCAGTTTGATTGAGAAGTCAATAGCAGTTATACGTGGGCATAGAAGCCCACGACGGGGGACTGTAGTGGAATTCTCAGTCCAAACTGTCCAACCATTATGGAAATATGTGTATGTTATGTTGGTTGAATGTTGAGTCCCACAGGGCAAACAGCTGCTGGGAGATTGTAATCGGTATGGTCAGAACACCCACACGTAGTTTAGTCTCATAAAGTAGTCTGAACAACATTACAATGGGGGGTTGGCTGTTAAGAGTGGCCCTGGCGGAGAAAGGGATTAGCATTTAAACCTACTTCCCCTTGGGTTTCACCAACAGTCCATTGATACCATCTGCCTGAACGAATTAACATACAAGTGTCACCAAACAGTGGAGGCGCCTGTTAGATCCTGGAGAACATCCTGTGGGCTCTGTAGAAGAGACCACATGGTTGAGGAGTTAAGCTACACTATTCAAGCAATTAAAATACGGTTATAGTCATAAAAGAAACTCCAAATTAAAATACAAATATTACAGATAGGTTGTACTAAAATAACCAGAAAATACTGACAACTAACTGATAATGGATAATGATTAAAATACACTAGGAGCTCACCATTTGGCTTGTCTTATTTATCCTCTAAGGAAAATTAGGCTCTCCTGAGTCTAATGATATGAAATATGCAATGTTTATGATTAAGAATCACAGAGTTTGAAATTAAGCCACTTCTGGACTTCATTGGAAAAATACTTAACATGCTGAATAATTACTGTATAAAATAGATATTGATTTAAGTTAAAAGAATATGATTAGGAAACTATACAAGTGGAATTAATGATAAAAGACTGTGATTCTGGTCAAGTATAAAGCAGTTTTGAGTAGAAAATGGTATCTATGTGTTCATCTGCTTATCCCCGATTCAAAAATACACATCTTGAATTATGAAACAGAACTGTAAAGTAAATTTAGACAGTAAAACTATTCTTTGGTTGGAGGCAAGGGAGACGGTTGGTGGGCTCCAGGGGACGGCCCTTCTTTCGGGTTCGGACTTGGGGGGCCCGTGATTGGAGGAGAACATCTGCTTGGCGTCGCTACTGTGACATCACGCGGACACTCCCGGCTATGGATAAAAAAGGGGGTGCTGTGACTGTAAGGACACACTGAAAACGGAACCAACACAGAAACACACCTCCCACCTTTTCACACAGAGGACGGCGTGAGCAGAGGAGAACAAGGAGAACAAGCTTTTGGAACGAGAACAGAATCCTCTTTGTTATCAACAGAGAACAAAGACAACTCAACAATTATCATACTTTAATCTGCTTTCTTAGTCTAATATTGAGGGCAAGCGGCATAGTGCTTCGGTACCATAAATATTATAGCGTTCTTTATTTAAATTGAACCAAAACCATTGTGATTACACTTTTAACTTTGAATTAAAACAGATGCTGGTACAATTTCTCCTTCATTTCTCCTGCTTAGCTGCCGTCGAACAAGGCCAGTATGGTCTTTTGAAAGTACCAGGGCTTTTAGGACAGACAATTCACAACGCAGAGTACCGGTTCTGATCTCATCAGAACCAGAACATAGACCCTTGGTGACTTCACACCACAAATCATGTAAAACCCAGATTTGGCTCAAACAAGGGACTAAACACGTTTCGCAATTATGCCACATCAATGTGGAACGGTTGTGTGATGTCCGAGGTAGCAGCTTGAGTCTCTTGCTCCTCAGAACCCCCAAGATAAATGACCCAACAAATAGATATTGTCAGCAACATTTAACGAGTGAGACGGTAAGAAGTCTAAAGATGAGCCAGAAGAAACTAAATGCTAAAAGAAAGACCAAAACCGACTCTGGAAATGAGAAAGATGTCACGCCTGAACAGGCTTGTCAAACCAGCTCTTCCGACACCGACGAGGAAACAGAGAGAGAGGAATCCGCGATTCTAAAAGAATTAAAAGATCTAAGGAGAGAGAATAAAGAAGCACATAATGCCACTCAGTCTTCAGTGAGCAAACTTGAAACATCTATGTAAGTAACTGAATGGATTGACAAAACAGAAGGTAGAATTACGTACATTGAATCAGAAATCACTAAACTGGATGATAGAGGAATGAGACACCAGAGGTCGCTCAAATACCTTGTAAGAAGAGATGCAGAGATGACGGCAATATGTGAAGATTTGCAAAACAGACTCAGATGCAACAATATCCGGATCTACCAAGTCCCTAAGGTAGCGAGGACAAGGATACTAAAGAGTTTGTGAAGCAGCTATTGACAACATCCCTGAAAATAACACCTGAACTTGAGTCTGAGATTAAGATAGAAAGAGCGCACAGATCACTGATGGCCAAACCGAGAGATTCTAGCGCCCCCCGCGCTCTATCATTGTGCGCTTTCTAGATTTCAATATCAAAGAACAGGTATTACAGCTCGCATGGGGACAACCCGTCACGTTTCAAGGGAAAAGGATCTATTTTGATCACGATTACTCCCCAGACCTGCAAAAGAAGAGGGGACAGGTGCGTCACGGCATCAAACAGCTGAAGGAAAAAGGGATACGTGCTAATTGCCCATACCCGGCACGACTCAGGATGACAACAGAATCGGGAACGAAGGTGTTCGACTCCCTGGTGGATGCAATTCCCACACTGAAAGAACTGGGAATTCATGTCCAAATCGACGACAGAGAGAAACTACAAAGAGAACTGACAAGAGACAGGTGACGAACACAAAGAAGCGGGCGAGAGCAGCGAACGAAAGGAGCCATGATGTCACTATCTGGCGCAGACCTAAGATCATTCATGGACGATAAAGATGAGTAAACCAGTTAGATATAGTAGACTCTGACTCACGAAATGTTTACAATAAGTGTAAAACACAAGAAATAATGGACATGCTGCTGACTAATATGATTATTCTTTACCCTGAGTATTAATTACCTGTTGGGAAAATTTAAATATATCAAATCTACTTTAGTTTATATGTGGTATTGAGGCCAGAGACTGAGCCATAGACGGATCACACTTAGCCTGTGTTATCAGGCAAAGGTTAACCCTATACGTTCGTGGTTAGCTTCTCTGCACTTAGTGCAATATGCTCCCTGAGAGAGAAAGCTACACCTCTCTAGAACATCGGGAGATTATTTCATTTGTGATTTATGTAAGACAGCTTACTGGAAAATTGGAAGCGCTAGGTTTTCCCTTACAAGTGAATAGGATACCATTTTGTTTTGTTTTTTATGTTGTATACTCTTTGACAAATGCCTCAAGCTCATATACTATGGAAGATAGATCTATGTTGTACATAAGAAATACAATGACATTATGACAAGCCTTAAATGTATTAGTTACAATGTAAATGGTCTTAACAACCCAATAAAGAGGAAAAAACTTTTTGGACAACTTAAGAAAATGCAGTGCTCTATAGCATTCATTCAAGAAACGCACTTATCAATAAATGAACACCAGAAACTGAAGAGAGAATGGGTGGGCCAGGTGTATAGTGCGTCCTGTCAAACAGGGAAACAGAGAGGAGTGGCTATTCTATTTAACAAATCAGTATACTTCACCAAAGAAAAGGAAATTGCAGATGACCAGGGCAGATATGTTATGGTCCTGGGGTCAATAGGAGGATCAATCATAACCTTTCTAAATATATATGCACCAAATGAAGACTGCCCCAATTTCTTTAAAGGTATAGCCTCACTTTTGGCAGGTAACGCCAAAGGAATTATCCTTATGGCCGGTGATTTCAACTGTGTACTAAATCCAAAAGTAGACAAACTTCCTGTAGATTGTGGACCCATTTCAAAAAAATCTAGATCACTGAATGCAATGATAAAATAACTTATAGATGCATGGCGTTTCCACCATCCTAGGCAGAAAGACTTTACCTTTAGGTCTGGGGTCCATGGTAGCTACTCTCGGATAGATTACTTCTGTATTTCCAAGCAAGATATTGACAAGGTTGAATCATGTATCATTGAACCAGCGACCATCTCAGATCATGGACCTCTAACTCTTCAACTTAACCTCAGTACCAATAAGATCTTTAAATATTGGAGGCTCAATGTATCCATGCTGTCTGACTCTCACACACGGGAGAGGATAAGTGAAGAACTGAAGAGTTATTTTGATCTCAACAATAAGGGGGATGTCTCACCATCAATTTTATGGGATGCGGCAAAGGCTGTAATGAGAGGTAAAATTATCTCAATTTCAAGTGCACTAAAGAAACAGCGAAATGAAAAACAGCAGAACCTAGAAAATGAGTTAAAAATACTAGAAAGGAAACATAAACTGAACAGAGATGAGGAAGACTTAAAAGCTCTACTAACCTGCAGACAAAAACTAGATGACCTCAGGGAACAAAATAAGCACACGCCATTCGCCAATGGCCTGTAGATTTAACGTCTGGCGACTAAAAATAATAGGTCTGCCCGCCATCTGGCGTGTAGTTCATATCGATACTCTTATTTTGAAAATCCTGTGCGGGTCTCATTTCCGCCCCAAGCGCAGCTCCAGTCATAATATCTGGGCTCCGGCAGCTAGCAACGTTCAGGTTAATATGATACTCTTATTTTGAAAAACCCTGTAGCAACTCCGCGAGTCATATGATATCTGCCCACTCCGCATTTCTTTGAAAACAGAGCAGCGTTAAACACAGCAGCGTTAACACAGCAGTGCGCCTACAGACTCAAAATAAGTCTGCTGTGTTTTTTTTCTTCTCACAAGTCCAATGCATCTACATGCTTTGCACCGTCGCCATTCCTTTATGCCCACATCGCCCGAAATTAGCGTTTATGTACCAATCACTACAACGTTAACGTAATCTAACAAGCTAATCCTGATCAGACGAGGCAGAGCCATAGTGAGAAGCAGACAGTGTGGACTGAGGAAAGGGAAATGGGGGGGGGCACTCTCCCCTTCCCTGTGTGTGTGCATGCGTTTGGAAAGACGACGAAGTCACTAGTCAGGACTCAGGACAGGAGTATATTATAGTAAACTGAGGATCAGTGATGCCACTAACGCGTTACTAAGTAACGCGTTACAGTAATCTGATTACGTTTCCCCGAAAATAGTAATCTAACGCGTTAATCTTTAAAAGCCAGTAATCTGATTGCAGTTACTTGTCCAAGTGGCTGTGCGTTACTATTTCGTTACTATCTCATCATAAATTCATAATGCAGGCGGAATGCAGTATTTTATTTCGTTTTAGACAGTCAAAAATACGCTTGGAGCTGTATTTCCTTGTATTGGGGGAGTGACGTCACAGCACGCAACCTCAAGTTGTTCCATGCTGGTGGGCGCGGCTGTTATTGTTGTGACAGATGGGTCTCCGTGAACGCGAACACTGCTGTTGAGCGAAAGTCATTGCTCTTTGCTACGAGGGACCGGAGCTCATCCATTTTATTGCAGAGAGTTCACGTTTGAGAGGAATATACCCGGGAGAGGAGGACGAGATCCTCTCCGGCGGAGGCGAGCCAGGGAGCCAGCCCTTTTGCCGCGCTGCCGCCTGACCCACTACACAGCCTGGATGAAGACCGCGGTTCCCCTCATGAGCACATCCAACAGATCCGTGGAGCGGGTGAGTAGTTGAGGGAAAATGTCAAGTGGGATTGATTTCCCAATGTTCAGCAGTTCTTCTTTAGAGTAAGAAGTAACACAGGACGCTGGGACTAAACAAAACAAACAGAACACAATGCATCACTAGGAACATTAGAACCATATCTGAATAGGGCAGGCCTCAAAGGTAGGCTACATATCAGCCTACATGTGGTGAATGAATGAATGAATGAAAACTTTATTTAACAGATTGCAGAATGGGTACAATACAGTACGGCTCAATACATACAATTGTTAATGAGATGCAGACCTGAGAAAGACGTTTGTCTTGTTTCCATCAGGGTCCCCCATTTTCAATTCATATAGACATTTATGACATACACATAGAGCTGCCGCGGTATCGGTATTACCGCGGTATCGCTGTTACATCATGCCCACCGCAGCGTTGGGCTGAATACCGGCATCACCGCTGTTTTTTATTATATTATTATTATTATTACGCTCTCGTTGGGCTTGCGGCTCTGCAGATATACCCTACTTCTCTGTCGAGATTCCAAGCGACCCTATTGGGTACCAGAAAAGTCACATGAAACATTGCAGACCACTGATTGGTCAGAAGAGAGACGCTTCACACGTTGGATCGTCTTGCAGTGCTTTTACTTCCTGAATCTCAGCCATTGATCAGAGCTCAGTCACAACACGGCTAATATACGTTAGCTCCCACCGGAGACCGGAGTGTATTACCGACGTACCGTCGCTCCTCAGGGAACGAGGCATAATGATTTTACTGCAACGAAATGTTATAATAAAAGCCCTTCGTTCTATACACTTGTCTGATTGAAAACTTTATTAACAGACCGCAGAATGGGTACAACTCGGCACGCTCTGAGCAAAGAAAGGAACTTAGATATTAATTGAGTAACGCTTGCCTTGCTATGTGGTCCGGTAAATACGAACGTGTAACTATACTAACGTTAATGCCACAAATCGAATGCCTTTGTAATCATAAGTAGTAACGTTATAATAATAAGAAGAAGAAAGGGTTGGGGGGGTAACCGGCGGGCGCGACACCGAGGGGAGACTTCGAATCAGTGTTTCACTTTTAATAACGAATGCGTGCATGCCGAATCCCAAACAATATTCATGCTGCAAAGTCATCCTCTAAAGATAGACATTTAGACTAGAGGCAGGCTATATGCTATATAAAGAGTAGACTACAAAAAAAATGCATTCAAACTTTTTTTTTTTTGTGTGTGTGCGGTAATACCGCGGCGGTAGGAAATATATTGCAAATGTGTGCGGTAAGGAAAACATCAATACCGCGGCAGCTCTACATACACAACATACATAACATTTATGGCATAGGGACATATAGGTATTTAGTACTGATACATTTGTGACATAAACGGTATTCAAATATACAGTACTGTTACCCCTACAGTCATCTCCCGCCTCGACTACTGCAACGCACTGCTCGCTGGCCTCCCGGCCAATGCCACTAAGCCTCTTCAACTCATTCAGAACGCAGCGGCCCGCCTGATCTCAAACCTACCGAAGTCGGCCCATGTCACCCCACTTCTTAGGGACCTGCACTGGCTCCCCATTGCTGCACGAATCCGCTTCAAGGCCCTCGACCTAGCATACCGTGCGGCAAAGGGAACTGCTCCCGCCTACCTCCGGTCAATGGTCTCTAACTACACATCCTCAAGACCCCTACGCTCTGCATCTTCTGGCCGCCTCAGACCTACTCCTATCCAAGCTCCGGGAGGGTCATCAAAGAGAAGTCGCCTATTCTCAATCCTTGCCCCACAATGGTGGAATGAACTACCCACCCCAGTTAGGACAGCCGAAACACGTCCAATCTTTCGCCATCGACTAAAGACGCACTTCTTCAACCATTATCTGAATTAAGAAAATAAAAAAAAAATAAAATTATCTAACCCTAACTAACCATACTGTCATGCACTTGTCCTAATAAACTAACCTACACTGTAGCACTCAACACTTTGATGAACATTGTTACTCAGCTGATAGAGTTGTGCCCTTCCTGATGGCTTGTCATACAGAACTTGTAAGTCGCTTTGGATAAAAGCGTCAGCTAAATGACTAAATGTAAATGTAAATGTAGATCCTGACAGAGTATATACATATGATGGGGAGGGGACTGTACATTAGGAGGGGGTGGGTGGGTGGGAGAGAAATATACATACGGCGGGGAGGGAATATATACATGCGGTGGGGAGGAGACTGTCTATTAGGAGGTGGTGGGGGTTTTGGGCATTTACGGTGGCCAGTTTCGAATTGCAGCCTCCCGTAGGTGCTCTTTAAGAGCGGTTTTGAATGTGGGTAGTGATTCACATTCCTTTACAGCTTTGGGTAGGGCGTTCCACATTGTTGTGGCATAATTGCGAAACGTGTTTAGTCCCTTGTTTGAGCCGAATCTGGGTTTTACATGATTTGTTGAGCTTCCTCTGGTTTAGTGGTTGTGGTATTCACTGACCTTTGGGAAGTATTTTGACATGTACATGGGTACCCCGGTCGTATAGTGTATCTTGTAGACCAGGCCCATTGCAAGTTGCTGTACTCTGTCGTCTACTCTAAGCCATCCTAGGTTGTCAAAGTGGGCAGGGGTGAGGTGGGTTCTGGGGTTCAGGTCAAGTAGTAGTCTGACCAGTTTGTTTTGTGATGTTTGTAATTTTGTTTTAAGCGCCTTTGAGGTGCTTTGGTACCATGAGGTGCACGCATAGTCGTAGTACCCTTGAATGAGTGCTCCTGCCAGAGTCTTCAGGGTATTCTTGTTTACCAGAGAGGAGATCCGGTACAAGAATCTAGTTCGTTGGTTGGTGTTATTGACCATTTATCTTTTGTGAAATCTATAGATCTATAGATAGGCCTACCTGCCCTATTAGTACCTTTTACTCAAACTGAGTACATTTTACAAAAAAAAAATTTGTCATTCTTATGTTGTGGCAGCAGCAGGGACGACGACTTCGTAACCTAGTTACTTTCAAAGTAACTAAGTTACTCTGATAATCAAGTAATCAGTAAAGTAACTAAGATTACTTTTTAAAGGAGTAATCAGTAATCAGTAATCAGATTACTTTTACAAGTAATCTGTGGCATCACTGCTGAGGATTACTGAGGATGGACAGATAATGTTGATATTCAAATATAAAAAAGTTTCGAGAGGAGTGGAAGTTTGAAGACAGACTACAATATGATGCGGGGTGGTGAGTTGAAACACAGTGTGTGTGTGTGTGTGTGTGTGTGTCCCGACCCCACTTCTATGTTTCAATAAATTATTTGCATTTAAAACTATTAACGCTGACTCATTCCTTCAGTCCACTCAAAATTATGCTAATATTCCTTATGTTGTTTATGATATTAATTGAATATAGCATATGAGAGTATTATATAGTAATAATAACACATGGCGATATACTAAAAAGCTATTTATAATATTTGGCTGGTGAAAAATCTGCCCGGCTGGTAGTTTTTCAAATCTACCAGCCAAATGGCTGGTAAGTCAAAAAGTTAAGTTTGTTCCCTGGATGACCTGTTGACATACAAAGTGGAAGGAGCCCTTAGATTTGCTGGTAGGAATTACTATGAGATGGGAAATAGGGAAAGCAAGCTACTGTCATTCCAGCTCCACAAAATACAGTCAAGTCGGATAGTTCCAAAGATTAAACACCCCAGCACACACATGGAAGTAATGCAAACACAATAAATTGCTAATGCATTTGCAGATTACTATACCGACCTCTACAAAGCACAGCAATTGGAAAACAAGAAAGAAAAAATCAACAACTTCATAGAGAACCTTAAACTTTCTAAACTATCCCCAGATGAGGCGGATGAGCTGACCTCCCCTATTACGGAGAAGGAGATAGGGGAAACTATTCAGATGCTTAAGAACAATAAATCACCAGGTACAGATGGGTTTTCAAATGAATTTTATAAACATTTCACTGAACAGTTAACACCAGTATTAAGTGTAGTTTATAACTATGCCCTATCTGAGAGAGACCAACCAGGAAGCTGGTCAGAAGCTATTGTCTCGGTAATACATAAAGAAGGTAAAGACCCCACAAGATGTAGTTCCTATAGGCCCATAAGTCTCCTTTGCAACGATTTCAAGATATTGACATCTATACTTAAAAAAAGAATACAGAAACATATAATAAAACTGATCCACCCAGACCAGACTGGCTTTATCACTGGTCGACAGGGTGCTAACAACATCAGAAGAACTTTAAATCTGCAAACAGTGGCTGGATCTCGAAAAGAACCATCAATGCTTCTCGGCTTAGATGCCGAGAAGGCATTTGATAGAGTTGATTGGCTGTACCTTGAACTAACATTGAAAGGTATGGGATTCAATAACACATTTATAGATTGGATAAAATGTTTATATAAAAATCCTAAATCTAGAGTGAATGGTCACTGCTCTCACTTCTTTGAGATACAGAGAGGGACACGCCAAGGAGACGTTTTGTCTCCGTTACTATTCGCGATTGGCATAGAGCCACTAGCGGAGATGATTAGATCAAACCCTCAGATACAGGGAATAGATGACCAAAAAGGCATTACACACAAGATCTCTGTTAGGGTTTGAAACCGACCTCAACAGCACGGCACAGACAGGTAGTTCAGAGTTAGCCAAACACTAGGGCGTATTTATTACAGAATCAAAAAGAGCCAAATAACAAATCTGAATCAACAAAAAAGGAGAATGCCTTCGGCAGAGTTGTCTGCGGCTCTGCAGATCCTCCCGGTGTTAGAGGTGGGGAATCGGCGTAGGCGCCGCTGCGGCTCTGCAGATACTCCCAGATCCAACTCGGAGTGGAAACGGAGAGAGAGAGAGATCAACATGAGTCCAGTATGAAATACAAGTGACTTGATCTTCGGTGTAAACTACACACAAGTTAGCTGAGTCCAGTACAAAACAAAACGGTACTTCTTCAGTGTTATCCAAACACACAATTTAGCTGAGTCCAGTACAAAACAAAATGGTACTTCTTCAGTGTTATCCAAACACACAATTTAGCTGAGTCCAGTACAAAACAAAAACGGTATTTCTTCAGTGTTATCCAAACACACAAAAACAGATAATCCAAAAAGGTTTGTTTCCAAAACTCACCAAAGCGCAAACGCGTAAAGCGGGCAACGAGGCGCAGCTCCAAACGGATGATCAAGATATTCACCAGCGGCGATCCAAAGATGTCCTGGAGGGAAATTAGACGAGGCACAACAACGGGGGGGGGAACAGGCAGTAGCAGTAGTAATCAAAACGACCCGACAACGATTGAAAGAAGGTCTGAGTATATGAAGCCTCTGGAGCGCTAATCACAAACTACGACAGGTGCGTGATGGAATTGGTAATCGCTCCTGAAGCGTGTGGCGGGGAATGCACCAATCAACACAGTACCTTGAAGAAGCGTGTGGCGGGGAACGAGACAATCCTCACAGTACCCCCCCTCCACGGGAGCCACCCGGCGACCAGCCCGACCCGGCTCGTCCGGATGGGAACGATGGAAGTCGGTGATCAGGCCGGGGTCCATGATGAGCTGGCGGGAGACCCAGCTCCGTTCCTCCGGGCCGTATCCCTCCCAGTCCACCAGGTACTGGAACCCCCGACCCCGCCGTCGGACGCCCATCAGCTGGCGGACTTGCCACTGGGGGTGTCCATCCACCATCTCGGGAGGAGGCGGGTCTGGAGCAGAAGGCATGAATGAATGAATGAATGAATGAAAACTTTATTTAACAGATTGCAGAATGGGTACAATACAGTACGGCTCAATACATACAATTGTTAAGGGGATGCAGACCTGAGAAAGACGTTTGTCTTGTTTCCATCAGGGTCCCCCATTTTCAATTCATATAGACATATATGACATACATGACATACAGATAGTCAGTACTGCTACATCTATACATTTATGACATACCAGATTTGCAAATACAGTACTGTTTGTGATACAGAAGGAGTCAAGAAAAGGGAGTATATACATTTGACGTAGAAACTGTACATTGGAGGAGGTTGGGTGGGGGGGTTGGGTACATTGGGATATTGACAACCATACTGGGTAATTTACATTGGAGGTGGTTGGGGGGGGGGGGGGGGGGGGGGGGGGGGGCGGGGGGCACACTGTATAAACAAGTAACACTGTACATTGAGGGGGGGGGGGAGGAGACACTGTACAAACAAACACAATTGTACATTGAACTATTGACAAAACCATACTAGGTAAATGACTGTACATTGGAGGGGGTTGGAATGATTGGGTTAGGATATTTACAGGGGCCAGTGTTGAATTGCAGTCTCCCGTAGGTGTCCCTTGAGAGAGGTTTTGAAAGTGGGTAGTGATCCACATTCCTTTACAGCTTTGGGTAGGGCGTTCCACATTGATGTGGCATAATTGCGAAACGTGTTTAGTCCCTTATTTGAGCCGAATCTGGGTTTAACATGATTTGTGGAGCTCCCTCTGGTGTTGTGATCGTGGTATTCACTGACCTTTGGGAAGTATTTTGACATGTACATGGGTACCTTGGTCGTGTAGTGTATCTTGTAGACCAGGCCCATTGCAAGTTGTTGTACTCTGTCGTCTACTCTAAGCCATCCTAGGTTGTCGAAGTGGGCAGGGGTGAGGTGGGTTCTAGGAGTAAGGTCAAGCAGTAGTCTGACCAGTTTGTTTTGAGATGTTTGTAATTTTGTTTTTAGCGCCTTTGAGGTGCTTTGGTACCATGAGGTGCAAGCATAGTCGTAGTACCCCTGAATGAGTGCTCCTGCCAGAGTCTTCAGGGTGTTCTTGTTTACCAGAGAGGAGATCCGGTACAAGAATCGAGTTCGTTGGTTGACTTTTTTTATTACATTGGATGCCATTTTGTCACAGGAGAGATTAGCCTCTAGGATGGACCCCAGGTAGGTAATTTCATCTTTCCTTGTGACAATATTGTCACCCACTGTAACTGAGAAGCCGTCGGGGGACTGAGAGAGACAGGCTTGACCCGGGACACATGGAAAACGGGGTGAATGCGCATGGACGCATGAAGCTTAAGACTCACCGCCGCCGGACTGAGCACCTTCAGAACCTCAAAAGGACCGACGAACCGGGGGTTAAGCTTCTTGGCCGAGGACCGAAGCGGAAGGTCCTTTGCGGACAGCCACACCCTCTGCCCAGGGTGGTACGTCGTCGCAGGGACCCGGCGCCGGTCAGCCCCACGACTGGCGCGCTCCGATGACCGGAGCAGCGCAGTCCTGGTGATCTCCCAGACCCGACGGCACCGGTCGAGATGGTCCTGTACGGAGGGAACTGCCACCTCCGACTCCTGTGCAGGGAAAAGAGGGGGTTTGTAGCCCAGGGATATCTCAAAAGGTGAGAGGCCGGTGGCGGAACTGACCATGGAGTTGATGGAGTACTCGACCCAGGGAAGGAACCGGCTCCAAGAAGCGGGTTTCTCGGCAGCCACACACCGAAGAGCAGACTCCATGCTCTGGTTCATCCTCTCCGTTTGTCCGTTAGTCTGGGGATGATAACCAGAGGAAAGACTGACCGTTGCCCCCAATCCCTTGCAAAAAGCCCGCCATACCTGGGAAGTGAACTGGGGCCCCCGGTCCGAGACGACGTCCTGGGGAAACCCATGGAGGCGGAACACGTGGCGTGTCAGGAGGTCCGCCGTCTCGGCCGCCGAGGGAAGCTTGGGAAGGGCCACGAGGTGAACCCCCTTGCTGAACCGATCCACCACGGTCAGTAGGCACGTGTTCCCCTGGGAAGAAGGAAGACCCGTGACGAAGTCCAACGCCACATGGGACCAAGGGCGGCTTGGAATGGGAAGCGGCTGCAATAGCCCGGAGGGTGCCTGGTGGGAGGCCTTGCTGCGGGCGCAGACCTCGCAGGCCAGTACAAACTCCTTGACGTCGTTCCTCATGGTGGGCCATCAGAATAGACGAGCCGGGAAGGAGAACGTGCGATGAACGCCTGGGTGGCAGGCGAACCGGCTGGTATGGCCCCACTGGAGGACCCGGGACTGGACTGAGTCGGGGACGAAGAGGCGATGAACAGGTACATTGCCGGGAGCGTGATGGAAGCGTAGGGCACGCCTTACCACCCCCTCGATGCCCAAGGTGACCACTCCCACCACCCTGGCCTTTGGGAGGATGGGAGTCGGGTCCTCAGTGGTTGGAGCCCCCTTGGAGTGTAACCGGGACAGGGAGTCGGCCTTCGTGTTGCGGGAACCAGGGCGAAAGGTCAGCGAGAAGTCGAACCGACTGAGGAAGCTGGCCCATCTTGCCTGCCGGCCGTTGAGGCGCTTGGAAGCACGGATGTACGTCAAGTTCTTGTGGTCCGTCCAAATGGTGAATGGTTCCTCGGCCCCCTCTAGCCAATGACGCCACTCCTCCAAGGCAGCCACAACCGCCAGCAGCTCCCGATTGCCGATGTCATAGTTCCTCTCGGCAGGGAGGAAACGACGTGAGTAGAAGGCGCACGGATGTACCTTCTGGTCCGTTGCCGACCGCTGAGACAAGATAGCCCCTAGTCCAGTATCCGAGGCGTCCACCTCTACAATGAACTGTCTCTTGGGGTCTGGGTGGAGCAAGACCGGGGCGGTGGTGAACCTCTTCTTGAGGGAACGGAACGCAGCACACGCCGCTGGGGACCAGTCGAACGGCAGGGCGGGAGAGGTTAGCCTGGTAAGTGGTTCCGCCACCTGGCTGTAGTTCCGGATGAATCTTCGGTAGAAGTTTGCGAACCCGAGGAAGCTCTGTAGCTCCTTCCGAGAGGTGGGTTCCGGCCACTCCTCCACGGCCCGGATCTTGCGAGGGTCAGCTCGGGTCAAGCCGCTCTCAACGATGAAGCCCAGGTAATCGACAGAGTCGGAGTGAAATCGGCACTTCTCTGCCTTGACGAAGAGCCGATTGTGGAGGAGGCGCTCCAGCACACAGCGGACATGCTGGATGTGTTCCTCGAGGGTCTTGGAGAAAATGAGGATGTCGTCTAGGTATACCACCACAAACTCCTCCAGCATGTCACGAAGGACGTCGTTCATGAGCGCCTGGAATACCGCCGGAGCGTTGGTGAGGCCAAACAGCATTACCAGGTACTCGTAGTGGCCCCTGGGAGTCTTGAAGGCTGTCTTCCATTCATCGCCCTCTCAGATACGGACCAGATGGTAGGCACTCCGGAGGTCCAGCTTGGTAAAGACGGTAGCCTGGGTGAGAGGCTCGAAGGTGGAGTTCATGAGAGGAAGAGGGTACTTGTTCTTAATGGTGATCTCGTTGAGCTGGCGATAGTCGATGCAGGGTCGAAGGTCTCCGTCCTTCTTCCCAACAAAAAAGAACCCGGCCGCCACCGGGGAGGAGGAAGGCCGAATGAGGCCTGCTTCCAAGGACTTAGAGATATATCTATCCATCGCTGCCTTCTCAGGGACGGTCAGACTGTAGAGGCGGCTGCCGGGAAGGGGAGCCCCTCAGCGGAGGTCGATGGCACAGTCGTAAGGCCGGTGAGGCGGAAGGGCCTGAGCCCGGGACTTACTGAAAACCTCCTCGAGATCGTGGTACTCGGGGGGTATAGTCGAGAGGTCCGGGGGCAGCTCATAAAGGGGGCTCCGGGGCGAGGGACAGGACGCCGCCTGAAGACACTGGGCATGACAGGCGGAGCTCCACCCCCTGATGGTACCGGAGGACCAGGCGATGTGGGGCTCATGCAGCGCGAGCCAGGGCCTGCCCAGGACTACTGGGACAAGAGGGGATCTGGTGATAAAAAACTGGAGTCTCTCAACGTGGTTACCAGCAATGGTGAGAAGGACTGGACAGGTGCGTTGAGTGATGTCAGCCAGGCGGTGCTGGTCCAACGCGAACACCTCCAAGGGTCTCACGAGGTCCTCTAGCGGAATGTTGGCCTGGGTAGCAAACTCGAAATCCAGGAAACTCTCGTCAGCACCCGAGTCAATGAGTGCCTCCACCGTCGCCCGTTGGTCCGCCCAGGCCAGGGTGACGCTCATCAGACGGCTAGGTGGTGCACGGTTCTGGGAACGAGAAAAACGTCTCACCAGGATCTCCCGGGGTCCCAGCGAGCCTGGTCTTTTGGCCGGGTGGGGCAGTTGGAGATGCCCATCCCGGCCGCAGTAGAGGCAAAGGCCGGACCTGAACCTGGCCTCCCGTTCAGCCGGGCTAAGGTGTGAGCGTCCCAGCTGCATGGGTTCCTCCTCGGGCACCGAACGGGAGGGGAAGGAACGACCAGTCGTGGTGGGAGCAGGACGGACGCAGTACCGTCACGAGTGCGAGGGGTCTGGGGAACTTCTGGGGGTCCCAATCCGGCTCTCTCACGCCTTCTCTCCCGGAGGCGTCCGTCGATGCGAATGGTGAGGTTGAATAGGTCCTCGAGGGACTCATGCTCCTCACGGGTCGCGAGCTGGTCCCTTACAGCGTCGTTGAGCCCCCTCATGAAGGTGAGACGAAGCGATTGATCGTTCCAACCGCTCTCCGTTGCGGCCAGTCTGAACTCCAGCACGTAGTCGGTGACCCCGCCACTGCCCTGCCGGAAGGTGCCCAACCGAGCTCCTGGGTCCTGGCCACGGGCTGGGTGGTGGAAAACCCTGCGGAGCTCTGCCACGAAGTCTGGGTAGGAAAAACAAAAATCAGCCCTCATTGACCAGGAGGCAGTAACCCACTGTGCTGCCCGGCCTGAGAGCAGGTTAGTCATCCCTCTGAAGTGAATCGGCTGGGTTGATGAAGAAAAACCAACTCACACTGCATGATGAATGTGGCACAATCCTCGAAGTTACCATTGAACAACCGTGGTTCGGAGAGACGGGGCTCCCGAGGTGCGGGATCGGGAGACGCGGGGCCCGCCACGGCTGCGGGTGGTGCTCTGGCCGAGACTCCTGAAGCAGGTGGGGTTACAAGCAGGGCATTAAATGCTTCACTCAGAGTTTGTAATTGGTGAAGAATATCAGCCTGCTGATTACCCTGGGCTGTCTGCAGGGTAGCCAGAGAGCCAAGGGACTCCTGAATAGGCAGGACCTGGGCTCGGAGCTCCTGTACAGCAGCCGCAGCCGCACCTAACTGTAGGCTGTGGTCGTTGGTCAATTCAATCTGGACTGCCAACGCTGTTCTGACTCTGTCTGTGTCGGCTGAGGTCGTCATGGTCGGGTCGTAATGTTAGGGTTTGAAACCGACTTCAACAGCACGGCACAGACAGGTAGTTCAGAGTTAGCCAAACACTAGGGCGTATTTATTACAGAATCAAAAAGAGCCAAATAACAAATCTGAATCAACAAAAAAGGAGAATGCCTTCGGCAGAGTTGTCTGCGGCTCTGCAGATCCTCCCAGTGTTAGAGGTGGGGAATCGGCGTAGGCGCCGCTGCGGCTCTGCAGATACTCCCAGATCCAACTCGGAGTGGAAACGGAGAGAGAGAGAGAGAGATCAACAACAGTCCAACAGTACACAGAGGCAGTGCAGTTCAGTCCTCCCTTAGCTGAGTCCAGTATGAAATACAAGTGACTTGATCTTCGGTGTAAACTACACACAAGTTAGCTGAGTCCAGTACAAAACAAAACGGTACTTCTTCAGTGTTATCCAAACACACAATTTAGCTGAGTCCAGTACAAAACAAAACGGTACTTCTTCAGTGTTATCCAAACACACAATTTTGCTGAGTCCAGTACAAAACAAAAACGGTATTTCTTCAGTGTTATCCAAACACACAAAAACAGATAATCCAAAAAGGTTTGTTTCCAAAACTCACCAAAGCGCAAACGCGTAAAGCGGGCAACGAGGAGCAGCTCCAAACGGATGATCAAGATATTCACCAGCGGCGATCCAAAGATGTCCTGGAGGGAAAGTAGACGAGGCACAACAACGGGGGGGGGGGGGAACAGGCAGTAGTAGTAGTAATCAAAACGACCTGACAACGATTGAAAGAAGGTCTGAGTATATGAAGCCTCTGGAGCGCTAATCACAAACTACGACAGGTGCGTGATGGAATTGGTAATCGCTACTGAAGCGTGTGGCGGGGAATGCACCAATCAACCCAGTACCTTGAAGAAGCGTGTGGCGGGGAACGAGCCAATCCTCACAATCTCGTTATTTGCTGATGACATTTTACTTTATATCAAAAACCCTTTAGAATCAATTCCAAACATAATGATGGATTTAAGAAATTACGGCAAACTGTCGGGTTATAAGATAAATGAGACCAAATCAGAAGCCATGATGATAGTGGGAACATGGCCAACACATCTGAATAGTATAGCACCCTTCCATTGGGCTAGAGACGGATTCAGGTATTTATGAATCATTCTGACTCCCAGCAGCAATCAGTTATATCAAGCAAACTACGAAAAGTTGATTGTACAAATCAAATCAGACATGGCCAGATGGGACATTTTACCTCTCTCCCTAGTGGGAAGAATAGAATCAATTCGAATGAATGTGCTACCTAGACTTATTTTCCTCTTCCAGTCTCTACCTATACCAATACCTGCCACTACCTTTAAAAGGTTAGATAAACTCCTATCCAAATTTATCTGGCAGAGGAAAAGACCTAGAGTAAGGCTCAAAACACTATGTTTGCCAAAGAACAAGGGTGGTCTTGGTCTGCCAAACCTAAGAAACTACTACTGGGCAGCTCAATTACGCATACTTGTGCATTGGATACAAAAGGACCTAGACTCTGGATGGGTACAGATTGAGCAAAACTCAATTCCAAAGACTCCTCTCAGATCCATAATATTCCTGGGGAAAGCATACTGGAAAAAAATTAAGATTGGTAACAAATGGATTACAAATACATTAAAGGTGTGGGAAAGTGTAAGGAAAAAGGAGGGAGGTCCACGATCAATATCTAGGGTCATGCCAATAGCAGACAATACAGAGTTCCGGCCAGATATGGAGGATGGGGGTTTTAAAAATTGGGCGGATTTGGGCCTGGTTACTATCAATCAATTAATGGAAGGAGACTGTTTTAAATCGTTTGCACAGCTACAGCAATGTTTTGATCTACCTTCGAAAGACATGTTTAGATACTTTCAAATAAGACACTATGTAATGACTCACAGTGAGTGGGAAGCAATTAAGAGACCGCCAACAAATGTGGAGCGGTACTTTATTAACACAATAGAAAAAAACTTGATGGAAAGAAAGCAGATATCCAATATTTACAACATGTTACAACTAGACGATCCAGGAGACACCACCTATATTAAAGAAAAATGGGAGTTGGAAGCTAATGTGATCATAGAAAATGAAGAATGAGAGGACAGCCATTCAAGCAATCATAAAATCACAAATAGCCCAATGTGGAAGGAGTTTGACTGGAAGGTCAAGGTCAGGTACTTTAGGACTCCTCAAGTTCTCTCCGGATTTGCTGGTGGGTCCTCACCACTATGTTGAAGAGGATGTGGAATGATCGGAGATCATACACATATTTTCTGCGACTGTCCAAGGGTGCAGACATTTTGGGTGAATATCAAAAATGAGATTAAAACCATTCTAGATCTTGACTTACCTCTGAATCCATCGTACTATATCTTGGGATGTATACCGAAAGGCACATACTATGGAGATACATTATACATCTTGAGAGTGATACTATTAATAGCAAGGAAAATGATAACTATGGCATGGTTACAAAATCAACCACCGACAATCAAACAATGGACCAAGAGACTGAGACAGATGTATACAATGGAAGAAATGACTGCACAATTGCAACTGAAAAAAGATATGTTTATGCAGAGATGGTCACTTGTAACCTTGTACCTGGAGATACACTAGCATGAGTCTGACCCTCCTGACTCCCTCTCTTTTTTTTCTTCTTTTTTTGTTAATTTTTATTTTTATTTTTTTGCTAAATTTTTTTTTCAATTAATTTTTTCGTTTCTTATCCTACTGTATGTCCTTAAAAAAAAAATCCCCCCCCTGGGTTGTTCATGAGGCGTACTCGGATTATACAGCTTATTTTGATTATGCTGAATACTTTGAAAACAAATTGAAGAAGATGGAAGAGCCTGAGTAACACATGTCATTGACTATGTGAATCAAGTATATTATACTGTATGATTAATGCAATGTGATGTTCATTATGACACAAAATAAAAGAAAGTTAAAAAAAGAAAATGTGGAACGCCATACCCAAAGCTGTAAAGGAATGTGAATCACTACCCACCTTCAAAAACACTCTCAAAGAACACCTACGGGAGACTGCAATTCGAAACTGGCCCCTACAAATGTCCTAACCCAGTTGTACAATAAAGACCAAGCATGGCTTTGTCAGTATTCCAATGTACAGTGCCCCCCCCTACCCAACCCCCCCCCCCCACCTCCAATGTACAGCCCCACCCAACTCCACCCCACCTACCCAACCTCCTCCAATGTACAGTTTCTATGTCAAATGTATGTCAGTATTCCAATGTACAGTGTCCCCCCCCCCCTACCCAACCCCCCCCCCCCCCCCCCCCCCCCCCACCTCCAATGTACAGCCCCACCCCACCTACCCAACCTCCTCCAATGCACAGTTTCTATGTCAAATGTATATACACTCTTTTTCTGGATTTTTTTAGTATCACAAACAGTACTGTATTTGCAAATCTGGTATGTCATAAATGTATAGATGTAGCAGTACTGTCTATCTGTATGTCGTGTGTGTCATATGATGAATTGAAAATGGGGGACCCTGTTGGAAACAAGACGAAAGTCTTTCTCGGGTCTGCATCCTCTTAACAATTGTATGTATTGAGCTGTACTGTACTGTACCCATTCTGCAATCTGTTAATAAACTTTTCAATCAATCAAGCTATCGTTACTGTTTAAACAAAATTACCCAGTCAACTATTCACTTTTAGTAGGCATTGTCTAATGGTATCTAGCCGGCTAGCTACTGATAGCTCCTGATATCAACAAATGCTCCAGCAATAGTCTAGTAGTGTATGTTGATACCTCCGTTAGCTCACGTTAGCTCACGTTAGCTCACTGTTCAAAACGAAATGTCCCATTGAACTAAATAGTTCACTGAGGCATTGTCTTAACGTTATCTAGCCGGCTAGCAGTACCTACAGATAGCTCCTGATATCAATGTCTTATAACATTGATTCGATGCGTATTCGAGCCCCAGCTTGCATCGCAGTCACAAACGGGGCTAGCTGAGGGAGTAGGGTATATCTGCAGAGCCGCAACCACAGATATACCCTGCTGTGCTGAGGGCATGCTGAATGTGATTTAACCAAAGCAGAGTATACACACAGACAGTGGAGATAGCGAGCATTTTGACTTTGATGTCTCGCAGATAATACAACTACAAGTATAATTATATAATATAAAAAATAAAAATAAAAACGTATATATTAAAAAAAAATATTATTTTTATATAAAACCAAAAACGATCGATATCGGATCGGTATCGGCCGATATGGCTCAAGACGATCGGTGATCGGTATCGGTGGAAAAAAACATGATCGGGGCATTCCTAGTATACACATCCCTAGTATACGCGTAAGGTAAGTATATATTGTCCTTTTAGGTGGGAGTCAGCTACTAGGTTCCTAGTATTTGGACGTCTGGCAGCAGTCCCTGCCCACTCTTGTGGAGCCTAATGGCCGCTGGTATGAAGGACTGGCCGAGGCGGTTAGTTGAGTGTTGGGTGGGTATGAGTCTGTGACTGAACGTGCTTCTCATCCTGACTAGCTCATCGTAGACGGGGTGGGAGGGATTCTCCAGGATAGCAGCCAGCTTCCTTCTCATCCCCCTCTCTGCCACCACCTCTAGTCTGACCAGCTCGACTCCTACCACAGCGCTAGCCTTCCTCACCAGCTTGTTCAGTTTGTTGGTGTCCCTCGAGTTGATGTAGCCCCCCCCCCCAGCATGCCACAGCATAGAAGAGGACGCTGGCCACTACAGACTGGTAGAATGACTGCAGCAGTCTATTGCAAACATGTCCCTTCCTGTAGAGGGCCTCTGTGTTGTCCGACCAGTCCAGTTCATTGTTCAGGTGTACCCCAAGGAACTTATATGACTCCACCTCATCCCCTCGGATGGTGATGGGAATTGGGGGAGCTCTTCTTGCCTCTCCAGAAGTCCACCACCAGCTCCTTGGTTTTACGGATGTTGAATTGGAGGTGGTTGCTGTCGCTCCACCCCACAAAGCTCTCCTCCAGGGCTCTATACTCATCGTCATCGGTGATGTAGCTCACAATGGAGGAGTCATCAGAGAACTTCCGCAGGTGGCACCCGCTTGAGTTGTGGCAGAAGTCTGAGGTATAGAGGGTGAAGAGGAAGGGTGACAGCACAGTTCCTTGGGGGGCGCCGGTGTTGCTCAACAGTACGTCAGACTGACTGTCCTGTAGTCTGACATACTGCGGTCTGTCAGTGAGGTAGTCCTTGATCCAGGCCACCAAGCCGTGCTCCGCTAGCAGTGAAGGCTGGATGGTGTTGAAGGCGCTGGAGAAGTCAAAGAACATAATCCTCACTGAGCTGCACAGCTTCTCCAGGGCCCTCATTCATCAACGTGTTCTACGCACAGATCTGTGCTTACCCTGTGCGTACGATCATTTCTAAGCAAAGAGTGGGATTCATCAATTTCAACTTGAACTTGACTTCGTGCTTACATCTACGCACAGTTCAGACCTGGCGTACCTAGCGCCCAGTGGTAGAATATATTATTACAACAAGGAAATGAGCTTCTGTGCATAATAACACTGGCATGTTCTGTACGAACCGTAGTTCATTATAGTTCATTGTAAAATAGCAACAGTAGTGTAATTATGGTCAAAACCCTATAAATAGCATTTGGAATAATAGATCTTTCTCTCAGAATGAATGCAGCATGGTTTATATAGCGTTATCGGAATATACGGGGTGTAGGCTACTGACTGACTGCGCTCCGCGTAGCTTGATTGATTGATTGATTGAAACGTTTATTAACAGATTGCAGGATGGGTACAGTACAGTACAGCTCAGTACATACAATTGTTAATTGGGGATGCAGACCAACTTTCGTCTTGTTTACATCAGGGTCCCCCATTTTCAATTCATCATAAATCATAAAGCTCAACTCGTTATTATTTTGCGCACAGACCGCCGAAACACGGGAACGTTTTGATTATATTTAAAAGGCTTTACGTTAAACGAAACAAGTGGAATTTCGAAGCTGTAAGCAGAATAAGTCATATGAATATAGTGTTCTTCCCCCTTTTTACTGTATAAGAAAGAATAGAAAACACATTGCAATGACACCATGCAGATAGTGGACAGACTATATGATGGGATTCAAGTTCGCGTTTTTGTTGCTCATAGGCATGCTGTCAGAGTATGATATCTTAATCAAACATTCTAGAACATTTGTCGTCACAGATCATGTCCTAATAGAACATAGGCTATGGCATGGATCGTGATATTGTGTGGACTGTTATTATTACTGTACACCGGTACCACCCATTGTGACAACAGCCTTGTGAGTCCCGCACACAAACATGATGGAATTCAAGTTCATGTATTGAAAGGCAGCTGGCTACATCATACATGCAGTGAGATTCATTGTTCTTGTATATGCTCTCGTATTATATTGTTTATATAGGCTACCCAATACTGACATCAAAATAGATTGTAGTATGCCTCTAGAAATCATATGCAGCAGGTAGAAAATTGACGGGAGATCCATCGCGATTTGGAATAGAATTGAGGAGAACTTTAATCCCGGTATTAATCAAACAACACGGGAAAAGGCAGTCATATTCCAGCGCGGTCTTTATTAGCCGACAACAAAATAGATGCCTCTAAAAATCATATAGCCAATCGAACACAACTAATAAAGGCATTCATATTACAGCACGGTTATAATGACACACAACCAACGCCAAACAGTGGTCAACGAACGGTCTTTATTAGTATTTTGAGCTGTCCAGGCAGAATTGCAGCAATGAATGAAAACTTTATTTAACAGATTGCAGAATGGGTACAATACAGTACGGCTCAATACATACAATTGTTAAGGGGATGCAGACCTGAGAAAGACGTTTGTCTTGTTTCCATCAGGGTCCCCCATTTTCAATTCATATAGACATTTATGACATACACAACATACATGACATTTATGGCATAGGGACATATAGGTATTTAGTACTGATACATTTGTGACATAGGCGGTATTCAAATATACAGTACTGTTACCCCTAGATCCTGACAGAGTATATACATATGATGGGGAGGGGACTGTACATTAGGAGGGGGTGGGTGGGTGGGAGGGAAATATACATACGGCGGGGAGGGAATATATACATGCGGTGGGGAGGAGACTGTCTATTAGGAGGTGGTGGGGGTTTTGGGCATTTACGGTGGCCAGTTTCGAATTGCAGCCTCCCGTAGGTGCTCTTTAAGGGCGGTTTTGAATGTGGGCAGGGATTCACATTCCTTTACAGCTTTGGGTAGGGCGTTCCACATTGTTGTGGCATAATTGCGAAACGTGTTTAGTCCCTTGTTTGAGCCGAATCTGGGTTTAACATGATTTGTTGAGCTTCCTCTGGTGTAGTGGTTGTGGTATTCACTGACCTTTGGGAAGTATTTTGACATGTACATGGGCACCCCGGTCGTATAGTGTATCTTGTAGACCAGGCCCATTGCAAGTTGCTGTACTCTGTCGTCTACTCTAAGCCATCCTAGGTTGGCAAAGTGGGCAGGGGTGAGGTGGGTTCTGGGGTTCAGGTCAAGTAGTAGTCTGACCAGTTTGTTTTGTGATGTTTGTAATTTTGTTTTAAGCGCCTTTGAGGTGCTTTGGTACCATGAGGTGCACGCATAGTCATAGTACCCTTGAATGAGTGCTCCTGCCAGAGTCTTCAGGGTATTCTTGTTTACCAGAGAGGAGATCCGGTACAAGAATCTAGTTCGTTGGTTGACTTTTTTTATTACATTGGATGCCATTTTGTCACAGGAAAGATTTGCCTCTAGGATGGAACCCAGGTAGGTAATTTCGTCTTTCCTTGTGACAATATTGTCACCCACTGTAACTGAGAATCCGTCGGTCTTGCTGAGTTTGTTATTTGAACCGAAGAGAATGGACTCTGTTTTGCCCATGTGTAATGATAGTTTGTTATCAGCGAGCCATATGCAGATGTTGCCTAGTTCCGTGCTGAGGTCTTAGGGAGCCGTTGATATCTGACATCACCGTTTACAAATCCGCCTTTTATTTATCCCATAATACGCGATAGTGTCTTCTTGGTTCGACAGCAGTGAATTCTCCGTGGAGTTTCTCAGGGTTCCGCTCAGGTCAGTCCATTATTTCACATCCCATGGGGGGTGTTTCCTCACTTTCATGACCATATATGGATAATCATGCACGAGCATTGACGGTAGAACAAAGTGGTATTCATCAACACGGAGGAGCATAGAGCCTGCGTACGCAGTGTGTGATGAATCCCGACTTCCCTGTGCGTACACTAGTTCTACATTCCGTGCTTACGTGTGGAAATAGAAATGTTCTACGCACACTATTGATGAATGAGGGCCCAGGTGCGGGTAATCCTCCTGACACCTGCCCACACCTCCCTGGTGTTGTTGGCCTGTAGTCTGCCCTCCAGCCTGTCCTTGTAGCTGTTGCCAATGATGAAACAATAACATTTAAAATACTCATTCCCAATCCCATTGTTGAAAGCATACTGTGGTGATCGATCTGTGAAGAATGAGGCAGTTTGACTTCTCTTCAGGCACTTTAACCGCCTGGACAATTATTCTCAACAGAAAGTTACCACTGGGTTATAATAAAAACAACAACAAACCGCTGGCTAACACTAACACTCACTTTGTATGGCAAGTTAACTACTACTGAATTCACACATTAGCTGTTTGTTGTTTGTTGTTGTTTTTGTTATTTTGTTATTATTATTATTACTTTGATTATTATTGTTATCATTATTATTATCTTAACACATTGACGACCACGGCTTGCAGTGTAATATGTGGCTGGAGGACAACGCTTTGTCAACAAACCGATGTACTTTCTAACAGCTATATATATACTTTATGAACATTCTTTCTTTGATATATTGCTGAGCCCTCCCCACTCCAAGCACCTCATCTCTAGGTTTGTGTGTCTGTTTGACAACTGTAATATGGCCCCTACTGAGAAGATTAAAGAACAATGGCAGGAGGAACTCGGTATTGATCAAGTTTCAAGTTTCTTTAATAGTTGTCATACAGAAGTACAGAATACTTTTATACAAAATGCTTCTTACTGTTACGCTCCAGAGACTGTGCTAGACAAGATAAGTATGAAGTAAAATAGTATGGCATGTAAAATAGAAGTAAAAATAGAGGTCACAGTGTTCAGTATAGACATATGTACAATGTTCGATGCAGAATAGAAGTAACTGAGTTACCATACAATATACAATATACTATGCAATGTACTAATATACAATACTATATAGTGCAGAGCATAAATGGGCACATAAATGGGATGAGGTACAATTTAGGTACAATTTACAGTAAGGTGTACGAGTTGTAGTGCAAATCCTTTACCAATAAATATAAAGTGTAAAGTGTGTTTAGGTGTTCTAAAGTGTGTAAAGTGGGTGCTGCAGTGAGTTGTTTGTTTAAAGTGAGTGTGTGCTTGTGGATGTGTGTGCTGTGTGCATTTGATGGTTGTTGCATAGTGTTTATTGTTCGTTGAGCAGCCTGATGGCCTGGGGATAGAAGCTTCTTCTGAGTCTTTCTGTGCTCGCCTTAAGACTCCGGTATCGCTTGCCTGACCGCAGCAGTTCAAAGAGGCAGTTGTTCGGGTGGCTGGAGTCCTTGATGATTCTCTTAGCCTTCCCCCTGCACCGCTTGTTGTAAATGTTCTGGAGGGTGGGAAGCCCCCCTCCAATTGTGCGTTCGGCTGAACGTGTCACTCTTTGTAGTCTGCTACGGTCTTGTGCAGTGCTATTCCCAAACCAGGAGGTGATGTTGCCAGTGAGGATGCTCTCTATTGTACATGAGTAGAAGTTCCTAAGGATCTTCTGACTGACTTGGAACTTCCTTAGGCGCCTGAGGAAGTAGAGGCGTTGTCGTGCCTTCTTCACAACACTGTCAATGTGTGTGGTCCATGTCAAGTCCTCGGATATGTGGGCTCCGAGGTACTTGAAACTGTTCACTCTCTCAACCGGTGCCCCGTCGATGCTGAGGGGGCTGTAGTCCTTGACCCCCGACCTCCTGAAGTCCACAATCATCTCTTTTGTTTTGCTGACATTCAGGGAGAGGCAGTTCTCCTGACACCACTGTGACAGATTCTCTACCTCTTCCAGGTAGGCCCTCTCATCGTTGGCAGAGATCAGGCCTACCACTACTGTGTCATCAGCAAATTTGATGATTGTGTTGTTGTTCCGCTGTGCCACGCAGTCATGTGTGTACAGGGAGTAGAGGAGGGGGCTCAGAACACAGCCATGGGGGGCCCCTATGTTGAGCGTGATGGATGAGGAGGTGCAGTTGCCTGCTCTTACCACCTGGGGTCTGCCCGTCAGGAAGTCCAAGACCCACTGGCAGAGGTCATAGTTCAAGCCCAGGTCCCTGAGCTTGGCTATTAGTTTGGAGGGGACTATGGTATTGAATGCTGAGCTGTAGTCAATGAACAGCATTCTCACATAGTTCCCCTGCCTTTTGTCCAGGTGTGATGCTGCTGTGTGCAGCACATGGGCTATGGCATCATCCGTGGATCTGTTAGGGCGGTAAGCAAATTGCAGGGGGTCCAGGTTGATGGGGAGGGAGGAACAGATGTAGCCCTTCACTAGCTTCTCAAAGCACTTCATGGCTATGGAGGTGAGGGCTACAGGGCGGTAGTCGTTGAGGCAAGCGGGCGTAGATTTATTGGGTACAGGGATGATGGTTGACTTCTTCAGACAGGTGGGGATGACAGCCTGTTCTAAGGACAGGTTAAAGATGTCAGTGAATACCGGGGCCAGTTGGTCGGCACAGACTTTTAGGACACGGCCGGGGATGCCGTCCGGTCCTGCTGCCTTCCTGATATTCACTTTTTTAAAGGTCCGCCTCACCTCATGCTCTGTTACCCTGAACACTGAGTCTCCATCAGCAGACCCCCCCCCCCCCATTGCCGTGGCTTGTAGGCTGGTGTTGTTATTCACAGCCTCAAACCTCGCATAGAAGGTATTGAGATCATTTGCTAAGGAGATGTCACTGTTCAGTTTGAGGGAGGTGCCTTTGTAATCTGTCATTGTTCTGAGGCCCTGCCACATACCTTTATGATACATTTCAATCTGGATTTCGCACCAAACACAGCACCGAAACTGCTCTTCTAAAGGTCACCAACGACATACTCCTCTCTGCCGACTCTGGTTCCCTCTCCATCCTCATTCTCCTAGACCTCAGCACTGCTTTTGACACCATCAGTCACCCCATCCTCATCACTCATCTCCAGTCCTCCGTTGGCATCTCCGGAATCCCCCTCACCTTGCTCCAATCATACCTCTCACACAGGCACCAATTCATCTCTATCAACAACTGCAAATCCCCCACTGCCCCCATCACTCATGGTGTCCCCCAAGGCTCAGTACTTGGTCCCCTGCTCTTCATCCTCTACATCCTTCCACTTGGTCTGATTCTCCGCCAACATGGCCTGCGTTTTCACTGTTATGCAGACGACACTCAGCTCTACCTCTCCACCAAGACTATCACTCCAGCCACTCTCTCCACCCTCAGCACCTGCCTCACAGACATCAAAACATGGATGCAAAATAACTTTCTCAAATTAAACTGCAATAAATCAGAAATCATCATTATCGGTCCAAAATCCCTCACCAGCCACACCCAGGATTTCACCCTAAATATTGATGGTACCATTGTCACCCCCTCCACTCACGTCCGTAACCTTGGCATCATCCTGGACTCCACCCTTTCTTTCCTCCCCCATGTGAACCACATAACCAAATCGGCCTTCTATCACCTCCGGAACATTGCTCGTCTTCGCCCCTCCCTATCACTCTCCGCTGCTGAAACACTGGTTCATGCATTCATATCATCAAGACTAGATTACTGCAACAGCATCCTCTACGGCTCACCAAACACTATTCTCAATAAACTCCAATATGTCCAAAACTCTGCTGCCCGCATGCTCACCTCCACCCGTCGCTCTGATCACATCACCCCTGTCCTCCACGACCTCCACTGGCTTCCAATCAAATACAGGATACATTTTAAAATACTACTCATCACATTTAAAGCCCTCAACAACCTTGCCCCTCCCTACCTGTCCGACCTCCTCCACCGTCGCCTTAGGTCTGCAGATGCCAACCTCCTAACGCCTCCCACGACCAAGCTCCGGACCTGGGGCGACAGGGCCTTTGCTGCTGCTGCCCCCTCCCTCTGGAATGCCCTCCCCAGCCATATCCGTGATGCAAACACCCTGACATCTTTTAAATCAGCCCTCAAAACTCACCTTTTCAATCTTGCTTTTGACCTCTAATTCTGTCGGTTTTATTTTATTTTATTTTGTCATGTATTATTTGTTCTGTTTTGTTCTGTTTTTTTGTTTTGCCATAGTTTGTCTCTCCTGCCCATGTAAAGGGTATTTGAGCACCTGGAAAAGAGCTATATAAAATAGATGTATTATTATTATTATTATTAGAGTCAGCCTGTTCAAACTGAAGTTCAACTTTATCCCTGTAACGCCGTTTTGCCTCTATTACTGCTCTCCTGACGTTGTATCTTGCCGTCTTGTGTTCTTCCATGTTGCCTGTCACCAGCCCGGTGTTGTAGGCTGAGGTGCGCACTTTCAGAGCCTCACGGACGGATTTATCTACCCAGGGCTTTTGATTTGGGTAGATTCTAATTGTTGTAGAGGGGATTGTTTCTTCTACCAGAGTACAGACAAAGTCTGCACCGTTTCAGTGTATTCGTTAATATTGGCTGTGTTATCACAGAATACACTCCAGTCTGTGCATTCAAGTGCAGCTTGGAGTGTCTCCTCTGACGTCACAGTCCAACGCTTAACCTCTCGCGATACTACTGGCGTTCGCTTGAGACTCTGTTTATACTTTGGCAAAAGAAAGATGGCGGCGTGGTCCGATTTACCGAATGGACTAAGAGCCTGTGACTTGTACCCATTCTTACATTGCGAGTATACATGGTCTAATATGTTCTCGCCTCTGGTGGGACAGGTCACATGCTGATAGAAATTCGGCAACACCTTTTTAAGACGCGCGCTGTTGAAATCGCCCAGAACCAAAATGGCAGCGTCAACATTAGCTATCTGTAGTTTATTTACCTCATCGTGTAGCTTTGAAAGTGCGGCCCCAGTGTTCGCTTGTGGTGGGATATATACTCCGATCATGATGATGGACGTGATGATCTATCTGATATTGTATGGGATAGGAGTCTGTCTATAGTACAACTTGGCTCAGTCAATAGTAGACACCAACTGATCCAATTTAAAGTTGTGCATTGTCTCCACTACTCCAAGCATAGATTGCACAAGATCTACCCCTCTGTTTCACCTATGTGCGACAGGTGCCAGGTATCAGAGGGTACACTTTCTCATGCCTTCTGGTTTTGCCCTTCACTAACAGGATTCTGGGCCAAAATATTTGACTGGTACTCTAAGGCCTACAAGATAACTCTACAGCCGGGGGCAGAGCTCGTCATCTTCGGCTGCTCTGAGTCCTCTCTGAGCTTTCCTACCGCTGTACAACAATCTTTGACACTGGGGATAACGGTTGCTAAAAAACAAATACTGATGGAGTGGAAGTCCTCCTCAGCACCTTCTTTCTAACTGTGGATGGTGGACATGACCTCTGTCATACGGATGGAGAGACTAAGGTTCCTGAGAACCGATTCACTTAAAAGGTTTTCAAAAATCTGGGACCCGTTCTTAGCCTATCTCGATGAGGCTAGAGGCGGCAGCTGATTCGCCCTTCTGATCTCGCAGTCCCCCTAGGGAGCCCAAACACAATATTTCTCAGTCATGTATGGCTGGTAACCGTGTTGTAATAGCAAATGTAAAAAATGTGTTATTATTATTTTTTCTTTAATGCATTTTTTTTACTTTCACTGTCTCAGTGTGTTTGTATGTCATGTTGGTATACTGTTTGTCATGTTTGTACAATGTTCTGAAAAATGTAAAATAAAATATATAAAAAAAAATATATATTATACTTTATAGTATTGCTATCTGTCCATTCTCATTGCCCCTTGAGTGCATAAACCGTGCTTTCATAATGGCTTAAAGAAAATAAAAATCCATTGGTTGGTTGTCATTTTATAGCATTGTGAATATAAGCTTTATCGCAGTTTTCGTCAAGTCTTTTTTCTGGGAAGCTAGATATGAGGCTAAAGGCTAGTCACGTTATATCAAACGCCATTTCTGTTGTATATATACGAATGAAATAAAACAAACTGCATAGCATCCGGACTATTACAGAGCATCTATGAATGAAATGGGGGTGGCGGGGGACGCAGATTAGTAGTATTGATTAGCAATACAGTGTGCGTTCAAGTAGCCATTTTCACTGATCGATCGCTTGCGTGTTACAACAATGTCCAATCCGGCTGTAATTTATAGTATCCTACCGTCAGCCCATGTGATCGCCGGCAGCATTTCGTCATTAGTCATCGGCATCTGGTAGATCGATATGTCCATTGGCTGATCATAAATCCCATTATTCCAGGCTGAAATCTGTGTTCGGTAACGTGATCAAAGATGGAGTATGTTCGGCTGGGATCGAGGCTCATATGAAACGCCAGAGACAGTAAAAAAAATAAAAATTCCCATTCGACCTCAATGATACTGCAGTGGAGCGATGGCGCCCCTAAGAGGATCTGGCCGGTATTGCATGTCACCGATTTAAATCTGGTGGGTAAATCTGCAGAGCCGATCGGGGACTTTGATCCGTTTATTAATATGGAATAAAACAATAACAACTTGCCACGAGTTAACTCGTGGCTCTGGTCCTCAACGGGTGGAATCGAAACACGAGTTAACTCGTGGTTGGGCGGCAAAGTGTTAATATTATGAAAATTGTTTTATGAATTTATTTCACTTTACTTTTGTTTTTGTGTTTTAAAAAAAAATTATCCAATGATTTAATGAGTTGAGGCCCCCTATAGGCCCATCTGGGTATCTTGCCTCTACTCTGCACCTTTATACACTTTCTGTCATGGTCAATGTTTTTTACTGTTTTGCTGAAATGGTGCGAAATAAAGGAATTAAAAAAGAAATAGCTCCCCTAAGTAACTAGCTAGTTCTCTTTCATTAATGTAGTAGTATTATTCTCCAGGTCCTAAAGCTGCGCTGAACTAAACACACCGGCTTAAACCAATATGTGCCTTTAATGGACATCTCAAGTGTATCTTATAGCTTAACATATAGCATGAAAATAACCAACATAATTTCTTTGGAGGTGTTTGTGAATAAACATTTTAAATGTGTATTGTTCCCCGTGTGTTTTTATCATAGAGGTATGGTTATTCTTTTAATCTGGACTACATGTTCAGATTGCCTAGACTATATCTAATGTTAATCTTAATCAAGGATGAGGACTATTTCACCATACATGACTCATCATAGCTTTTTGCTCGCTGATGGGGTCCCATGTTGTGCAGTAGGTGCCCTTTTTTTCTTTTCGCCCCTGCCCTTCAAAGTGTCTGCCACTGTCTGATCAATGGCATGTCTCACTCATATACTAAAACACTATTGGCCTGTGCACCTTCAGAGACCGGAATTCATCTCAAGAGCAGCAGCATGCAGCACCAGGGACCACAGGATCAAGGAGGGCCTTGGGAGAAAATGAGAAGTAGAGGATGTCTAAAGAGGTATTTATTATTGACCTACTCAAGTGTTGGAACCCAGTGCTGGAAAATCACCCAAGTGCTCTGTGTTTTACATAATTACATTGAAGGATGGATGGTAGCAGTCTTTTTATTTGTTTGTTTTGCATAGTGTACTTCCAAAGTGTGAGGTACTCGCTTACTTGATTTTTCTTTTACACATCTCTAAACTTTTAGCTTCTACACCACTATAAATCTATCTGGACCTGTGTGTGTGTGTTACAGATATCTATGTATATGTTTATTTATTTAAAAATTGTTGGCAGGTCTGCGACACAATCCTGGCCCACGCCAAAGAACGGTTCTCCTTTACCGGCCACCTCGTGAGTGCCACACTGCTACAAGCGGATACGTTTGAAGAGTACACATTCCCCGTTGAGCTTCTCAACACCGCTGCCAAGGCATACCACATGCTAAACAAGGCGAAGCTCAAAACCGAACTGTCCCTAATCTATGAGAGTCCTGAATTCAAGGGCTGCTGTGGTGCACTGGCAATGTACCAGGTTCTACAGAGCTACGACCTCCAGGAGACCTTCTCTGAGACTTTGGCTCTGTTGAACATCCTGATAACCACTCCCATGACAACGGCTGAAGCAGAGAGGCGTTTCTCCACCTTAAAGAGAATCAAGACATTCCTGCGAAACTCGATGGGACAGGAAAGCTTGAATGCCCATGCCATGCTCTCCATGGAGAGGGAACTAGTCAGGAAAATGCCTGATTTCAATGAGAAGGTAATTGATCACTTTGCTGCTTTGAAAGGGAGACGAGCAAAATTCCAATATAAGTGAGTAATTTAAATAGAGCTCACTGCACTTAGGCTTAGTGTTGTCACAATACCAAAATGTTTACTTCGATACTGATACCAGCCTAAGTATCACAATACCGGTTCTAAAATTATACCATGGCAAAAACCTAAAATATCAGGAAAAATAATGGAAAATTGTTTATAAACAGTGCCGACACTCTTGAAAAGCATGCACGCTCCCGCTCTCTCTCTCTCATACAATGACATACACACACACACACACACTGCTCCGGTCACGCATCCACTTAACTCATAGAAAATACAGCAGCCAGCGGTTCTTAAACTACGGGTTGCGCGGGGGGGGGGGGGGTTATCAAGAGAAAAACCGACAAGCCCAACTCGGATAGTATAATCGCGGAGATCTCGTCTTTTGTGTGTAACCTTGACACTCGCAATGGATAGGTATGTTGTCAGAAGCGCAGAGAGGGAGAAGAAGCGTGGATTTTCCTTTCAGACAATAACAACCCATTGGCAAGAATTGTGCTGATAATGAATGGCTGGCAAAGCTGGCATATCTAGCCGAGATCTTTGACCGCCTCAATGCGTTGAATCTGGACTACAAGGTCGGGACACAGACCTGTTTGGACTTGCAGCTAAAATGGAGAGCTGGATTAAGGAACTCCGTTTGTGGCACTCCAGGATAATCAGCAGAGAATTTGGGGTATTTACTCAGCTTGATGGCTTTTTGGAGGAACAGAATGTTGCCCATCATCTGTAGCCACATACACAGGAAAATTCGCAGAGTAAAATTTACTCAAATTGAGTAAAATTTTACTCCCAAAAAGACAGTATTGGCTCCGACTCCAAATAGAGTGAAAATGACTCTTGTCACAGAGTTAAATCTTCAGAGTTATTTCTACTCCATTTAGTGTTAACATTTAACTCTACAAAATACCAATTTACTCCATTTAGCATAAAGTAAAAACAACTCTAACATCATTTCACTCAACACAGAGTTGTATTTACTCCGTAGAGTTGTGATCCCATCAAGAGAGTTGTATTTGACTCTGTATAAGAGTAGTAATTGCCTCAATATAGAGTTATAATTCCCTCAATATGGAGTGTTTTTTTAATCTATAGAGTTATTTTTCACTCAATATAGAGATATTTTAAGTTATATTTCACTCAATATAGAGTGGTATTTTAATCAATATAGAGTTATATTTCACTCAATAGAGTTATATTTCACTCAATATAGAGATATTTTAAGTTATATTTCACTCAATATAGAGATACTTAAAGTTATATTTCACTCAATATAGAGTGGTATTTTAATCAACATAGAGTTGTAATTCCCTCAATATGGAGTTGTAGTTCACTCAATATAGAATAGATTTCACTCGATATAGAATATCATATTTCACTCAATATAGAGTGGTATTTTAATCAATATAGAGTTGTAATTCCCTCAATATGGAGTTGTAGTTCACTCAATATAGAATAGATTTCACTCAATATAGAATATCATATTTCACTCAATATAGAATTAAATAATAATTTACTCTGGAATAATACATTTAAAATAAACGGGGGCAAAGCAGAAATCAGTATTTAACAATGCACTTTTATTTGCAACATGCAGGCATATCCTTTGGGATGCAAACAGTTTTACAACAGCGTGTGAGAATCATGACTTCAAGGGGCGATCGATAGAAAAAAAAGGTCATTAATAAAATAAGATTCATCAATAAGCTTGTGCAATCTTTGTTTTCAGTTGCCAAGAAATTTGAAATTCCTAGTACCTTGGACTTAAAGGTCTATGATGACTTAAAACACTGAAGTCGACAAGGAGGCGTTTCAGTTAAAGAAACCAGACATGGGTGTGTTGGAGATTTGTTCACCCCAAGTTGCTTATTAACATGGAGCCTAGCCTCATCCAAAATGTCACACAGGTACTGTATATGTTTGTACTTTGAAATGATCTTTGTTTCTATACGCCCAATGTAATGTAACATGGTAAAAAAAAAAAAAAACGTGTCCGAGGAAGAACTTGCTTGGTGTGGATCCTTCCTAATCTTTTTACATTACACTTGTCACAAACATTCCTCTCTTGCTAATCACACTTGGTATATGTCTATGTGATTGTTAGATTCAGTGAGCCCCTCTGCAAACAACTCCATTATATACAAAAATCACCATGACTTCAAGGCTTCATGGGGAGAGTAATCGATAGAAAAAAGGTCATAAATAAAAGACAATTACATTTTGGCCTCTGTAAAGTGACAGCAGCATCTGCACCCTTTTAAAAAGGGATAGCTCACCCAAAAAAATAAATCTACCAATTACACACCCCATGAATCCTTGAATTCATGGAGATTTGTTTGTTTGTCGCATTCCTGAGCCAATAATTCAAGCCAGTCATCAAATTATTGGCTCAGGAATGCAACAAAAAGAAATCACCATGACTTCAATTAAGGCTTCATGGGGAGAGTAATCGATCAATTACATTTTGGCCTCTATAAAGTGACAGCAGCATCTGTTCACCCCAAAGAAATAAAAGAAAACTAATAGTGTTCATCCCCAGTGCAATAGTTCAAGAGCTTAGTGATTTTCTCTTTTCCTTTTTTAAATCACAGGAAACAGTATGGAACAATAAATGAGCTTGAATCGTCATCACTGTATGACATCTGTATATCGAATGCTTTGTAAAACAAAAGCTCTTTGACATCAACTACATGAGGTCCATCTGTAGTACACACAACTTTAAATGCATAAAAATGGTCATCCAGAGACACGGTTTGTAGTGCAAATGTAAACAACAGTAACCTCTCATCTTTAAGAACAACACAGTGGATTTTGTGAAAAACTGGAACCTCACTAAGAACTTTAAGACAAACAACTAAACCTGGAAGATACATATTTCCATGGTGTTTGGCCCATCTAACATTTAACACCTTGGTGTCACTTGGTACCTGAAGAGTCTCCGCTATCTCACAGCCTCTGTCCATCACATTTAATGCTACCATTTTACTTGGACCAAGCACCAGTCTGTTGGGATCAAATGTCTGCCAATTGTATGCTACTTGACTTTGGTGTTTAGTTTTAGTTATATTTTTGAAGCTTTTTAGTTGTTTTTTAAAGAAATTATGCTTCGCTTCATAGCGCATGCACCAGACATGCAAAAGTGGTCCAATTTTACGAATACATGTAGGATAGTGCACCATAAAATGATGCTTTGGTAGTAGCCTCCTGTTGGGAAACAAATGCTTGAATAACCCATGGTGCTCTGCAATCAAGTGTTTTAAATAAATAGTAATGCCAGTTGATAACCTGGGAGAAAATACAATATCTGCTATTTGAAGCAACAGCAGAAGCAAATACCAGTGTTGATCATTTGGACAAACCAAGTCTCCAAAGATAAGTGGTAGATTGCGAAGTAAACACCAAGATTGGATTGCATTTAACCCCAAGTCATTTGAGGTCTCTACTAACTTCAATGCAGGTGGCTTGTTGTTTTGTTCCAGGTAACCATAGTTAAAGCTCTTAATTCTCAAGTCTATTTCCTTTGATGTTGTGTAGTTTTTAATCAAGTGTAGTATTAGCAGTTTAATTTCATATTGTGCCACGCCCTCCAAGATATCATGCATAATATCGACAGAGAAATTGTCACATGTATTGAAGTACTGCAAGGAATTTAGAATGCAAGAACGTTTAACTCCCATCACATAGGGAAGACCAATAGTAGTCTCCATTTTGTGGCAGTGTTCTGCATGAAGTGCTCGAGTTCGCATAACTATCTTGGGTGAATCTTCTTTGAATTCTGTCTGAAAGTCCTCTTTCTCAGCAAGACAAAAGCGGCAACAATATCTGGCACTGAATGATTCTACGAAACCAAACAAACCGTGAATACCAAGGTTGTCACCTGTAACTTGGACAATAGTTCCATACACTGGCTGATCATACAATGGGACCTTAATTCCATCCTTCTCCAGTATTTTAATATCTTCCACAAGTGGAGCAAGTATTTTAGAAAAGCCATGTGTTTTAATGTCTTGGGCATGGAATAAAGCGACCAAATGAATATTAAGCAGAATTGAGTTGTACTTTGGAGAAAAATTACGCAAGGTGAAATAGATTGCTCCTAATTTATGTATTCCCTTTTTACTCCCCAACGGATTCGCGCATTCAAAATCATCATAGAAAAGCTGCACCTGAATTGCATGCTTCTGTTTTGAAAATAGAGGATGACTCTTGAAAAACTCTCCATCACACAAGTCATTAAGAAGATCTTCTCTTAAACTGGAATCACTCTGCATCATCTCTTCTATATTAGGGTGTTTGTAAATAAAGTCTAATGTTTTCAAAATTGGGATATAAACACATTTATCAGTAACAACAGCCTGATCATAAGTTCCAGTAGTCCGATTGCGCAGGGTATCAAATCTTGTACCAAGGACATATTCAACTGGGTCTACCCTTCCCCACTTCTCTGTAAAATATTGCCTTCTCTTAGTTTCAGAATTTAAGATACAAAAGGGATTTTCAATTTCTTCAAAACACTGATCAATTTTACACTCAACCTCACTTTTGATAGGTTCCTGTAAAGATGGACACTGCTTCACATATTGTTTTGCTTGATTATGGATATCATCAACAATCACTTCCATTGAAGTTACCAAAGAGTTGATTATTGTTTCACCTACACCTGCCACTTTAAGTTCAGCTACTGTTGCAGCACAGCTGTCTACAAGACTATTATTAAGAAGGACTGGAAGGACTGGGTCAGAAGGGGCACTGCCTGATGGAAAGTCATCAACATAACTTTCAGCTAAATGTTCAGCTGTAGAGCGGCCTTCACCAGGATCATCACATGGTTGATGACGTGCTTTAAGATGCTTTCGAAACCCAGAAAAAGTGCAAAAGACATGTAAACAACCAGGCTGACCACATTTAAGACGAAGTGTCCTTCCTGAACAAAGTCTGTGGATCATCCTCAAGTGCCTCATCAGTGAATTGGCATTTGCCTGAGAGTTTTTGCAAATGAAACACAACATCTTATCAAAAAACACTGGAGCATCAGAGGCCTCAAGATAAAATATCTTTTCAGTATCAAAAGTCTGTGCAGCATCAGAGGCCTCAAGATAAAATATCTTCTCAGTATCAAAAGTCTGTGCAGCATCAGAGGCCTCAACATAAAATATCTTCTCAGTATCAAAAGTCTGTGCAGCATCAGAGGCCTCAACATAAAATATCCTCTCAGTATAAAAAAGAAATCAGTGCAGCATCCGAGCCCTCATCTCTTTAACCCTGGGGTTGACATTAGTGGTAGCAGCATCGATCTTGTAAATGGCGGTTTGCAAGAAGTTGTACATATTGGCCAGATCCCGGTTGTATGAGGTACCAAAGACAAAATGAGCTTTGAAAAGCTCATCAAAAGAGGCAAGAGAGTCTGGTGACTTACAAGGGATTGCATGTTTGTCAATCACAATGAAGTACTTGTGAATCACACTCCTCTGGGTCCCCACAGCAAGCAGATAGGGTTGAAGGCTCTCCGTGATGCTGTCCAAATGCCCCTGGATACTGGTCCCAGTCTGTGACAAGAGAACTTCATTAGTCTTGCTATTAAAATTAGTCACGGTTTGCAAACAGTGGTCTTTGCATGATTTCAATCATGCAGGTCAATATCAGGGACAGAACTAGGGATGCACGATAATTATCAGGCCGATATCAGCAATTATGACGTCATCCCGATAAAAGTATTGATAGCTCTGATAATAAAAAAAAATATATATTTTTTTTTAACTTTTTTCTTTTCATGTCAACGTTCACACGCACAATATATGCTTATTTAGGATTTGACTTGATTCAACAACAAAGCAGTCGGGGCAATGGCAAGCCAAAAACGGTCGAAAATGTGGTTATTTGAAGTTTGGATTTTTTTCTTCTCACAACTGAGGTAGGTAGATTACATTTTTTGAGACTAAAGTACCTAAAAAGGTACCGTTGGGTACCGGTATCGATTCACAGGTACCGGTACCGTATCGGTTCAAATGTGAACAGCATCCCTACTGACAAAGCACAATACCTGTTGGTTTTTAGTTGTTCAGGGAAACACATTGTTAATGACATTGACGGATTGTGAATTTTGTGATCGACTCAAATTATATTTATTTGGAAAAATAAATAGTCACTTTATTTGAAGAGTCAAAACTGTTCTCTTGGCTTTGTTTTGTTCATATAGTAACGCTCATGTCATGATAAATCTGGTTAGGTCAAAACTACAGGAATATACATAAAAAAATAAATAATTATAATACAATAAATATATATATCGGCAGTGTTGTGCTAGTTACTGAAAAATAGTAACTCAGTTACTTTACTAGTTACTTCATTTCAAAGTAACTTCGTTACTGTACTAGTTACTTACACCCAAAAGTAATGAGTTACTGTGAAAAGTAACTATTTAGTTATTTAAAAAAAAATAAAAAATAAATTGCTCAAGTCCCATGCCCCATATACTCAAAATCGGTTGATCAACTTGACAGTTTCCATTCACATCACCGAACTCTGCTAAGCAATGTGGTCTAGAGCGTTTCATTATATATTCCCTCCCCGCTGTATGTATATTTCTCTCCCACCCACCCACCCCCTCCTAATGTACAGTCCCCTCCCCATCATATGTATATACTCTGTCAGGATCTAGGGGTAACAGTACTGTATATTTGAATACCGCTTATGTCACAAATGTATCAGTACTAAATACCTATATGTCCCTATGCCATAAATGTCATGTATGTTGTGTATGTCATAAATGTCTATATGAATTGAAAATGGGGGACCCTGATGGAAACAAGACAAACGTCTTTCTCTGGTCTGCATCCCCTTAACAATTGTATGTATTGAGCCGTACTGTATTGTACCCATTCTGCAATCTGTTAAATAAAGTTGTCATTCATTCATTCATTCATCCATTCATTAATTAATTCATAACCATCTTGCAGCGTTGTTTAAGATATCAATCAAAGCATTGCAACGTTAGAATAGTTAGGATATCAATTGTGCATGAAAGGACTATATTTATATTGTTTGATTAGTATTATGAGATTCCCTGGCAGATTTCGTACAGTCAAAATCCGTTGATCTTGAGTTTCAGTGAACACATTGCACTCACCGTCACCAGTCTGCGGTGGTCGAGATGTAACGTTAGTCCAGTTGACTCCAGCAGCCCTTCAAACATGTTCTTTATCTCGTTTCCATGTTGTATATTAATTATCTCTCCAAGTAGTTGCTAAATGGTTTGTTAGTTCGTTATTATTACTGCGTTCTTATTATGTAGATTCATAGCGAATGAATGAATGAATGAAAACTTTATTTAACAGATTGCAGAATGGGTACAATACAGTACGGCTCAATACATACAATTGTTAAGGGGATGCAGACCTGAGAAAGACGTTTGTCTTGTTTCCATCAGGGTCCCCCATTTTCAATTCATATAGACATATATGACATACATGACATACAGATAGTCAGTACTGCTACATCTATACATTTATGACATACCAGATTTGCAAATACAGTACTGTTTGTGATACAGAAGGAGTCAAGAAAAGGGAGTATATACATTTGACGTAGAAACTGTACATTGGAGGAGGTTGGGTGGGGGGGGTTGGGTACATTGGGATATTGACAACCATACTGGGTAATTTACATTGGAGGTGGTTGGGGGGGGGGGGGGGGCGGGGGGCACACTGTATAAACAAGTAACACTGTACATTGAGGGGGGGGGGGAGGAGACACTGTACAAACAAACACAAATGTACATTGAACTATTGACAAAACCATACTAGGTAAATGACTGTACATTGGAGGGGGTTGGGTTGGGATATTTACAGGGGCCAGTGTTGAATTGCAGTCTCCCGTAGGTGTCCCTTGAGAGAGGTTTTGAAAGTGGGTAGTGATCCACATTCCTTTACAGCTTTGGGTAGGGCGTTCCACATTGATGTGGCATAATTGCGAAACGTGTTTAGTCCCTTATTTGAGCCGAATCTGGGTTTAACATGATTTGTGGAGCTCCCTCTGGTGTTGTGATCGTGGTATTCACTGACCTTTGGGAAGTATTTTGACATGTACATGGGTACCTTGGTCGTGTAGTGTATCTTGTAGACCAGGCCCATTGCAAGTTGTTGTACTCTGTCGTCTACTCTAAGCCATCCTAGGTTGTCAAAGTGGGCAGGGGTGAGGTGGGTTCTAGGAGTAAGGTCAAGCAGTAGTCTGACCAGTTTGTTTTGAGATGTTTGTAATTTTGTTTTTAGCGCCTTTGAGGTGCTTTGGTACCATGAGGTGCAAGCATAGTCGTAGTACCCCTGAATGAGTGCTCCTGCCAGAGTCTTCAGGGTGTTCTTGTTTACCAGAGAGGAGATCCGGTACAAGAATCGAGTTCGTTGGTTGACTTTTTTTATTACATTGGATGCCATTTTGTCACAGGAGAGATTAGCCTCTAGGATGGAACCCAGGTAGGTAATTTCATCTTTCCTTGTGACAATATTGTCACCCACTGTAACTGAGAAGCCGTCGGTCTTGCTGAGTTTGTTATTTGAACCGAAGAGAATGGACTCTGTTTTGCCCATGTGTAATGATAGTTTGTTATCAGCGAGCCATATGCAGATTCTGCCTAGTTCCGAGCTGAGGGTTTTTTCAACCTGTAACTTGTTCTTGTCAGAGACCAGCAGGGCTGAGTCGTCCGCAAACAGGAACAAGTTGCAGTCACAAGCTGACGACATGTCATTTGCATAAATTAGGAACAGTAGCGAGCGTCCTCTTGTTGTTTACTGTAGAGAGCGTCTATTTCTTTCAGAACGTCAGTGGCCAATCAGAAGTGCGAAAACCAGAATGAGGCTACAGAAAGAAATAATAATAATAATAATAATAATAATAATACTTCGTTTTATATAGCGCCTTTCAGTCTACAGTAAACAAAACAAACGCAGGCGAAATAAGGACGCTCGCTATGAATCTACATAAAAAGAACGCAGTAACGAACTAACAAACCATTCAGTAACGTAAGTAGCGTTACTGAATTTCAAAAGTAATGCGTTAGAGTACTAGTTGCGGCAAAAAGTAACTTCGTTTCTGTAACGCGTTACTTTGTAACGCGTTAGTCCCAACACTGTATATCGGTTATCGGTATCGACCTTGAGGAGCAGAAAGTTATTGGTATCGATATCGGGGTCAACAAATCAATATCGTGCACCCCTAGACAGAACAGTGATCCTTCTTATACTTTAATTTAACTGTAACTAGGGATGCTCGATATTGGCTTTTTTACCGATATACAGATATTGTCCAACTCTTAATTTCCAATACCGATATCAACCGATACCGATATATGCAGGGTTTCCCCCCCAAAAAACTGAATAATTTCAGGTAATTAACATTACATATGTCTTGTTGTGGAATTAACATAACATTATGCATACTTTTGACAATAAATAAAATCAGAATTTGTTCTTACTTGCCTGGGTAAATAAAGGTTGGTTATAGAAATGTAAAAAAAATTATTAATTTTTTTTTTACCGATACCGCTATTTTCCTATATCACATTTTAATGCCAATATCGGCCGATAATATAGGCAACTGTAACCTTACCTTTATGAACTTCACAAGGGAGTCAATGGCTTCTCTGGCTGAGAGCTTTCCCGGTCTCTTGTTGCGGCCCTGAGGTGATGGTGGCAGGAGGTGGACAAGGAGCAAGAGGGAGGACATCTCACTGTCCCATCCTAAAAATACAAAAAAAATTATAAAAAAAATCAGAAATACATTTGACTAAAAGCTGTGTTTCCATTTGTTTAAAAAACAATTCACCCTTCCATTATTATATTCCTTTAATTCAAGCATACCATTGTTCAGTTCTATTGTGTCTGTTGTGGATTCAGCATTCTGAAGCAGGTCTTGAAGGTCGCCGGTCTGGGTGAGGCCACGGCTTTGTTCAAGGACTTTCTGCCTGCAGAAAGTAGGCCACTTCTCCAGGAACTTTGCAGAGATGTCATCACCAAACATCAGACTGAAATCCTGCTCAATCCGCAGACAAGATGGAATAAAACATGGTTGAAATTTTTTTGTCATACATTGTTAAATAGTAGGGCTGACCCCTATTAATCGATTAGTCGACTAATCGGTCGAAAGGGGCCGTAGTCGACTGGCCAACCTCTTAGTCGAATATAATATTATAAACAAAACAAAATAAAAAAATATATATATTATAATTTTTTTCAAAAGAAAAGAGGCATAGAAGCGTGGCTAACGCTAATGGCAGGCATACCAGAGGCTAACTGCCTACGAAAACAGGCACAGAAAGAGGATTTCATCAGTGGACCAATTGTATGCTTTTGCAGAGGACAAAAAGGCTTCAGTTGACTCCTTCAGACATTAAGCACCCCCCACAGCCCAAATGGAATGATAAAAAAATATATATATATATACTTTTTTTTTTTTTTTTTTTTTACAATCCTAGTCGACCATCCAAATCCTTAGTCAGGGACAGCCCTATTAAATAGGTTCACCCTATGACCAGGGATGTGATCTAAATTGTTTAAAAAGGTCATTTTTTATTTCAGTTAGACTTTAATGCAAGCCACATACCATTCCTGTGATGTCTAGGAATCGTGGAAAGGTGGTGAATATTTCAGAGGACTTAATTGGGTCATGCACCATTTCTTGGCGATGGGTGAAGGTCTGTTTCATCTTCTCCTTGATGATTGCTTCATCAGTTGTATGCTTCATCAGTGCACTGGCCTCACGAAACTGGGTGTCTGTGGTTAGCTGGTTTTCCTCAGAGAAGGGGGCTCTGTCGCCAGAATTTGGACCACCTGTAACAGTGTAGAAACCACACATACTGCTGCAATACTTTCCAGTGATATGCATTTACTATAATGATCCATCTTCACAGTTGCTAGATAAACAGTGGACTGGGACAATCAAAATTACATACCGATCAGTGGCTGAACATTACGGCTCTTCTTTTGTCCCTCTGATGCTACTTTTTGAAGTGATTTCACCCTCCATGCCAGAAACCCACTCCCATCTACTGGATTGTAATACTGCTCCTAAAACACAAGAAGTAAAGAGAAAAAAAAGTGTTATTTGGTTTAAATGGGCATGTGTAAATGTGTTTATTTCTCTCCTTAAAACTTAACACATGCCCTTCTCTGAAGAATTGCTAAAATCAAGGTCAACAGGTAGGACATCTGTGGTTCTGAAATTGTTGAGGTTAGGAGAAATGGTCAGCATACAGAAATGTTAACAAATATTAAGTTGAAATCGTACTCCGCACAGCCCTATTTTAAGCAATTCCAGAGAAGTGAGGAGTAAAGGGGTTGGTGTTTTATGTACCACGCATGTGATTGGATAATGTTATGCATAATGTTGTGTTAATTCCATGACAAGAGATATGTAGCCTAATGTTAATTACCTGAAATTATTCCTTTTGGGGGGGGGGGGGGGGGGGGGGGGGGGAGAAACCCTGCATATATCTGTATCGGTTGATATCGGTATTGGAAATTAAAGAGTTGGACAATATCGGTATATCGGATATCGGTAAAAAAAAGCCAATATCGAACATCCCTAGATGTTATATAACAAGAATGACCTATAAACATAATAATTGTTAGACTAGAAGTCTTTATTTGTCATGCAGTTTTAACACACACACGCAAGATGGGCGACCCACAGGAACACACACACACATGCACTGAGTCGCCGATGAAATGTCTCTCTGCACTTTTCCCTGATGTACTTACATATCCCAAATTGCCCTGGGGATCGGCCAGGTATGGGAATAAGGCAGTGATGCCCTTTGCGTAGTCTTCTTTAACACGCCTTGAAGGACTCGTCCTACAGTGCACACATACACAAGTATGAGATCCAAACAAAAGTATTGCTGTGCCAATGCCTTCTGCACAATCTATGTAAAGCGCTTTGGATAACCATTTATCATTTACCAATTCTGCAAAAAGGAGGATCTTAGTAAAAACCAAAAATGTGTATTGGGTGCGTAATGTTTAGATGACAACATAATTACCCATGCTCTTTTGCCATGTGCGCAACCAATATCTTCACCATGTCGCGTCTTCTGGTATCCGTTAGGGTTTTTGTCCGAGCATAATCGGCAATGATCCTCTCTCCTCCAGCTGTGTCCCTCAGAATCTTTTCAGTCATCTAAGCGGGAGTAAAAAGGGGGGGGGGGGACACACACACATGGATAGACAGTCATATTTTTAAGCATTGTTCCCACAGGCCCCCCATTTTCTCCCCAATTGTACTTGGCCATCCCCAATGCCCATGCTACCCCTTTATCAGAGTCACCATCTCCATTTCAAACAGTCATATGCAAAGCTTACCAGAGTGATACGAGTCAGGTCAGCACCGTTTCTTGGAGCAGGACTAGACTGCAAAATGATGGTGTCATCAGACTCCCCCTCATTGTCTGCACCAGAGCTGAGAACGGAGCTTTGGCTGGAGTTGCTTGCAGAGGTCCTCACTGAATCTAACAATCATGTAGACATATAAGTGTGATTAGATAGGAATGTTTGTGACAAGTGTAATGTAAAAAGGCCACATTAGATTAGGAAGGATCCACACGTTACATTGGGCATATATACAAAGATCATTTCAAAGTACAAAAATATACAGTATGTAACTGCCCCCCGGCTTGGTGTTGAAATAAAGATGCGGTTATGTTTCGTACAGATGCTTTTATTTGTTTTCTCTTTTGCATTTCAGCTTAGCAGTACTGTAGCTTTTCTTTGGTAGTTTGTCGTTTGTACAGGTAGTGACGGTTGCCTCATTTGCTCCGTTTGCACCCCGTTTGCACCTCGTTTGCACCTCGTTTGCACCGTGAAAACTGCATAGGACAGTCAAACACAAACATACAATTAGTTACATATTTCACAGTTCAATATTGTTCACATGTTGTTCATTATTATACCAACGTGTTCAAACAAACAATTGCATTCAAAGATATTTAAAGGTGAACTCGTCTTCCATAACAAAGGCACTCAGGGAAAAACAATGATATATAATAACGTTACTTGTCCGGCAGCAGGTGCCTTTGATTAGAAGCTACTTCGTGAGTGCACCACTTTATATGTTTATAAATGTTTTGCGGTTACACACATAAATATACAACAACATATCTTCAACAACAGTAATAATAATAATACATTTGAGTGTTCGACATACCTTATTCCGCTTTACCAAGGGTAGTTAATTTAACTGGAGTAAGGTCCTTCTATCATACATAATTCGCTGCCTGCTCCGTCGTTATCTCTGAGTTACTTCCGCCTTGGTCACACAGGAAGCTGTGACTTTTATACTAAAGGAAGACGAGCTCTGCCCCCATGTGGACACTAAATGAAAATGCACAAGTGGCTCCGAAATATTATTTTCTTAAACAGATAAATAGAGAGCTCAGTATTCTGAGCCAATACAGAGAAATTGATCATCTAGACCAACGCAAATCAAAGCTTACTGACAGTAAAAATTATAGGCATCTTTACCCTTGGCGGTCAGTTACACTCCCACCAAATCCTGCTATGACGGATAAGCACAAAACAATTAATTTAGTCATACAGGATTTCCTTTTAGATTTCACATAGCATCAAAATAATACAATTCAAGCGTTTCTATACTAATTACTCTCGAGGAGGAGTACCAATTTCTGGATCGGTCGCTCGAGGACTGAAGGTCTGGCAGAGTGATCTTTTCGCTCCCCAGTCTGTATTTTTACTCGACGTACTAGACCGTCGCTCTCTTGAGTGGCTTCGACGACCCGACATAGTTGCCACTGGCTTCTTGGCAGGTTACTGTCCTTGAGGATGACTATGTCGTTCACCTTGAGGTTACGCCGTGGTACGTGCCACTTCTGGCGTGTAGAAATGTTCAGGAGGTATTCCTTCTTCCAGCGGCTCCAGAATTGTTCGATTAGGTACTGGACTCTGCGCCATCTCTTGGTTGCATACATGTCTTTGGCAAAATGATGGGATGTTTCATTTCTTGACTGAGGGATGAGCGTCTCAATCTTCCACCCACACAGAGAAGTTCTCGATGCAGAATTGGATCAAGGGAATGAAGAGCACTTGAACTTGGAAGAGCATCTCCTTCCTGGCATCTCTTAATTTCCTGAGAGAAGGCTTGCTGCTGGACAAGCTTGATCACTATTTTGGCAGCTCTTTCTCGTTCTTCGACTGTCACCAGTTCGGTGTTGTGTACTTTTCCCGATCCCAGCCTCTTGATTCTTGCGACTACTTTCAGGATCTTTGACCATGAAGAGATCTGATTTAGGCGAATTAGAATGTCTGTACAACTGTTAACTTTGGTTGTGAAAGCTTGGACAGCCTTAACCTCAGGATCGCCTACGAGTAGGTCTGCGAAGGGATTCAGTTTGGGATGTACTTCTTGCTCCCAGAGAAATGTAGGACCTGACATCCAGTTTGTTGAAGGAATGTGAGATGCCTGAAGGCCTCTGGAGGCATGATCTGCCGGGTTCTCTGCTGTTTCGATATAGTGCCATTTACTTGGGTCAGTGTTTTCTCTTATCAGTTGGACTCTGTTCGCGACGAACACATGGAACCTTCTTGCCTCATTATTGATGTAGCCCAGAACTACTTGTGAATCTGTCCAGAAGAATTCTTCATCAATCTTCATCTGCAGTTCTCTTTTCAGCAACACACTTAATTTGGTTGCGACCACTGCCGCTGGGAGCTCTAGTCGTGGGATGCTTTGAGACCTTTGTGGGTGCTACTCTTGCTTTGGCCATCACAAGACTGGAGTGTACTGTATTTTTGTCATTTTTGTACCTGAGGTAGGAACAAGCGCCATACCCCATGCTGCTGGCATCGGCAAAGTGATGCAGGTCCGTCTTGATGATGTTGCCGAAGTCATGTGGGTGATAGCATCTAGGGATTGTGAATTCCTTTAAGTTATGTAGCCCGATCTTCCATTCCTCCCACCGTGGCTTTAAGTCATCTGGCAGTGGATCGTCCCATCTTATGCCTCTGCGGCATAGTTCTTGGAGTATGCGTTTTCCGCTTAGGGTGAATGGGGCAACAAACCCGAGTGGGTCATAAAGAGAGGCGACGATGGAGAGGATTCCTCGACGGGTTGAAGGCTGGTCTTTCATGTTGACATTGAAGCTGAAGGTGTCGTTGTCTATAGACCACTGAAGGCCAAGTGCATGCTCAGTTGGGGTCGCTTCCAGCTTAAGTTCGAGAGGGTCAGTGATTGTTGCTCTTTCTGAGGGTTTCACACAGTCGAGGACGTCTTTGTGGTTAGAGTTGAATTTGTGGAGGCGTAGGCCTCCTCGTTTGCACAATTTTTGTGCCTTGATGATCAGTTTCTTGGCCTCTTCGACTGATGAAACGCTGGCTAACCCATCATCAACGTAGAAGTTCTTCTCAATGAAGGCTGAGGCTGCTGGGTAGTCTTCTCTATGTTGGTGTGCCATGTACCTTAGACCTAAGTTGGCACATCCAGGAGACGAAGCAGCTCCGAATAGGTGAGCTGTCATCTTGTTTTCCAGTGGTTCTTTTCCCAAATCTCCTTCCTCCCACCATAGGAACTTAAGGTACTTTCGGGATTCAGTCGTGGCGAATAGTTTTGCTGAGCAGTCGACGAACACGACCCTTAGCTTGTTGGGCCTTTTGGGATGGTAGGTGCTGTGATGAGGAAGGTACCAGGCAGTCTCTCCCTTTGCTGTTGTATGGTCCAGTTCTGCATCACCTTTCTCAATGATTTCCTTCATGAAAATCTTATAGCGTTCGTGATATTCTTTATTTGTCTTTAGTTTCTTCTGAAGGCGGACAGTGGCTCGTTTCTTGTTTGGTAGAGATGGTGGGCCGCTACCCTTGAAAGGTAAAGGCATCTCGTAGTGTCCATCTTCTTTCTGTCTGATGTGGTTACTGAGAAATTGTATGAAGCGAACATCTTCTTGAGACACGTACTTGTCCTCGTAGTTCCTTTCAGAGAAGTCCGACTCAAGGGCTTTCAGGACATCTGTTGTAGACGGGGCTGGTATTTCTTTTACTGCGACTCTATGTACGAAGCTCTGACTCCCTTGTCTGTCCAGATGAGGGTTAGGTAGGTGGTTCCTGCTTAGTGCGCTTGCTTGGGCTAGACTGAAGGACTCTTGGTTCACAGTTGCTCCAGGAGATACTTGACGTTGGAATGTTGGATGTAGCAGAGCACTATCTTCAGGTTTTTGGTGAGCAGTTTTTATTTCATGATCAGTGTTTTCTTCTTCTTCTTTGTTATCTTGATCACTTCCAGAACCGTATGCCCTCACTCGGGCTGCTGCTACCTTAACTTCATTTTCTGCTTGTAGCTGCTGTAGCTTCATCCTTTCCGTCTCCAGCCTACGTCGACTCTCCACCTTCATCTGCTCCATTTCCGTTAGCATGGCTGCCTCTTCCTCCTCTAGTTTGAGGAGATTTGTTTGCAGAGCCTGTATTCCCCAGATGGCCTTCACCTCTTCCTCTTTAGCTGCAAGTTCAGCTTCCATCCTTCTACTTGACGCTTTATTCAGTGCTATCCTCACTCTCTCCTTTTCATGTCGTTCATTACAATCTTCTTCCTTTGTTTCTAATCGCTTACAAACAAGTTCCTGTGTGTCTGTCATCAGCTGGATACAGGCGTCCATTTTATCTGCTATCTCTGGAGTTGTGGCATGATTGCATAGAATTGACTCATACACACTATATACTAGGTCACAACTTGTTTGAATGTCTCGTTTTAATTTTCCAAGTTCTTCTGTCGGACAGAAGGCTCTCAGTTTTCCTCTAATTTCCTTTGCCATCTTCCTCCAGGTGTGGTAAACCTTGTTAAATACCTTCTCATTTTTCATATTTTCCACCTCACGATTTTCTTTTCCTTTCTCGGTTAGAGTTCTTTGGCGAGCACCTGTTCTGTTCTGTTCCAACTCCAAGAGGTTGCCAGCATCGTCTTCTTGGGCCGACATTGTGCTTGATCACACACACTCAAAATATCAAATAAATAGATGGTATTTAAGAGTTCCACTTGCTGGGATGGATATCAGACAGCATAATATTCATTAAATATACAGGAGTTGCCACACGTCCGTGGTATTGCTGGGATGGATACCAGACAGCATAAGGGTAATTAGATATACAGAAGTTGCCACACGTCCGTGGTATTGCTGGGATGGATACCAGACAGCATAGGGTTAATTAGATATACAGGAGTTGCCACACTTCCGTGGTTTTGCTGGGATGGATACCAGACAGCATAGGGTTAATTAGATATACAGGAGTTGCCACACGTCCGTGGTTTTGCTGGGATGGATACCAGACAGCATAGGGTTAATTAGATATACAGGAGTTGCCACACGTCCGTGGTTTTGCTGGGATGGATACCAGACAGCATAGGGTTAACTCAGTAGGTTCATTCTTCCTTCTCTTCATACATGTATTTTCTTTAGTGTAGGGTCCTCAACATACATGTATTCTCTTCGGAGTAAGATCTTCAACATACATGTATTCTTTTCGGAGTAAGGTCTTCAACATACATGTATTTTCTTCGGAGTAAGATCTTCAACATACATGTATTTTCTTCGGAGTAAGATCTTCAACATACATGTATTTTCTTCGGAGTAAGATCTTCAACATACATGTATTTTCTTCGGAGTAAGATCTTCAACATACATGTATTTTCTTCGGAGTAAGATCTTCAACGTACATGTATTTTCTTCGGAGAGATGATCTTCAACATACATGTATTTTCTTCGGAGTAAGATCTTCAACATACATGTATTTTCTTCAGAGTAAGATCTTCAACATACATGTATTTTCTTCGGAGTAAGATCTTCAACATACATGTATTTTCTTTGGAGTAAGATCTTCAACATACATGTATTTTCTTCGGAGTAAGATCTTCAACATACATGTATTTTCTTTGGAGTAAGATCTTCAACATACATGTATTTTTTTCGGATGGTGGTCTTCATTGTACATTTATCCACTTCAGAATAAAGTCTTCATAATACATCCATCCTCTTCAGAACATCTATCCTCTTCAGAGTAAGGTCTACTTCACATTTATCCACTTCAGAATGAGGTTTCATAATACATTTATCCTCTTCAGAGTATGGGTTTTACTCACTGTTTATCATCTTCAGAGTATGGGTTTACTCACTGTTTATCATCTTCAGAGTATGGGTTTTACTCACTGTTTATCATCTTCAGAGTATGGGTTTTACTCACTGTTGATCATCTTCAGAGTACGGGTTTTACTCACTGTTTATCATCTTCAGAGTATGGGTAAGTCTTCGCTCACCACTGGTCGGTAAGTTTTCACTCACCACTGGTCGGTAAGTTTTCACTCTTCAGAGTTGGTTAAGTTTTCACTCTTCAGAGTCGGGTAAGTTTTCACTGTAACTGCCCCCCGGCTTGGTGTTGAAATAAAGATGCGGTTATGTTTCGTACAGATGCTTTTATTTGTTTTCTCTTTTGCATTTCAGCTTAGCAGTACTGTAGCTTTTCTTTGGTAGTTTGTCGTTTGTACAGGTAGTGACGGTTGCCTCATTTGCTCCGTTTGCACCCCGTTTGCACCTCGTTTGCACCTCGTTTGCACCGTGAAAACTGCATAGGACAGTCAAACACAAACATACAATTAGTTACATATTTCACAGTTCAATATTGTTCACATGTTGTTCATTATTATACCAACGTGTTCAAACAAACAATTGCATTCAAAGATATTTAAAGGTGAACTCGTCTTCCATAACAAAGGCACTCAGGGAAAAACAATGATATATAATAACGTTACTTGTCCGGCAGCAGGTGCCTTTGATTAGAAGCTACTTCGTGAGTGCACCACTTTATATGTTTATAAATGTTTGGCGGTTACACACATAAATATACAACAACATATCTTCAACAACAGTAATAATAATAATACATTTGAGTGTTCGACATACCTTATTCCGCTTTACCAAGGGTAGTTAATTTAACTGGAGTAAGGTCCTTCTATCATACATAATTCGCTGCCTGCTCCGTCGTTATCTCTGAGTTACTTCCGCCTTGGTCACACAGGAAGCTGTGACTTTTATACTAAAGGAAGACGAGCTCTGGCCCCATGTGGACACTAAATGAAAATGCACAAGTGGCTCCGAAATATTATTTTCTTAAACAGATAAATAGAGAGCTCAGTATTCTGAGCCAATACAGAGAAATTGATCATCTAGACCAACGCAAATCAAAGCTTACTGACAGTAAAGATGATAGGCATCTTTACCCTTGGCGGTCAGTTACACAGTACCTGTGTGACATTTTAGGTTAGCCAGGACACGTGTAGCCTTTTTACAACGCATCCACGTTTCCGGCGCTCTGATTGGCCAGGTCATGTGACATGTGCGCCCAATAGCGTGTTTGCCCATTTCCGCGTCGAACAGCCTGCAAACTACCTGGCGTTCTATCGCCATGCTCTAAGACAAACTCTAACCTTAACCAACTTCGAAGAGTGCCCTTAACCAGTGTAGAAACTTGCCGTCCCACGATTGCCGCTCATGTCACATGACTTGGCCAATCAGAGCGAAAAAAACGGGAACCCGGAAACGCGGATGCGTTGTAAAAAGGCTTCAAGCAGCCAGGACTGTATGGATGAGGCTATAAGGCTCCATGTTAGCAAATCACCTTCAGGATTTGAGTCTTGGGGTGAACAAATCTCCAACACACCCAGGTCTGGTTTCTTTAGAAGAAATTGAAACGCCTCGTCGTCGACTTCAGTGTTTGAGTCATCATAGACCTTTAAGTCCAAGGTACTAGGAATTTCAAATTTCTTGGCAACTATAGACAAAACAAGATTGCACAAGCTTATTGATAAATCTGTTGTGCAATTTATTTAATTTATATTAATTAAAATGTCATAAAATGGGATATTAAAATAGCCACTGAAAATGTGATCATATGAGGAAGATTGACAGCCTTAATTGACATACTTAACACCGGTTCCTGACAGGCAGCGAGCGTGCGAACTGGAGACGAAATCGTGCGCAACACTGTCCTGATATGAGGCGGCGCGTGTCCGGGTGTGTCTGTGTGTGTGTTACCTGGAAGCACACGGGGGCAAAGCAGCCTGCGATTCTTGACCAATAAAAAGTGTTTAGGGGCGTGACTCGGCCGCGTAATCGCTCAACTAGAGACACAGCGAGCGAATATTTGAGGGGGGAACGACATCGCCGCTCAGTTCGCTGTCGCTCGTGGCAGGTCAGGATAGTCTGATTGAAACGAATACATTTTAATCATTTTCGCAATCACGCTCGCTCGCGTCGCTGCCTGTCAGGAAGGGGTGTAAGACATTGATTGGTTCACTCTATCCTAAATAAAATAGATTGTGCTTTGTACTGTAGGCCTACAGCTTAAATTAACATGCAGGGAAAGCCTAAACTGATACCCAGTATGTTGTTGCATAGGGCAGTGGTTCTCAAACATTTCATGTCAAGGACCCCCCAAATTGACAATTAGCCCACAGACCCCCATTTGAAAAGATGTGCCATGGACCCCCATAAGACAATATTTGTACGGCTCTAGCAGTGATTCTCAACCATTTTAATTCCAAGGGCACCCATTTAATGGCATTTGTATCTTTGGGACCCCAATTTATATAGTAAAATCAATGTTAATTTAACTCTTGACGGTGTACAATGGACGTTGGGGTCCATTTGTACACCGTCAGAGTTACAGACCAATAAGGGTCCATTTGGTTCCTAACTATCAAGGCGGACGCCATTTTGAGAACCAACGGCACGCTGTGCAAAATGTTTCACTCACCACACTCCAAAAAAGTTGTGAAGGTCAATTGGCCCTCAAAACAGATGAATTTCTGCCGGTCAACGTGTTTAACACGTACAGCCTGCATCTGATGGCAAATAAATAATAACAGTTACTAAGATGAAACATATAGGGCACAACAACTCTTGCATTATGAGGAGTGTTACAATTAGAAAATATTACAAAAGCACCATACAGTAAATTTTGCTGAGTACATTTTACTCAAACTGAGTAAAACTTTACTCACGTCTTGGGCTCAAATTGACTCAGTTTGAGTAAAATTTACTCTGTGAAATTTACTGTGAGGCTATCTAGTTCCACAAGTTTCCATTATATTATACATGGAGGCAGAACACACATACCTAACATTACGGTGATGGAGCGTCTCACAAATCTTTGTGCACGTGCACCCATTAACGAGCGACAGTGAAAAGTGTCTGGGCGGAAACAAGCGCTAACAGTTTGGTTCCGCATTAAGACTAAAGAGTCAATCCACAATCTAGAGGCGAATTGTTGGGCATTCATTCAAATTAGTCAACCCAGTACAATGGTTCAAATAAACACTTGTTGAACCGAACAGTGCGTCAAATTAACTTGTTATGTCCATTTACCGCTAGTAAAACAGTCAACCTACAGCACATCGCGGCAAATTTACGTGACTCTATTTAGAGTAAAACACACGTTGTCTCTGCCACCGTTTCAGCAAAATCCGCCAACATGTAACATATAATTGTTCCATCTCCTGTACTATGTCTACTTGTCTTGTATGTTCTTAATACGTCAGTTTTTGTATGGATATAGTTATATCACTACTTTTAACAACAGCCTACAGGCATGGTCTACAGGTATGGTCTCAGGCCTATACAGGTATAGCCGCATGCAGGTGAAAATTAGCTTCTGGCTAACACTAGCTCATATACATTTTACATGAAAACCGACATGTTGATTAATGTGCACTGTCCCTGATAGCAATACTGTTGATAATTGAATACGCGTGTTGCACCGACGTACCTGTTCTTAAGTTATTGTCCATAAAACTGTAAAACGTTTATTTAATAGCGTGCGTGCTAGCAGCTAACATGCTAACATCGTGATAGATGGCTCTGTGGCTGTAATGTACGGTGACTCTATTTAGAGTAAAACACACGTTGTCTCTGCCACCGTTTCAGCAAAATCCGCCAACATGTAACATATAATTGTTACATCTCCTGTACTATGTCTACTTGTCTTGTATGTTCTTAATAAGTCAGTTTTTGTATGGATATAGTTATATCACTACTTTTAACAACAGCCTACAGGCATGGTCTACAGCAGGGGTGGGCAATTATTTTTCCCGGGGGGCCGAATGAGCAACTGAAAATATGTTGGGGGGCCGGGCCAAAATTCCAAACTCAATTATGCATAATATACATTTTATTTCTATATAAAAAGCAGTAAATGGCATTGTTTTGACCCCTGGTAAGAGTGTATGTTATTATTTGGCAATTAAAAGGTGAGGTTAGCTTTCAAAAATATCATTTATTCAAATAGAATTTATTTCCAAAATGATAAACAAAATGTGAAACATTAATAACAAAGGGCATTTTGAGTTTCATATACTATTGAAACAAGGATTTTCTTAGCTTTCTAAAGACATCACATCATCTTATAGCAAAAATAAACAAGACATGTCACTGAACTGTGTAAAGAAAAGTGTCCCAGTTTTGTAGCCTTTTTTACTTTACATGCCTATATTAAACATTTAAGAAGAAAAAAATATCAAGTGTCCCATTTCACTTGTTATATTTCCACATTTTAGTGTTCTTCAGTTCTTTTTTGTTTCATTCAGTGTGAGAAATCCAGTCTCTGTTGAGCTTTAACAAGTCCAAAGTCAGGTTGCATGTCTGAGGTGGAGATGCGAAGCACAGCTGCCAGATGTTCATCAGTGAGAGAGGATCTGTACCTGGACTTGGTAAACGAGAATGAGAATGTCTGTTCACATATGTAGGTGGATCCAAAGAGAACCAACATCTTCTGAGCATGTCTCCTAAGCGTATATTGTGCGTGTGAACGTTGACATGAAAAGAAAAAAGTTAAAAAAAATAAAAAAAAAAATGTAAAAAAAAAAAAAAAAAAAATTATTATCATGTAATCTTTCGCGGGCCGGTCAGAATCATCCCGCGGGCCGGATGCGGCCCGCGGGCCGTACAATGCCCAGGTCTGGTCTACAGGTATGGTCTCAGGCCTAAATTAGCTTCTGGCTATACACTAGCTCATATACATTTTACATGAAAACCGACATGTTGATTAATGTGCACTGTCCCTGATAGCAATACTGTTGATAATTGAATACTTGTCCATAAAACTGTAAAACGTTTATTTAATAGCGTGCATGCAAACGTATAGCAGCTAACATGCGAACATCGTGATAGATGGCTCTGTGGCTTAGCTGTAATGTTGCAAATTAGTTACACACATTGCTGTTTAATAAATTAACAAATAACAATAATAATCTTACCTGGTATTTGGCATCCAACTTTCCAAGGAAAATATCGCTGTATTGCGCTCTTGCTGCACACCTGAGCTTGAAGCGACGGACTTGCCGAGAGAGAAAGATGGCGTCTTCACATTTGGAAATTATATTGATAGTAGGCGTGACCAATGCTGTATTACTCCAATAGAAACTCTTCTGGAACTTTACTCTCACTCTATTGGCCACAGGCAATGATTATGCCCCAAATGGAGTAAATATGACTACTTGAGAGGAAAATAATAACTCCGTAATAATTACTCTGGGAAAATGACTCCCCAGTGTAGAAGGGCTCATTGAACAATTTCGGAACTATTTTCCCGAAAGAGAGAGCATGGACAATTTGGACAACTGGATCCTAGACCCGTTCATTACGCATGACGCAACAGGCCTCCCACTGTCTGAGCAGGGGGCGCAAATTGATCTTTCGTGTGACGAGAAAGTCAAGTTCACTGGACAGGCCCCTCGCAAGTTCTGGATATCAGTCTGGAACGAGTACCCAGTTTTGTGTAATGCTGCGCCGAGAAAGCTTGTCCCCTTCGCATCAACATACCTCTGTGAGGCCGTATTTTTGGCACTGACATGAATAATTTTTATTATAATAAATACAGATCTCCGCCTCTTTATCAGCACAATGTAGCCATGTATCATGGAACTGTTCAAATGTACAAGCACACCCTTCCCATTAAGTCTCGTTTATTTTGTTATTCTTAAAGTGCATTTGAACGCATTGTATTAAATTTTTTTATGTTCTGGCAACATATTTGGGCTAAATATGCCTTGTTTCATAAATGTGTATACAGAAACAATTATGTTGCTTTTGTTGATAATATTCATTAATTTCATTGATGCTGTAATTTCATTTTTTTTTTTTTTTTTTGTCTTTTTCCCCCTCCATTTTCCTCCGATTTTTACCCATCCCAATGTTAGTCGTATGCCAATTCCCAGTCCCCTCCTGGTCGCTGCGCACTTACCCCCCACAGTCAGATCATCTGGGAGAGTGGAGGCTACCACGTGCTTCCTCCGACACACGTCCAGCCAATCACCGCTTCTTTTCACCTGGCAGCGCGGATTCTCATCGAGAGGGCGTAGCGTGTGGGAGGATCACACTATCCCCCTCAAGTCCTATCCGCGCTTAGCAGGCGCCCCGACCGAACTGTAGGAGTCGCTGTTTACAACGACCCGGACCCACCCCGCCAGCTTCTCCCACCCTCTAATACAGCCAATTGTATTAGTGCAGACGGCCAGCCAAGCTGGTGACAACCCCGGAGCTGTGAGCTGGATTCGAACAGGCGAATCCAGCTCACAGCTCCGGGGTTGGTGACGAACGCAATCTCCGCTCGGCCACCTAACCGCCTTGTAATTTCATTTTCTAATAAATATGCATGATCAAATTCAACGTGTGCTTTTATTTTGATATTCCTTATTTCCATGTTGAAATTACGCGATACATTGAGTGTGGGGTCGCCAAAAAAATCCTAAATAAAATGGGGTTGTGGTATAAAAAAAGGTTTTGAGGATCCCTGGACTAGGCTATGCCTGCCTAGCCTACTTTAATTTCCTTGTTTAAACAGAAAGAACACAACTAGCTACAAAATAAATTTTCTACATTTGCTGCTCCTAAACCTTGTCAACAAACAACAAACAATCCTTGTCTTGGTGTTTACTGGTGGAATTGCTATGTGAGGTTGACCAGGGGGAAAAAACAAATTGTACAATACAATGTCAAATTATTGGCTGGTTAATTTACCCATTGAATGGGTCACCTTAGCCATCATCGCAACAATTGCCACTCCAAAACAATTTGGCACCAGCCGCCACTGGTAACGCATAAAATCTAACCGATGGGGCATATTTGTTTACACTGTTTACTTTTCTCATTTTTATATTCAGAACTAATTGTATTGCCTATATTTATGTCTTTCTACTATCACCCTGCCCATACGTACCCCCCTCCCCCATGCTGCTATGTTGCCCGAATTTCCCCAAGGGAATCCATAAAGGAATATCTTATCGTATCTCTTATCTTATCTTTTCCCATGGAAATGTAGCAGACTTGAGAACATTAGCATTACATTCACATCCCCTTCCTGGTAAGCTGTGGCATCTACTATACATGCTGCCACTTGGAGACATTGTGGTATCATTCTCTGCTCAAACTATTATGAAAGATGGGTATATTTGTTGAGTCTTGAGTCCCAAAGGTCAACGGCTCCAGAAAGAGGTTGAACTTGGTAAGGACCAGTGCACACACATTTTAGAATAGTCTTTATGTTCTCCCTAAAATAGGTTATTAAGATACAGGTGCTCTAAACTAAGGATAAGTACAAATTGGACTTCTAAAGTCAGCACAGATAATAAAAGTGTTGGACAAATTCACCATTAGACTAAAAGGTTGGCCATGGCCAAATACTGTGGGGCCTGTTTCTCTGGAGAACCACCACGGGGGAGAATGAAACCCCTTAGATTTAAATACAGTCTTAAGATGACTAAACTTCCCCCTTTACTGTAAACATTCTCAAACAATAGACTTTTGGAGCCCCCAGCCAACTGGTTTGTAGAGAAAGGTCTTAGTTGGGGGGGGGGGATGAGGCAAGCATCCAAGTTTCTATTCAACCATAGATATCACCTCCGTGAGAGCATTTGGCTACATCACTTCAAAGAAGTGTCGGGGGTTCCGGCCAGACAGAGAGGCATTGCATGTAATCACATGGATCCTCCTGTTTACTGGGCAGAGAAAAATATCGTGGTTAAAACTATAGTTTTAATGTAAAAATATACATTTATAATAACAGGAAAATATAGACCTTTTAATTTCAGTCCATTTAAAACAAAATATAGCCCATGTTTATCCCGTCATTTTAAGACTATATAGGAGACTGTGGACCATTTGTAAAATCTAATTAATACAGTAATGTAATTAGAAAGTTAATTTAACGTCAAAGATAAGGTTATGGAATTAATAAATGCAACAGGATTGTCTCAAAACCAAGAGGGACAAAAATAGCTACCAGTTGAAGATTCTATATTCAACAAAAAAATATAGGCTTCTTTGTTCCAGTGTGCTTATCAAAAACCATCAATAAGGCTAAACTTAGTTTTTAAGCTCCAATTTCGATCAGAAAAACGATAACATTCACGATCAAGTATAGTCATTGCTAATTCTTAAACGGTTAGACAGTAAAAATAGATACTGGAGTATAAAACGTTAACTAAGTGAAATATAGAATATCCTCTTAGAGATATTAAGCCGGCCTCTCCCAGGGGGTCATAGGTGACACCGGGCCTAATCAAAATGGCCACGATAGGTTTCAACCAATCAGGAAGTAGAGACATTCTCCTCTGACGTAAGATTTGAGAGGAGGAGTTTAAGCTTTAAAACTAGCAGGCCGGGCAGATAGAAAACACACACGCTTTTTGAAACCACCCATGCGCAGGAGGAGAACCGGAGAGGACTGCTGGAAGCTGAGAACGAGAAAATAATCTCTTTGTCCCTAGGGGAAGCCACAGCCAGATCATCAACAATTGAAGACCATTCTTTTATATTGTATTTGATTATTCTAGTATTAATGACAAACGGCATAGTGTTTGCTTCCATTAATATTATTGTACATATTCCTTTTCCATTGAACCAGACCATCGTCGTTTTGGATTCTGAAATAAAAACGGATCTGAACATTAGCAACCTCTCTTCTCCTCATTTGCTGCGTTTTCTCGGGCCATCCCACAGACTGGGTTGGTCTTATTAGTAAATAGGGTTTAAGGTGAATTTAGAACACAACGCAGAGTAGGTTAGATAGAGGATTTTAAGGGAAAAATCCTTATTCCCTAAATACGATAACAGCATTAGAAAACACTGTATGTTTCCATATTTACGCAGATGACACACAATTGTACATCTCCGCTGAACCAAATTTTTCTGCCTGTCTTAGCAATAAACAAATGGATGACGAACAACTTCCTAAAATTAAATGAGGACAAAACTGAAATCCTACTAGTCGGTCCTATAACAAAAAGAGAGCAACTTACTCCGTGGATCAAACCTGAAGTTACAAGTCTTGGTGTTATAATAGACTCAGACCTAAGCTTTAAATCACACATCAACAAGCTGACAAAATCATTCTTCTGTAGTGGGTTCTATAGACATAATTCACCATTGTATCGTTTTGATGTGTTGATGGGGCACTGTCACTTTAAGGAGGTTGGTTTTGGGGTTGGGCAGAGAGAAGACACCCTGGTGGGATTTCATTCATAAATGTTTGGTTACTACGAGCTGTCAGAAGCTAGCACGGCATAGTTCTGACAGCTGTCACTTGTGCTATAATGAAATAAATGACACACTGTGAGAATGGGTTTAGGCAGAGCCCAATAGCTGAACACAAGAGAAGAGAGAATGGAGCGTTTTAGGGTGTTTTAATGTTGTTCCCCAAGCAGACAGTTTAACATCAGGAATGTGCAACAGACAGGGATTAGAATGTTCTTGGGGGGTGAGGACAGGTGCATTCCCAGTGCAGCTGTGGGCACAATAATAATATCTCAGGAGACCCAAGGCGCTTAACAGCTAAGGGAGGGGGACAGGGAACAACGTAACAACAAAATAATAATCAAAAGGAAAGAAAGAAAACGAAAGAAAAAAGGGGAAATCAGGCAGTCATTTACAAATTTGATGAAAAGGTGCATTTTGAGTTGGGATTTGAAGGAGTGCAGGGATGTAGCACTACGGATGTTTGGAGGGAGTGAGTTCCAGAGGGTGGGTGCGGCCAGAGTCAGAGGACCGCAGCCTCCAGGGCGGGATGTAGGGATGGAGGAGGTCCGCTAGGTACCTTTGTAGGTGATGAGGAGGATCTTGAAATTGATGCAGGACTTGACTGGAAGCCAGTGGAGGTGGATGAGGGTGGGGGTGATGTGGTGCCAGGACTTGGTGCGGGTGAGAACCCTGGCAGCAGAATTGTGTACATATTGCAGCCTGTTCAGGGCATTACTGGGTAGCACTATGAGGACAGAGTTTGCGTAGTCAAGACAGGAGGTGACAAAAGCGTGGATGAGAGTCTCTGCTATGGAGTCGGGGAGAGATGGCCGGAGTTGGGAAATGTTCCTGAGATGGAAAAAAGCTGATTTGGTTATTGTTTTTATGTGGGAATGAAAGGAGAGGGTGGAGTCCAGTATGACGCCCAGGTTGCGAACTTCTGGGGAAGGGTGGATTAGGCAGCCATCCACTTCAAGGAGGAGGTCTCCAACCTTCCGGAGCAGTGACTGCTTGGCCACAACCATGATCTCAGTCTTCTTGCTATTTAGCTTCAGGAAATTGGATGACATCCAGGCCTTGATGTCAAGGAGACAGTTGATGCGGTGCTGTGGGGGAGAGGAGTGGAGGGTGAGGTGCTGATGTAGAGCTGAGTGTCATCAGCGTAAGAGTGGAAATTGAGACCATGTTTCCGGATGATGTGACCAAGGGGGAGCATGTAGATTGTGAAGAGGAGTGGACCAAGAACGGAGCCCTGCGGCACACCTTGGTTGACTGGGGCAGGGGTGGAGGTGGAGTTGCAGATGGAGATTAACTGTTTTTGGTCAGTGAGGTAGGACTCAAACCAGGTGAGAGCGGTCCCAGTAACACCCAGGTGGTCAGAGAGGCGGTTGAGGAGAATGGAATGGGAGACCGTGTCAAAGGCCGCAGATAGATCCAGGAGGATGAGGAGGTCGTTGGTGACCTTGGTGAGGGCAGTCTCGGTGCTGTGGTGTTTCCTGAAGCCAGATTGAAAGGGTTCATAGAGCTCATGGTTGGACAGGTGTTGGTGCAGTTGGGCGGCCACTGCTCTTTCCAGGATCTTGCTCAGGAAAGGAAGGTTGGAGATCGGCCGGTAATTCCCAAGGTCATCTGGGTCCAGACCAGGCTTCTTCAGGATGGGCGTGACTGATGCTGTCTTGAAGCTGGAGGGTACCCTGCCCGATTCTAGGGAGGAATTAATTATTCCCACGATGGTAGGGCACACAGCAGGTAGGCCAGCTTTGACCAGGACTGTGGGTAAGGGGTCAAGGGAGCAGGTGGAGGCCTTGGCCTTGGTGACCAGCTTAGCCACCTGGAGAGCGTCAACAGGTACAAAGGAGGAAAGGGAGCACTGAGGCGGATTAAGAACAGGGGGGGGTGAAGTGCCCAGCACCCCCACCCCATCACACATTGGATTGTGAGTGGAATGGGGGGGGGGGGGGGGGGGGGGCAGGGATTGAGAGATGGTGGTAGATGGAATCCACTTTTCCCTGAAAGAAGTCCTGGGATTTTGAGGGGAGGTCGGTGGCATCTGAAGGGTGAGGGGTGACAATGGGGGAGAGCAGGCGGTTGATTAGTCGTCTGGGGTGGTTTTGCTGGTTGGTGATGAGGGTGGAGTAGTAGAAAGACTTGGCCTTGGCCAAGGCATCCTTATACCGTCCCACATGGTCTTTGTAAGCCTCGCGATGGACAGTGAGCCCGGATTTATTGCGGCGCCTCTCCAGCTGGCGGCCAACCGCTTTCAAGGTGCAAAGTTCAGTGGTGAACCAAGGGGCAGGACGGGTGTAGGTGACAGTCCGGGTTATGATGGGGCAAGAGAGTCCAGGCTGAGAGATAGGGCGGCGTTGTAGTGGGCAACCATATCATCAACCAGGGTGCTGGGGGGAGCTGAAGCCAGGTGGGTGGTTAGCAGGTTGGTGAGGGCTGGAGCACTCACTTTTTTTTATATTCCTGTAGGTGATGGTGCGTGCATCTCGTAGCTTGGGTAGAGTAGCAGGAATAGTGAACAGAACAGTATGGTGGTCAGACACAGCTAGGTCAAGACACTGTATATCAGTTGGGGTTGTACCAGTGGAGCATACAAGATCTAAAGTGTGACCTTTGGTGTGGGTGCGACCTATGATGTACTGTGTGATATTAAAGCAGTCCAATAGGGAGATGAGATCAATGTCTGCAGAGCAGCTGGTGTTGTCCATGTGGATATTGAAATCCCCAAGCAGGAGTGTGGAGAAATTGGTGGTGCAGACGGTGGTGAGGAGCTCGGAAAGGTCAGACATGAAAGTAGTGGAGGCTTTGAGGGGGCGGTAGATGAGGACGACCTGGAGTGGTGTAGGCCCAGGTAGTAAGAAAGCCACACACTCAAAGGAGGTGACAGTGGGTACTGGGAGCTCTTTAACCAGGAAGTCAGCCCGGTGAATCACAGCCAGCCCACCACCACAACCCTGAGTGCGTGGTTTCTGTATATAAGCATAGCCTGGGGGTGTGGCTTGGTTGAGTGGGAGGAAGTCCTGCTGATTTTGCCAAGTTTCAGTAAGGCATAAAAAAATCTATTTTCCTGTCGGTTAATATGTCATGAATAAGAAAATATTTGTTATTGAGAGAGCAAACATTCTGGAGTGTTGTGAAGGGCCAGATTAAACCGAATATATATATTTATTTATATATATATATTTAATTGTATTTGTATATTCTCTAATATTCCCTGATATCCCTTGTATATTCCTTGTACAATATGCATTGAATATCCATTCTAGCCTACTGAACATCCCATAATAGTCTCCATTCTACTATTGATCGAGACCTTGGTGCCAGGCTGCCATACCCCTCAGACCCAGTTCAAACGTACCGCTCCACATGTACGAACAAGTCCTAGTTCCGCGTAGGAATCTGGCTACCGCACCACTAATGGGACTATTTGTTCATAGTGCGTATATATACTGCGCTACTAAAGTAGGACTTTCTTTTCAGTCCAGTTTCTTACCCTCCAATAGAGTCACAGACGTAAAGCCTCCCCGCGACGCCACGTGTGGGAGTAAGGCCAAGTTCGCCTACCATCGGTATTGAGACATCGTGTATATTAATATTTGAATAGTCATATTTGGCACTATATCGTCGAGTTGGACGTAGTCTATTAAGCTAATAATAGTCTGTTAATATATAGTGCTTCGTGCGGTGAGAATACTACCGTAGTCAGTACCCCATCGTTTCGGGCAGAGAACTGGCTGCTTACCCAGGGTGGTTGACCCCATGTGAAGCTGCACCCGAGGAGCCCCAGAGCCGACGAGCGAGTGGACCTGTATACCGGATTATTCTACCGACGACAGCCCGCCTTCCCAGGCATGGATTATGCTTTGTATACTTTGATTATTCCATGGATAAAGACCCCCGACACTGCCGTGTGTTGGAACCCCCCCCCCTGGAGAGGACGCAAGGTGAGGAGACGCTCTGCAAGACGAGGTCGCTTCACGTCTCTCCCCCGTGGACCGGAGAGAGCCGGCCCACAAAGAGTCCACCTGCTTTCATCTGTGGTCCAAAGATCGCCGGCGCATTGAACGGCACTACAGTGGGTTCACCTGGGATACCCTTGGCCGGACGAGGCAGCCGGATTCTACCCCCCCCCCCCCTCCTACTCCTGTCGGCTTACAAGCGACCGGATTAACCCCCTTAGTGTATCCAGTCTTATAATCATTAAAGTATCATTGCTGTTATTCCTTAACTATTCCAGGTCGTATATTTACCACCTGCGCCTTCAGAGATTGGACATTCTCTATTGATATACAGACGAATACTCTTTGCCATAAAAGTGCATACTATTTCAATTCATAAATGTAATTAAGTGATTAAGTGCTTGTTCTACACACCATCGCTGTGTAGAAATAAAGACCTGTTTCGACTTCGTACATTTGTGTTGGATCCGTTTCATCTACGTGAGAGTGTTTATGATAATATATTTATGCCGTGTACTGGGTGGCCGAATATTAAGTACAAAGGTAGTGGTAGTAAGTATCATATCTAGTAATACAGTCAGGGAATTGTACCCCTCAGTTACAATTGGTCCTTCGAGCCGGAGGGTAATTAGTGTAATATTAATATAGTGTTATTAATATTGAAATGGCCTATGATGAACACTCCACGAAACGATCCTCCTAACCAACGCCCGCAGCGCGAACGACGGCTCCCTCAGTACTTAGAGGCTTACGCTGTCAGTCAACAACCTAGTCTTCTACTAACAGTAAACGCGGTAAAACTAGAAAGTAAAAGTATGTCTAACCCCAACGCCCAGACTACCCCGACCATAGAGGCCCCTACGGGCTCTAATGTAACTGACCAAGTTCACGGTGGGGACCAGTGGGAACCAGACATGACTTCACACCCCGCCAGTACTGAAGAAGTAGTCCCCGATGAGTCCCGGGAGGAATACAACGCTACCGAGAGAGAACTCGGCACGGAAGAAGACGGGGAGAGCACCGTGGAGATAGAGCTCCAAGGCTCCGCAAGGAGTACCCCGAGGGAAGGCTCCCCTATACAACCGCCTTCTCCCAGCGAGGCAGAGAGGACCCTACAGCAGGCCTTCCTCATCAGCCTGAACGCCGCTGCTGAACGCGACCGACTGCAGATCCAGCAGCGAAGCGAACACGAGCAGATACGTCTAGAAATAAGACGCATTCAGATGGAAGAGAATGTGGCCCGAGAACGAGCCGGTGCTCAACGGGACGCAGCGCGCGACAGACAGCAGTCGCAACTAATAGAACAGCTGATCAGACGGACAACACCCTCTCCCTCCGCCAGAGGCTCCAGGAACTCGTCTAGACACACCTCCAGGGCGGCATCCCCTAGCCGAGTAAACAACCCTGAACTTGACCAACAGACGAGGTCTATACCCCCCACAGACCACCTCCCCCCACCGGTCCAAGCGAGACCTAGCAACCGGGAAGGAGCAGCATATCCTGTGGAGAGGCTAAACCAGAGACTACAAGCACTGGATGACCTAACTGAAGACGAAGAGGAAGAGGAGGAGAACCACGCCCGAAGACAGCACAGTACTCTACCGGACCAGGAGGTCCGGTACAGCCCAGGCTATACTCCCGCGGAGCTGCGCTACAGACCCCCGACTCTATACACGGGTGAGCACGATGCACGACCCGCACCGAGGAACAGCACCTGGACAAGCGGGCCATGGTACACTGCCGGTGCCAGCCCATACCAAGGAGCGGGAGGAGACTCGCCTAGGAGGCCTCTCCCCCAGCGCTCGCCGATGTATCCACAGTCGGCGTCATACATTGGCACGCCTATGGTACCCGACTTCACCCAAGAGAACCGGGCCCAGTATACAGAACTCCGCATGTGTCTGGAGACCATGTTGGTGGATGTATTGGATGAACGCCACAAATACGCCATCCTACTGAAGCACTTAAAGGTACCCCGCGCACATAATATAGCGCTCGCCTACGCGACTTCCACCACCCCATACACAGCAGCGCTGGTAGCATTGGACCAGAGGTATGGGCGCATATGGGATTACGTGATCCAGGAGATCCGACACATCGACCGCTTACCCCCAGCAATAGACAATCGAGCACTGGACGACCTGTCCATCAGAGTGCAGTCCCTGGTAGGGATGTTGGGAGCGCAAAGAGAGAAGGGGAGGCATGAACTTTACGCCAACTCAAATGTGGAAAGGATCCTGGAGAAGCTGCCGCCCGCTCGTCAGGAGCGCTTTAGGCGGCAGAGGGACCACAGAGACCCGAATGGCCCCGAACCGAACCTCCTCGATCTAGCAGACTTCCTGGCGAGAGAAGTCAGCAGCCTACGGCTAGATACATTCGGACGGAGCACCCCTGGCTCCAGAGAAGGAACCAGACGACTAAATGATGGAAGAAGATCGGTGACTGTGATGCACCAATCGGAGTCAGTACCGAGCAGCAGGAGCCACAGTACCCCCTCCAGAACGGAGAAGTGGAAGATAGTGTGCCCCTACTGTGAGAAAGAACACTGGCTAGCGCAATGTGACTCCTTCCCCAAGCTGAACGCGGAGGAAGCAGGTCAATGGATAAAGTCCAACAAGCGCTGTTTTCGCTGTGCGCGCTCACACATGGCAGCCGAATGCCGCTTAAAGAAAAGGTGCACCAAGTGCGATGGAACCCATCTGGACATACTTCACGACAGTAACAGACGGCGCCCTTCACCTGCACCATCCAGCCGCAAAGCGAGCGTCATGTACATCGATCCCGCCAGCAGCAGTGGAGCCTGAGTACTCCTAAAAGTAGTGCGTGTGACACTAAGCTACCAGAATAAAGTCCTGGACACTTACGCCGTCCTCGATGACGGGTCAGAGAAGACCCTGCTGCTCGCCTCCGCTGCGGCCCAGCTAGGGCTGCGGGGAAGCGAAACCCAAATGACAATTCGGACAATAAGACGAGATTTGAAGACGATAAAGGGCGAGAATGTCTCATTCTCTATCGCAGCAAGCGGCCAGCCTGAGCGACGGTACCAGATTGCAGACGCTTTCACCAGCCAAGAAATAGGACTGTCGCGGTACACATACCCCGTCGCCAAGCTGATGGAGAAATATGCACATCTGCGCAAGTTACCGATCCCGCTCATAGACAATGCTATGCCGACCCTGTTGATAGGCTCCGACCATGCAGACCTCATTGTCCCGATAGACCGGGTTCATACCGGACCCCGAGGCTGTCCTGCAGCAGTCGAGACCCGTTTGGGATGGACTCTCCAAGGCCCGCTCGCCAAATCTCTCAACCGAAGTACAGCCACTAGATGTCTCCACTCCCGAGTCACAGAGGGAGAAACCGCACTCCTGCAACACGTAGAGCGGCTATGGACCTTGGAACAAATGCCCTTTAAGAACGGAAAGAAAGACATTCGCTCTAAAGATGACATTTACGCCATTCACCTCCTCGAGACAGGGACCAAGAGAGTCCCGGTCAACGGCGTGTTGAGATACGCCACGCCACTCCTGCGGCGAGAAGGAATGCCTACTTTCCACGCCAAGACAGACGCCACAGAACGGTACCTGCTGAACACGGAGCGGCGCTTAGCCAAGAACCCCGCCCAAGAGAGTGTATACCGCGCTGAGATTGAGAAGCTCATCACAGCGGGACACGTCACAAAGATGGACATTAAAGAGGCTGACCAGACCACTGAATCGTGGTACGTGCCCCACCACAAGTTCCATCACAACGGTAAAGACCGCATAGTATTTAACTGCAGCTACCAGATCGGATCCCAAAATCTGAATAAAGAGTTACTGCCCGGTCCCACACTCGGCCCCTCCCTACTCGGCGTTCTACTCCGCTTCCGCCAGGAAAAGGTGGCCATCAGCGGGGACATTAAAGGAATGTTCCTGCAGGTGAGATTAGTAGAGGCGGACAAGCCCCTGTTACGGTTCCTATGGAGAGAGAAGCCAGGAGATGAGCACCCAGCCATCTACCAATGGGAAGTCCTCCCCTTCGGAACGACGTGCAGCCCCTGCTGTGCTACATTTGCACTACAGAAACATGCAGCAGAGGACCCAGCAGCGGACGAAGAGGTCCGACACAGCGTAAAGAACAGCTTCTACGTAGACAACTGTCTACAAAGCCTTTCAACCCAAGAAGAAGCCGAGGCTCTCCTGATTAAACTCTGCGCCTCATTGATCAAAGGCGGCTTTGATCTCAGGCAGTGGGCCAGCAGCGATCCGCAAGTACTGCGCAGCCTCTCCTCCGAGGACAAGGCAGCCAGCAGCGAGACCTGGATGGCTACAGTCCCGGGAGAAGCCCAGGAGATGACCCTGGGATTGGTGTGGCGATTCAAAACAGATTCGCTTCACTACAGACACAAGCCCCTGACTACGGAGCAGGGAAGGCCGGCGGCGGCGCCGACCACCAGACGGAGTGTGTACACAACACTCGCCCGACAATATGACCCGCTAGGATGTATTCTACCGTACACCACCAGGGCAAAAATGATTGTACGAGCATTGTGGGACAAGGACCAGGGCTGGGACGACCCCATTCCCGCACACCTTGCATCCACCTGGAGAGAGTGGGAGATGGAGCTCCACTCACTCCCAGGCGTTAATATGCGCCGAAGCTACTTCCCACCCACGGTGAGGCCAGAGACATGTAAAATGGACTTACACGTCTTCAGTGACGCCTCAGAGGTCGCATACGGATCAGTAGCCTACTTGCGGGCCCAAGAAAGGGGGGGAGAGATCTACACAGCATTTGTCCTCGCCCGCTCGAGAATAGCCCCACGCAAGCAACAATCTATCCCACGTCTAGAGCTCTGCGCAGCCCTAGCCGGAGCGCACCTAGCCACGCTCATCCAACGTGAGCTCACCATACCGGTGTCTAGAACAATCCTGTGGTCAGATTCCACGACAGTACTCGCCTGGATCAAATCGGACTCATGCAAGTACAAAGTCTTCGTGGGAGTCAGAATCACCGAGATTCAAGACTTAACCGAAGAGTTAACCGGAGAAACAGAGTGGCGCTACGTTGATACAAAACAGAACCCAGCTGACGTCATCACCCGGGGGATGCCCCTGGATGACCTCAACCGTCGCAATGTCTACAGTGACGGCCCAGCATTCCTAAAGCTCCCGGAAGGAGAGTGGCCCACGCCTATCCCGAGGGAAGCCAGTCAGGAGGAGGCTGAGAATAAGAAGCCTGTGTTCTGTGGATTGAGCACTGTTATCTCCGCAGACCCCAACACACTCCTGATGGGGCGGCTAGATCCTGCATTACCCCAGACAATGTACCGGCCTGAAGAAGCGAACGGCCGACGAATGTGGAGGTACAGCCAAGTATTAGCCGACAAGTTTTGGAACAGTTTCCTACTGCACTACCTACCGTCTCTACAGACCCGCCAGAAGTGGGTAAAGGAGAGAGACAATTTGACAGAAGGAACAGTCGTCATGATTATTGATCAATCACTGCCCAGAGCTATGTGGCCGGCCGGCCGCGTAAGCAAAGTGATCACCGGTGCCGACGGCAAGGTCCGAGCAGCTGAAGTGCTCGTCCAGGGTCGCACTTACACCCGTCCTGTGGCGAGGCTCATAGAACTGCCTCGACTCCCAGACACAATCGATGATGACCATGACCCTACAACCCTATGACTTTGTGAAGTTGACTGACCCCTACAGCAAACCCTTATGTGTAAATAGACAACGCGATTAATCTGTCTCTGTTTAACTGATTAGGTCTGGGACCTATTCAGGGGGTGGCTGTTGTGAAGGGCCAGATTAAACCGAATATATATATTTATTTATATATATATATTTAATTGTATTTGTATATTCTCTAATATTCCCTGATATCCCTTGTATATTCCTTGTACAATATGCATTGAATATCCATTCTAGCCTACTGAACATCCCATAATAGTCTCCATTCTACTATTGGTCGAGACCTTGGTGCCAGGCTGCCATACCCCTCAGACCCAGTTCAAACGTACCGCTCCACATGTACGAACAAGTCCTAGTTCCGCGTAGGAATCTGGCTACCGCACCACTAATGGGACTATTTGTTCATAGTGCGTATATATACTGCGCTACTAAAGTAGGACTTTCTTTTCAGTCCAGTTTCTTACCCTCCAATAGAGTCACAGACGTAAAGCCTCCCCGCGACGCCACGTGTGGGAGTAAGGCCAAGTTCGCCTACCATCGGTATTGAGACATCGTGTATATTAATATTTGAATAGTCATATTTGGCACTATATCGTCGAGTTGGACGTAGTCTATTAAGCTAATAATAGTCTGTTAATATATAGTGCTTCGTGCGGTGAGAATACTACCGTAGTCAGTACCCCATCGTTTCGGGCAGAGAACTGGCTGCTTACCCAGGGTGGTTGACCCCATGTGAAGCTGCACCCGAGGAGCCCCAGAGCCGACGAGCGAGTGGACCTGTATACCGGATTATTCTACCGACGACAGCCCGCCTTCCCAGGCACGGATTATGCTTTGTATACTTTGATTATTCCATGGATAAAGACCCCCGACACTGCCGTGTGTTGGAACCCCCCCCCCCCTGGAGAGGACGCAAGGTGAGGAGACGCTCTGCAAGACGAGGTCGCTTCACGTCTCTCCCCCGTGGACCGGAGAGAGCCGGCCCACAAAGAGTCCACCTGCTTTCATCTGTGGTCCAAGGATCGCCGGCGCATTGAACGGCACTACAGTGGGTTCACCTGGGATACCCTTGGCCGGACGAGGCAGCCGGATTCTACCCCCCCCCCCCTCCTACTCCTGTCGGCTTACAAGCGACCGGATTAACCCCCTTAGTGTATCCAGTCTTATAATCATTAAAGTATCATTGCTGTTATTCCTTAACTATTCCAGGTCGTATATTTACCACCTGCGCCTTCAGAGATTGGACATTCTCTATTGATATACCGACGAATACTCTTTGCCATAAAAGTGCATACTATTTCAATTCATAAATGTAATTAAGTGATTAAGTGCTTGTTCTACACACCATCGCTGTGTAGAAATAAAGACCTGTTTCGACTTCGTACATTTGTGTTGGATCCGTTTCATCTACGTGAGAGTGTTTATGATAATATATTTATGCCGTGTACTGGGTGGCCGAATATTAAGTACAAAGGTAGTGGTAGTAAGTATCATATCTAGTAATACAGTCAGGGAATTGTACCCCTCAGTTACATGGAGCATGACTGTTAAATTGGTGAGGGATGCTGGGGCAGATAGTGATGGAGGGATGTCAACACAAACCAGAGACCGTAGATTGTGTAGCTGGAGGGGATGGAGATTGCATGCACGCGCACCTCCCTTGAGTGCGTCGTGCTGGTGGTAGCGTGCAGATCTCGTGGTGTTACCAGGGCTACTAGATCCAGTAGTGGCAGTGTTCAGATGACATTGTTGCGGGAATGCGGAAGTGGAAGTGCGCACAGACCAGATGGATGGGATGTTGTGAACCGGTTGAGAACGAACAAACTTTCTTTGGGAGCTTCTATGAATATAGCGGGGTCGGTGTAGAAGTCCTAGTTGTTTGATGACAGAGATGCATGTTGGAATTGTGCAGTTGTTCAGTTTATGCAGTTGCGGGGCGAGATATTGTAGCGTGTCAGTGGAGGGGGGTGTGAGCCTGGTGTTAGCCGTTAGCCATGGGCTAGACACGCCGAAATGGAAAACTGCTAGGCAGGAGAAGATCCACAGCATGACAAGAGGAGACGGGTAGCGATCAAGCACAAAGCCCAACCGTACTGGTGAAGCCGGGAGGCTATCCGAGAAAAATAGCAACACAGCAGTGGTGCTGGATGGACTGGAGTATCCGGGTGATGTCTCGCTGACGGCGGGAGCTTGAGCAGATTTGCCGGTGTTGGAGGAGATGGAAGCAGGTAGGTACAGACAACCACCAGTTCAATGGAGTCCGACTTGGTAGCTAAAAAAAGTTGAAAAAACTCAATACAAATATGCATAGGGTTAAGCTGAGATAAACAGTAAGGTAGCTAAGAGAACCACAACTGTAAACAGCATGCATAAAAGCTCAATAGTATAATACTACAGTTAGTTTCAGAGGAGAAGCGGCAAACAGACGCCAGCGTCCTCTCGCTCTGAGAGGTAAATAGTGTGTGTCAATGAGATTGTAGGTTTTTTTTCTTTGCAAGAAGACACAGGTCTGTGTCGAGAGAGAGCAGGAGCACTCCTTGTGCAGCACGAGATGTCCAGGCAGGGAGGTGCACTGGAGCGGAGGTCCTGGGCACAAGAGAAACAAGATTAGAGCAAGGAATAATCACAAGAGCAGGTTAGCAGGGCTTCAGGCTGAGTCGTCGTACCTAGGTAACTAGAATAACACCACAATGAGGTCTGGTCAGAATCTGCCGGTAGATGTAGTGTCTTGCTGATCAGGGGATGAGGTACAGCTGTGTTGAGTGAGGTGCCTGGCAGCGTGTGAATAAGGGGATGAGGTACAGCTGTGTTGAGTGAGGAGCTTGACAGTGTGTGAAGGAGTGCTGTCCATATATGGGTGTGAGGCTTCCGTTGTGAATGTGGGAGAGGATGAGGAGGAGTGAAGAAGGTGTGGGGCTTCCGTGGTGAATGTGGGGGGATGATGAGGAGGAGTGAAGAAGGCTCTCGCTGTGATTATGACACACGGCTTTGTGTTGTCGCAAGATAGAAATTGTGCGTGTCTCCTTTCCGACTATTTCTACACTTCCACCTTAGAAACATAACAAAGGTACAGCCGTTTATGTGAGGAGGGGATTTGGCGGAGCCCAATAGCAAACACAGGAGGAGAGAGAATGGAGCGTTTTAGGGTATTTTAATGTAGTTTTCCCCAAGCAGACAGTTTGACAGATGGAATGCGCGACAGACAGGTATAGAAATGTTCTTTGGGTTAGTACAGGTGCACTCCTTGTGCAGTACGGGAGAATGTTCTTGGGGTTAGGACAGGTGCACTCCTTGTGCAGTACGGGAGAATGTAGACACAGGGCTGTGTCGGGGGTGAGAGCAGGAGCACTCCTTGTGCAGTATCAGCACGGGATGTCCGGGTAGGAGGGACACTGGAGCGGAGGTCCTGGGCACACGGAGAACAAAGGTTAGGTCAGGGAATATCAATGAGTACAGGTAGCAAGGCGACACATGGAGAATGTGGAGGGAGGATGAGGAGGAGTGAGGAAGGCTCTTGCTGTGATTACAACAGTTTATAAATCAAAAAGACGCTGAAAAACTGATCCATGCATTCGTCTCAAGCCGACTTGACTACTGTAATGCACTCCTCATCGGCCTCCCAAAAAAAAACTCAGAAGACTCCAACTCATTCAAAACTCGGCAGCTAGACTACTAACTAGAACCAAGAGGAGAGACCACATCAGTCCACTATTAGCTAACCTACACTGGCTTCTGGTAACATTTAGAATGGATTTCAAGGTCCTCCTCCTTATATACAAAGCACTAAATGGAATAGGACCAAGCTACATTGCAAATTCTCTAGTCAACTATGTGCCTTCTAGAACATTGCGATCATCTTCTACTGGTCTATTGAAGGTTCCAAGCCACAGCCTAAAGAGAATCTGGGATGCAGCCTTTGCAAACTGTGCACCAGTTATGGAACACACTACCTATGGACATTATGGAAGATAGATATCTTAATATTTTCAACTTACAGCTTTCTATTGCACTTCTATTTTACTTAACTTTTTATTGCACTGCACTGTTGCATACTTTTACTGTCTATTCTATTATTTTATTGCACTTTGCATAATTTTACTCTGTCTATTACTTTTTATTACAGGTTAAAAACGGTCAGGCATTAAACTGTGTGGGTATCAACAAACAAGACTGTCTCTGTGTCTTAAAGACTGAAGCTTTAAAACTATAGGACCCTGTTGAATTAAGGGACTCTGTGTGGGGATGTTAGTGACTGTCTAACTGTACATATGACTGTTTACACCTGTAACAGGCTACCTGTGTATATCATTGTCTCTACCAGATGTAGCCAGTTATATATATATATATCTGTCTCCACTGGAGGGCGCTCTAGGCGTAGCTACCTGAGTATTCTACCATAGAGGTAACTATAAAAGAGATTGCCCCCATCCATTTTTTTCTCTCCTCAACGGCTCTCAAAGAGAGCAGAGCTCTGTACATCTACTGCTTATATGTGAATAAAGAAGTCAAGCCAGTTCGGGCACAATAGAGAATCCATGCCTCTTGACCACATTCTTGACGCCCCAAAGCGAGTTCTGTTAACAGGTTATGGGCCCAGATAACGCCGGGGCGAAATTAGTGGAGGTACTGTAGTAAGCTTAGCTGAGTTATAGGCTAGGATAGCACCGTGTGGCTAGTCGCTAGGCCGACCAGAGTAAAAGGCTAAGCATACCATTAACGAAGAGATGGAAGGCCAAAGAAGAGACAAGTGGCCGACATTCACTGGGAAAGCAGAGAACTACAAACTCTGGGAAGAGCGCATGCTGTGCTGCATGCACCGAGTGGGACTGAAGGAGACAATCCTGGGAGCCCCCACCGGAGAACTAACAGCGGAACAGCGAGCCCTGGATGAACAACGAAATGCCAATGCGTACTGTGAGTTGGCGCAGATGCTTGACGACACCAGCCTGGTGCTGATATTCCGCGACACCTGGCGGTACTGAGAGAACATTTCATTGGGCGAGGAAGACCCAGAGTCGTGGCCCTCTACACCGCACTATCGGGCCTGACAAAAGGAACCACAGAGACAGTGACCGAATACGTCAACAGAGCGGAACAAATCACGACACCATTGAGGAGTGCCGGAGAGGCAATGAGTGATGGGCTAATGATGGCGATGATAATGAGAGGACTACCGGAGCTGTACAAACCGTTCACACTCCTGATAACACACGGTTCAACGGACATTACGTTGGGACAATTCAAGGCTAAGCTAAGGAACTTTGAGGCCTCAGAAGACCGCCACGGAGGAGGGGGAGAGGGTGCTAAAAGCTCGAGAGACGCCAAGAGAGAGAACCAGGACTACGACAGAACTGGCGTGCTGGCGATGCGGTGATAAAGGCCATCAGAGAAGCGAATGCACAAAGGCTGTCTGGTGTAGCTTCTGCAAATCCCCGGGACACACAGACAGAGCGTGCATGAAGAAACACCATCAGAACGCACGATACGCACATGGACAAGATGGCGGTCACCAGCGAGACGAAAGACACGAACAAAATGGCGGTTGCAGACGAGTCGAGGGCCACGGACGGAATGGCGACTACGGACAAGATGGCGGCTGTGGACAGGATGGCGACAGCGGCGGCTATCGACGTGAGATTAATCGAGATGACGCCAGGAGAATCGATGGCGGCGACGACCGACGCGAGGCGAGTCGAGATGACGCCCGGAGGATAACGGAACAAGAAGACTGCGCTTTTGGAGCACGGACGGCGGACACCGCCGGGCCGGCCCAGATGCAGTGGGCCACGAGAAGGAGACTGGTCGTGGACACGGGCACGTCGTCCCATATCATCAACGACAGGAGTCGGTTCAAGAACTTTGACGACACTTTCCAATCAGAGAGGCACTGCATGGAACTGGTCTGCTTTAATGTGAAGATATTGAATGCCATACCCTGTGTGACGGTTTCGGTCAGGGATAGGAGAGGAGACCCCAGTTGCAGGTAACACGAGCAGAGAGAGAAGAAGCTGAGACGACGGATCAAGGTGAACAGGCTTTTACTGAACAGTTGCGACAAAGATACACGTTACAAACGGTAGCAAAACAAAAGCGAACTGTAACCCGAAAACAAACGATAAAAAAATTGACTAAAGAGGGAACGGACTCACGGTGATAAGGTCCAATATCTGGAGCTGCTGTGTTTGGCCACCAGAGGGCGGCAGAAAACGACTGTTCATATTGTTAAAGCATGATCCCTGGCTGGGACCATGACAGTACCCCCCCCCCCCCCCCCCAAAGGGTCGGATCCCAGATGACCGGTAAGACCGTCCAGGAACGGGTGAGGCGGGGGGCAGAGACACCGGAAAAAACGGGGGGCGAGGACCCGGAGAGCCGGGACCGGGGGGCCGCGAAAAGAACCCAGGAGGGGCAAAGCAGCAGGGGACCCGAGGAACAGGACCAGAGGGAAACCCAGGGAAGGGCGGGCGGGGCAAAGGGCCAGGGGGCGGCCGGAGACGGGGACAAAGGCCCGACGACGGGGGCCGGAAACGTGGACAGAGGCCCGGTGAGGGGGACTGGACACGGGGATGAAGGGCCGGTGAGGGGGACTGGAAACGGGGACGGAGGGCCGGTCAGGAGCAAAGGGGCGTGGGCATCAGACCCGGAGCAGGACCCTGGATGAAGGACCCTCCAGGCGCAGGACTCGGGGCCGGACCGGAAGGGCCGGAGCGGAGGCGCGAAGACGACAACCCTGGAGTAGGACCCCGGACGGGGACCACTCCACGTGCAGACCTCGGGACCGGGTGCAGACCACGGATGAAGACCACGGCGAAGACCACGGCGAAGAGCTGGACCAGACGAAGAGCCGGGACCAGATGAGGAGCCGGAGCCAGTCGAGGAGCCGGAATCAGTCGAGGAGCCGGGACCAGTCGAGGAGGCCGGGTCAGGCGTGGGAGCTGGACCAGTCGAGGAGGCCGGGTCAGGCGTGGGAGCCGGACCAGTCGAGGAGGCCGGGCCAGGCATGGGAGCCGGACCAGTCGAGGAGGCCAGGTCAGGCGTGGGAGCCGGACGGGGCGTGGAGACCGGGCCGGGCATAGCACCTGGGGCTAAGCTAACAGGGGCTAAGCTGGCAGTAGAGGCTGGGTTAGCTGAAGAAGCCCTGCTAACTGTGAGGGCTTTACTAGCCTTTCTAGACTTGCTAGCAGTAGCAGGGGGAGCTAAGCCTGTACTAAGGGCCGGAACCACACTGAGTCCCCTAACTGAGGAAGCCAAGGGTTTAGCTGTAGGGCCTGTAGAACTAGCGGTGGCTAACCTAGCAGGGGATGCTAAGGAAGTAGCTAACATGGCTATATTGGCTACAGGGGCTACAGGGCCTGGGCTAGCAGGGAGAGCTGAGGTGCTAGCCTTAGGTGCTAAGTTAGCAGACAGGGCTGAACTAGTTGTGAAAGCCTGGCTAGCCGAAGAAGCTAAACTAGCAGACTGGGCTGAACTAGTTGTGAAAGCCTGGCTAGCCGAAGAAGCTAAACTAGCAGACAGGGCTGAACTAGTTGTGAAAGCCTGGCTAGCCGAAGAAGCTAAACTAGCAGACGGAGCTGAACTAGTTGTGAAAGCCTGGCTAGCCGAAGAAGCTAAACTAGCAGACGGGGCTGAACTAGTTGTGAAAGCCTGGCTAGCCGAAGAAGCTAACCTAGCAGACAGGGCTGAACTAGTTGTAAAGGCCTGGCTAGCAGAAGAGGCTAAACTAGCAGACAGTGCTGAGCTAGTTGAGAAAGCCTGGCTAGCAGAAGAGGCTAAACTAGCAGACAGTGCTGAGCTAGTTGAGAAAGCCTGGCTAGCTGAAGAGGCTACACTAGCAGACAAGACTGGGCTAGTTGAGAAAGCCTGGCTAGCTGAAGAGGCTAAACTAGCAGTCAAGGCTGGACTAGCTGTGAAAGCCTGGCTAGCAGAAGAGGCTAAACTAGCAGACAAGGCTAATAATAATAATAATAATAATTCATTTAATTTATATAGCGCTTCTCAATAACCCGAAGTCGCTGACAATAGTCGGGAGCAAGAGTACAAACAAAGAAACAAAAGCAAAGAAACAAAAACAAAGAAACAACAAAGAAACAAAACAAAAGGAACATGAGACCATGGGGGGAACAGGGAAGACAGCATGATAGCACAAAAAAGACTGGAGACAGACATCAATCAGGTTGGAGGGGGGGGGGGGGGGTTTATGGGTGGGGGGGGGTTGAAGGCAAGGGAGAACAGGTGGGTTTTGAGGCGAGCTTTGAAGGTGGAGAGTGTAGGGGAGTCTCTGATGGCTAGGCTAGTTAAGAAAGCCTGGCTAGCTGAAGGAGCTTTGCTAGCTTCCCTAGACTTACTAACAGTCAAGGCTGGACTAGCTATGAAAGCCTGGCTAGCAGAAGAGGCTAAACTAGCAGACAAGGCTGGGCTAGCTGTGAACGCCTGGCTAGCAGAAGAGGCTAAACTAGCAGACAAGGCTGGGCTAATTAAGAAAGCCTGGCTAGCTGAAGGAGCTTTGCTAGCTTCCCTAGACTTACTAGCAGTAGCAGAAGGAGTGGTGACCAGAGAGCCGGATGTCCCGCGATGATGTCGGGGAGTTCGCGACCCTCTCTGCGCCACCCCCTATCTCCCTGTCTCCGGCTGTCCCTGAGCAACGACCGGAGTGTTGAATGTCCCGTGACTAAGACGGGGAGGACGTGACCCTCTTTGCGCCACCCCTGTGCCTCAAATAGATCCGCTATCAACTCTATCTTTAATCTTTCAAAATGTTCAGTTGCTATCGCTATTAGCTCTATCTTTAATCTTTCAAAATGTACAGTTGCTATTGCATGCACTCATCTGTGTTTCACCACACACATGAGTGCATGCTTACTAACTGTCCGTCTGCAACACTACTATCACCAACATCTAAGAAGGGAGATCCCCCCTTGAATGGCCCTTCTAAGGTTTCTCTCCTCCACACTGCCTGTGGAGCTTTTTTCCCTATTGTTAGGTTTTAGTGAGTTTTTCCTTACCTTCGCGTGGGGTATGTCTGGGAGTGCTTGCATTCTTTCATTTATTTGCATTCATCTAAAAATGTTTGGACCTTATGGTGTTTGTAACTGAGGGGTACAATTCCCTGACTGTATTAATAAGTATGGTATCATTAAACCACTACCGTCTTATGTACATTACTACTGGCCATACAGTACACGAGTATATGATGAGAACACCTCCACAATGATACGGTTCCACACAAATCTGGGTTAAGAATATTTATTAGCAGCAAGAATACATAATATACTTTACTTTTAATGCGCTTATAAGGCAAAGGAATGTGCGTAGGCAAATCAATAACGAATGTCCATTCTCATATTACTCAGGAGATGATAATACAACCTGAATATTAGGAATTATATCTATGGTACTCTGGGGAGGCAGCGGGAGATTCTGGTAGGGGGTTCCCACCGGTTGTAAGCCAGCAGGGGGAGGAAATGTTCGAATGCAAAGTCTGGATACACAGGGACTCAATAAGCTCCTGCTAGGGGAGGCGGTATATTACTCCCTGGATCAGCAGACGAAAAGCAGCAGCTGTAATCCCAGTATGCGTGCAGCACAGGTGAAAGCCGGCCAGCCTCTCCAATAGAGACAGGCTCGAGTGATGTTCCTCACGGGCAGATCCCACAGTAGTGGGTGTAGACGATTCTTATCCGCTCCAACAGCCTGGTCCAAAGCAATAAGAATAATAATCCAGCCGGAAAGGGGCTCTGCATTCACCGTTGTAGATACTCCGGTGCGCGGTACTGCACATTAACTAAGTTGAACTTGACGTTATTCAACTAAGCTCTGATACTTTACTATCCTATTCGCACGCGGCTATAAGTGCTCTATTTAGACGCATGGTGGCTCACTTCACTTGGTCGTTGACTCGTGATGAAGGCTTTTCTAGTAAGGAGCGAACGATACGTTGAACAAACGTATTAGGATAAGACAAGACTCTATTTTGGGGCAAAACGGGCCCTACTTCAACGCACGTTGTATCGTGGTGACGCTTCACTTGGGTAACTCGAACTCGAACTACTTCAACTAACTGCTGTATTCACCTGCGCCATATTTATATGCACGGCGAACAATCTAGTGCCAACCTCATTTCTGTCTCGTATTCCTGGACAAAGCCGGGCATGTACAGACATGTCTTCACGGTGGCTTTGAACTCGACTCTGAGGGTATGGCACTGGCGCTGGTGGAACGCTATCCAATAAGAGAACGAAATATTATGGTCTGTACTAGGTTAAAGGGATATTCCGTGTATTCCGTCTCTCTGCCGCCGAAAGCGCTCTTGTCGGGCGGGAGGGAGCTTCTCTAGTATCCTCTCTACATTAGAGTTCGCATTCAGTTCATAGATCCCTTTTTCCTTTTGGGACCCCAGCATCCCTACCAGGGACTGTACCTTGATAGAGAGGTCATCTAATGCTCTGTTGTCTCTGGCTGGGGGGAGACGGTCAATGTCTCTTATCTCCTGTATCACATAGTCCCATATGCGTCCATAACGTTGGTCGAGGGCTACTAGAGCCGCGGTGTATGTGGTAGTAGAGCTGGAATATGCCAGCGCTATATTGTGCGCTCTGGGCACCTTCAGGTGCTTGAGTAGGATAGCATACTTGTACGGTTCATCTGGTACGTCGGACAGCATAGTCTCTAAGCACATTCGTAGCTCTGTGTACTGTGCTCTGTTCTCGTGTGTGAAGTCCGGGAACGTCGGTGTGCCAAGGTATGATGCCATGGATGACTGGCACATCGGTGAGCGTTGGGGGAGAGGCCTCCTAGGCGAGTCTCCCTGTGCGTGTCGTCTTGGGCTGGTACTTGGTGGGTACCGAAGGTCGGGTACCCAGGTGCTGTTCCTCGGGGCTGGCGGTGCGTCAAACTCACCCGTGAGTTGAGTCGGGGGTTTGTAGCGCAGGGCCTCGGGCTGACTTCTGGGCTGTACTGGACCTCCTGGTCCAGAGTACGCTGCTGCTGGTCGGGGCTGTACTGGGCCTCCTGGTCCAGAGTACGTTGCTGCTGGTCGGCTTGACATTCCTCCTCCTCCTCCTCCTCTTCCTCTGCTAGGACCTGGAGTCTTCTGTTCAGTCTCTCGGCGTGGTCCGGTTCTTCCCGGTTGCTGGGTCTCGTATGGACCGGCCGGGGAGGGGGTTCGGAGACGTGGACAGGATCCTCCTGTTGGCGGGGTCCCGGGTCGTTTGGTCGGGTAGGGGAATGTGTCCTAGACCCTTGTCGTGACGATCTCCGGGAGCTCCATGCGGAGAGAGGGGGTGTCGCCATGGTGATCAATTTGTCCATCAGCTGCGCCTGCAGCCGGTCGCGCTCTGCCTCGCGCTGGGCATGGGCTGCGTCGCGCGCTGCTTCGCGCTGGGCATTGGCGGCGTCGCGCTGCGCATTGGCGCTGGCCTGGGCGGCGTCGCGCTGTGCGTTGGCGGCGTCGCGCTGGGCATTGGCGCTGGCATGGGCGGCGTGGAGCTGTGCATTTGCGACGTCGCGCTGTGCATTGGCGGCGGCGTGCTGTGCATCGGCGCGGCTTCTTTCAATGTTCTCTTCCGTCTGAAGGCGTCTGGTCTCCAGTCTTATGCGGTCGTCTTCACTCCTTTGTTGCGCCTGGAAGCGCTCTCGCTCGGTTGCAGAATGTTCGCGCTCGCGCGTCTGTTGCGCTTGAAGTCGATCGCGTTCGGTGGAGGCTGCCAGGGTGGCGATGAGTGCCTGCGCCAGCATCTTGTCCGCTTCGCTGGGGGAAGACACCGGCGGAGGTGATCGGCTTCCGGCAGTGCTCGTTGGAGATCTGTTCTCTGGGCGCGCCTCGAGGTCCGTCTCCTGGGCGCGCCTCTCTTCTGGTAGTGGGTCGGGTTCCGTCCCTGGAGCGCTTTCTTTATCCTGGAGCTCTCCGGGGACTGTCCCGTTGGCGTTGTCGGGGGGTAAAGTCATGTCATGTCCCTCCTGGTCCCCCCCGTGAGCTTGGTCAGTTACGTTAGAACCCACTAGGGTCTCTACTGGCGGAGTAGCCTGGTCGGTAGGGTTGGACATAATTTTACTATCCGCTTTAGTTACTTTATCTGTATTTAACTTCCTTTTAAAGCTAGGTATTGGACTGACAACGTATGCCTCTAGGTGAAGAGGTGGCTGCCGTCTACGCTCCGGGCGATCTAGCTTAGGAGAACCGTTTGTGGAGTGTTCATCATCGGCCATGTTAATATTAATATTATATTAATATTACGCTAATTCTTATCCGGGGCTCGAAGGACCATTGTAACTGAGGGGTACAATTCCCTGACTGTATTAATAAGTATGGTATCATTAAACCACTACCGTCTTATGTACATTACTACTGGCCATACAGTACACGAGTATATGATGAGAACACCTCCACAATGATACGGTTCCACACAAATCTGGGTTAAGAATATTTATTAGCAGCAAGAATACATAATATACTTTACTTTTAATGCGCTTATAAGGCAAAGGAATGTGCGTAGGCAAATCAATAACGAATGTCCATTCTCATATTACTCAGGAGATGATAATACAACCTGAATATTAGGAATTATATCTATGGTACTCTGGGGAGGCAGCGGGAGATTCTGGTAGGGGGTTCCCACCGGTTGTAAGCCAGCAGGGGGAGGAAATGTTCGAATGCAAAGTCTGGATACACGGGGACTCAATAAGCTCCTGCTAGGGGAGGCGGTATATTACTCCCTGGATCAGCAGACGAAAAGCAGCAGCTGTAATCCCAGTATGCGTGCAGCACAGGTGAAAGCCGGCCAGCCTCTCCAATAGAGACGGGCTCGAGTGATGTTCCTCACGGGCAGATCCCACAGTAGTGGGTGTAGACGATTCTTATCCGCTCCAACAGCCTTGTCCAAAGCAATAAGAATAATAATCCAGCCGGAAAGGGGCTCTGCATTCACCGTTGTAGATACTCCGGTGCGCGGTACTGCACATTAACTAAGTTGAACTTGACGTTATTCAACTAAGCTCTGATACTTTACTATCCTATTCGCACGCGGCTATAAGTGCTCTATTTAGACGCACGGTGGCTCACTTCACTTGGTCGTTGACTCGTGATGAAGGCTTTTCTAGTAAGGAGCGAACGATACGTTGAACAAACGTATTAGGATAAGACAAGACTCTATTTTGGGACAAAACGGGCCCTACTTCACCGCACGTTGTATCGTGGTGAGGCTTCACTTGGGTAACTCGAACTCGAACTACTTCAACTAACTGCTGTATTCACCTGCGCCATATTTATATGCACGGCGAACAATCTAGTGCCAACCTCATTTCTGTCTCGTATTCCTGGGCAAAGCCGGGCATGTACAGACATGTCTTCACGGTGGCTTTGAACTCGACTCTGAGGGTATGGCACTGGCGCTGGTGGAACGCTATCCAATAAGAGAACGAAATATTATGGTCTGTACTAGGTTAAAGGGATATTCCGTGTATATGTACAAAGAATACACAAGGGATATCAGACGATATACAAATATTATGCAATATATATCAATCAGTAAATACATATATTCGGTTTAATCTGACCCTTTGTAACAGTGTTCTTGTTCTGTTCTTGACTTATTGTTATGTTTTCTTCTTGACTTGTTTAAAGAAGACCTGTACGGCCCATGGGGACATTAACGTGTGTTGTCGGGCCCTATAAATAAATTTGATTTAAATTTGATTTAAGGAGCTAAGCTAGAGATACAGACTGAGCCCACAGTGAATCTCCTAACAGAAGAAACCATTGACTTGGTTGTGGGGGCAGAGGTTCTGCTAGCTGAGTTAGCTACGATAGCTATGCTAGCGGCTATGCTAGTAGCCTGGACTGTGTTAACAGAGCTGGGGTTAGCATTACTAGCTGCCGAAGCTAGGCTAACGGCTGGGCTAACAGCCTGGGCAGTGTTAACAGGGCGAGAGTTAGCATTACTAGCTGCCGAAACTAGGCTAACGGCTGGGCTAACAGCCTGGGCAGTGTTAACAGGGCGAGAGTTAGCAGCACTAGCTGGGGACGCTAGGCTAATGGCTGGGCTAACAGCCTGGACAGTGTTAACAGGACGAGAGTTAGCAGCACTAGCTGGGGGCGCTAGGCTAACGGCTGAGCTAACAACCTGAGCAACGTTAACAGCGAGAGGAACAGCACTAGCTGGGGACGCTAGGCTAACGGCTGGGCTAACAGCCTGGACAGTGTTAACAGCGAGAGGAACAGCACTAGCTGGGGAAGCTAGGCTAACGGCTGGGCTAACAGCCTGGGCCATACTAACGGCGAGAGGACTAGCTGTACTTGAGGAGGAAGGCGTGCTGGTAACCGGGGCTTCGGAAGCAGAGGACAGGAGCTCCCGAATCAGCCAACGTATCACACGGCCGTGTGCCTCCAGCTGGAGCGCCTGCTCGGCGCTGCGCTCACCGACAGAGATAAGAAGCGTGTACATTGTCCATCTCTCCGTCGCTCACTCCTGCTGTCTTCGTGCGTGCTGGGATCATTGAAGGTCTGTGACGGTTTCGGTCAGGGATAGGAGTGGAGACCCCACTTGCAGGTAACACGAGCAGAGAGAGAAGAAGCTGAGACGACGGATCAAGGTGAACGGGCTTTTACTGAACAGTTGCGACAAAGATACATGTTACAAACGGTAGCAAAACAAAAGCAAACTGTAACCCGAAAACAAACGATACACAGCAGAGCTGGCAAAAATGGACTAAAGAGGGAACGGACACACGGGGAAGACTGAGTACGACCGAACCGACTATGAATGAAAATACAATGAAACAAGGCAATGGTGCGACAAGGAATGTGAGAAACGGGCAGCTCTATATACACTGCCCTGTGATTACTAACAAGTGCCAGCTGGTGTAAGGCGAAGCAGGTGAACACAGAATTAGTAAAAGAAAACTCACAACATTGTTAAAAGCATGTGTACAGGAATATCTAAAAGGAAACATATGTAAACAAACCACCCTTAAAGGAACATACATATGTAAAGATGTTAAACACTTAAAAACATGTGTAAAGGGAATGAGCCTTAGAGGAAACACAAGTAAAGTATTAACACTTGTAAAAACATATGCAAAAGAGATGAACCTTTAAAGGAAACATATGAAAAGATAAACCTATTAAAAACACAAGCTAAAACGCACCACACAACATGAACAGAGAAAACACAGTAGCATTAATAATATCCAGAAGACCTAGGACTACAGGCCTGATGATAAGGTCCAATATATGGAGCTGCTGTGTTTGGCCACCAGAGGGCGGCAGAAAATGACTGTTCATATTGTTCAAGCATGATCCCTGGCTGGGACCATGACACCCTGTGGATGTTTTTGAGTTTACATATATATATACTAAATTACTAAATATATACTAAATTACTAAAATGTTTTTCCAAGAAGTCAGTCAGTCCACCAACAAGTGGGAGTGTTGAATTAAGGAACTCTGTGTGGGGATGTTAGTGACTGTCTAACTGTACATATGACTGTTCACACCTGTAACAGGCTACCTGTGTATATCATTGTCTCTACCAGATGTAGCCAGTTATATATATATATATATCTGTCTCCACTGGAGGGAGCTCTAGGCGTAGCTACCTGAGTATTCTACCATAGAGGTAACTATAAAAGAGATTGCCCCCACCCATTTCTTTCTCTCCTCAACGGCTCTCAAAGAGAGCAGAGCTCTGTACATCTACTGCTTATATGTGAATAAAGAAGTCAAGCCAGTTCGGGCACAATAGAGAATCCATGCCTCTTGACCACATTCTTGACGCCCCAAAGCGAGTTCTGTTAACAGACCCAGGCCTAGAACTGCGCCTTGAGAGGGAGGTTTGCCCTGAGTGGTTTGAAGGGTCAAAGTGGGTATCAAACAGGAGGGAAGACTGTCAGGTTTTAAACTGGATGCCAAACAGAGAAGGTAAAGACAACTTTGAACTGTTGAACGGTAATCCAGAACTATTGTATTGCACTGTAAAAAAACGGATGTTATATGTCTGGACTGTATGTGCTCATTTCATGTCTATTCTATTCTACTTTATTGCACTATTTCACTGTCTATTCTATCTTACTCGTTTTATTATTGTCTATTTTTTAAACTGAATCAAACCATAAACAAGGTGGCCTGTTGTTGGGATGTTAGATCCTAATGTGAAAAACTTATTTTATATGCACTTTATCTGCTCATGTTATGCCTGTCTTTTTTCGGTTGTGAAGCACTTTTGCAATTTTTGTATGAAAGGTACTATACAAATAAAGTTATTATTATTATCCACAGATTCCTCACAGTTTGTAGTTCCAGGGGATCCCGCTATCATTAGAATCAATCTAGCTTTAGAATCAATAGGACGTCATGTTTAAATTTAAATGAAGAAGAGTTCATCTACAGCCTCCAAAACTATTCAAATGGTTTTATAGGAAACCAGAAACACAAGATGCAATCACCAAGTTGTGGTATAATTTGATAAGCTATAGCTCCTAAATATTGGAAAATGTCCCTCATAAGAAAAAGGTTTTAAGCAAACATAAGCTTTGGTCAAGTCAACTGTCATATTCAGTCAGTCCAAGGGCCAGGTTAGAAAACAGCAACGGGCCAAGTTAGAGCAGGATGTAATCAAGGCAGAGAGGGTGTGAGAAGCAGCTTGGAATGTGAGAGACAATAGGGGGTAAACAGAAACTGTTTATACAGGTTGGTGAAACAAAAGGTGACCGCATCACATGCAGCCGCTATCTCCTGCCCCGCGGCCTGGGGACACAGGTGCAACCCAACTGGTCTGAGAAGTAGGGAGGAAATAGGGAGGAGATTTAAAATAGAACATCTCTAAATAACATAAATGTGTTTTTACTGATTTAGGACGCTTACCATCAATGTAAAATACCTGCATATATTCGTGTTATGTTGGACTGATGATGCTGAATAGAATGATATGACATATGCTGTGATTATACTAGTTAAAGGTAATATGTTTGTGTTTAAAAGTGAGATGAAACAAAGCGACAAATAGGAGCGACTGAGTCTTGGTAAATCATGTGGGAACATATTCTAATGAAAGCTAAATATAAACTGTTTGTAGCTATTCAATTTAAGCTAGAGAGACTGTTTTGAAGACTTAATCCCAAAAATATTAAGACTATTTTTACCTAGGTTTGAAACAATGAAACGAGAAAAACTGTTGGTCTTAAGGGCCACCTCCTTTTCAAATACCAACTATGAAAGCTTGCGATTGGGTGAAAATCATAGGGGTGAGGTCACTTGGTGACGTCACGCCGGGATTTCTCTCTCATGGATAAAATGGGGGGTGTGAGACACAACAAAAATGGAACCGACAACAGAACACACCTCCCGATTCACAGAGAGGACGGCGAAACCGGCAAGCAGCAGGAACCCAGGAGGAGCAGACGAGAGAACCAGATCCCTTTGTGGTCGCCAGACCACCGAGGCCTACATTGACCATTCCTTTTAGTAACTTCCTTTTTATTAGCCTGGAACAAGAGCTTGAGGGCATAGTCTCAATTGGTATCTATTGTTTCATTGCACTATTTTTCATTCAAGCCTTTTGTTATTCACTTTCTGAATCTGCCAATAAAAGCGGATCTTTACAATAACTTCCTCTCCTCTCCTTCATTCCATCCTCCTGCTCCGCCGAGAAACAAGGCCATTTCCTGGTCTTTGAAAGTACAAGGGAAAGAGTAACGGACAAACACAACGCAGAGGAGCTTAGCTGGTTCTGTATATCAGAACCATCCTCCCTTGTCACTTCAAATTGGTGCCTTGACCCTTTGAACCTGAAGCGCTCTTGATTTTTTTTTCCGGCTGGGCAAACACTGCACCGGAGACGATCAGTGCCCGCGGAGATTCATCGCGACAGGATCCTGAAAATAGGTGAGTGGACACGAGCCGTGATGGCTGAAAACGTAGAGCGTTCTGTTCGAACTGGGGTTGAATTTGAAATGTATGATTACTAGTTTGGTGTTGGAATGCCCGGTGGGATGATAGTGCCGGGCTTCACTGGATGAGATGGTCGTAGTGTCTCTCAAGGAGGGAGATCGATGGGGTACGTAGCGCGCGGTATCATATTGGCTGCATCCAATGGGCAAGCGGGGACGTTCTAATACGGTACAACTCGCAAATTGGAAGTGCCGGGCTTCACTGAACAAGATGGTCGTTGATCGTGGCCTCAATAAGTTTGGTGTTGGAAGGCGCCGGTGGAATGTATCCCGGTTAATAGATAAACCTAAGTCGTATATTCCGGAAAAGTACATGATGAGATGAGATATTTTTCGTGCCTGAACAATGGGGGATTAAGGATGGACGCTTGTGAGGAAGGGTCTCCGCTTGTGGCCGTCTCTCAAACGACGACAGGCGGACATCTGAACCATGGACAGGACGATGCGTCGTTACTATTCTGGTCCAGCACTGCTCAGGTCACGGAATCGGATGTGTGTAAAGAAAGGGCGTCAATATGATTCTGTAGCATTACGGGTCGCGAGATATATAACGTGGGGAAAAATATGCAAAGGGGGGCCTCACCGGAGCTCACGTAAGGCTTTTGAAAATATCGTAACCGGGCTGGCCGCTCGCCGTTTCAAATCAACGGAGAGGTAGGTTCTCTGGGCGATATCAGCAGAACTGAATGGAGATCAACCCGTGTTGAGGGTTGATTAAGTGGATTAGGAAGAGGCTGACATGGTTTGGTAATCAAGTGAGATTGGTTGATTACAGAAAACGATAGTCGGCTGAAATCTGTTTTAGGACGTGTTAGACTTTGGAGCATATTTCGGTACACGTTCGTCGCGACAAATCGGTGAACAAAAGTACTTAACAACAATTCGTTTCAATGTGCTGTTTGTAAAGTAAACATTCAGTACATGTATAGTGTACTAATGCTCTTAAGCGCTGTAAAGATGAGCGCGGCGAAGCTATTAAAAATAGTAAAAATTAGGCGGTTAGGTGGCCGAGCGGAGATTGCGTTCGTCACCAACCCCGGAGCTGTGAGCTGGATTCGCCTGTTCGAATCCAGCTCACAGCTCCGGGGTTGTCACCAGCTTGGCTGGCCGTCTGCACTAATACAATTGGCTGTATTAGAGGGTGGGAGAAGCTGGCGGGGTGGGTCCGGGTCGTTGTAAACAGCGACTCCTACAGTTCGGTCGGGGCGCCTGCTAAGCGCGGATAGGACTTGAGGGGGATAGTGTGATCCTCCCACACGCTACGCCCTCTCGATGAGAATCCGCGCTGCCAGGTGAAAAGAAGCGGTGATTGGCTGGACGTGTGTCGGAGGAAGCACGTGGTAGCCTCCACTCTCCCAGATGATCTGACTGTGGGGGGTAAGTGCGCAGCGACCAGGAAGGGACTGGGAATTGGCATACGACTAACATTGGGATGGGAGAAAATCGGAGGAAAATGGAGGGGGAAAAAGACCAATAAAAAAAAAAAATATATAGTAAAAATGTGTGATGATACTAGGGTTAAAGCTAGGAGAACATGGAGGCTAAGGCCGAGCTATCGACTGACTAAGAGCTCAAGATAGCCTTTTGGAAACGGAGAACAACAAACACTTTGAACCAGGAGTCGTTCTAGCAATACAGTTATGAGAAGTGTTTATGTTTTTGAGCTATAGAAATAAGCGCTTATATTATACTTAGAGTTTATTCAATACTGTAGGCCGCTAACGTCGTGGCTTGCGGCAACAGTAATACTGGGTTTGTTCAATACTGAATGATTGTGAATGAATGGAAGTGTATGATTAAGCGAATGTGTATTGCTGATTATGTATGTTTGTAGCATGTCTATTAGTGGTTAGGAATGGATGCCATGTATGAGTAGATTGTTGTTGTATTAACTGCAATTCTAGTGACTGACGACCGCAGGGAAATGTAATGAAAGACGCCGTTTTAGCTGGGGCTATCGGACGTGGCAGTCATTAGCTGCTACGTTAGCCACAGGGGCGACCGAAGGTAATTGTGGACGGGGCGTCGTGGTATCAGGTATATAGTGTGGATCGAGAGTGTGTTGGGGTCACTGGGATGTGTAATGTACATTAGAATTTTCGAATTCGGTGGGTTTAAGGTAATTGTTTAATGTAATAAGGAATCAACTGAGGCAGAGATATTGACCCGGAAGTCGTTCTAGGCTCAGCTAAAACAATGGCGGCGGGGTCAAGCTAGCATTTGGGATGGCCTTTGGCTGTTGTAATGTTTTTGTTTTGATCAAATCTGTACACTACCACTTGGAGAGATTAAAGTTCTGCTGCAGGGTGGAGCTGTATTGTGCTAACATTGCGGTGTGTCGGCCCGCGCGGCAAAACGGGACAATATGCCGTTTGGGGCAGTTATTGCGGGGTCATGGTTGAAGCTAAGCTAATGCTAGCTAGCCGCGCTGGCATCACACAAATGGCTAACGGAGCTAATATGCTAAGCTACCTATGCTAACGACGTAGCATGACGGGACTCTCGGGATGTATCGCGATGTGCTACTAATGCGGTTTGGCATGTAAACAAGGAGCGCGGCCATCTTGGTAGGGGCGCGGGGCGTCCATTGTGAGGGGTTTATTTTTTCAAAAGCGATGTGGTTAGAAGTGCAGTAGAGGGCGGCAGAGGCCAGGTTTAGGTTTCCATTCAAAGTTGCTTTGGTGTTCATGTGTTTCTACACACAGGAGGTTTTTCTTTTAAAGATTGGTTTGATAGTAGAATTAGATTGTTATGCTGTAATAGTTTGGTAAGTATAGTTTAATCTAGTAGTGAGATGTGGGGCCCAGGCTTCCTTCCCCTCCCCCCCTCCCCCTCCCTCTCTCTCTCAATGGGGCAGTTCAATGCTGAGGACTGCGGGCGTCGTGGCGTGCGGTGGTGAACAGCTGCGTCGTAGCTCGCTGTGAGGGAGCTGTGGTCAGTGGGGATGGTGTGTGGTTTAAAGTCCACTAGGGGGCGGAAAAGCCATGTTTTAGGCTCCCGTCCTGGTGTACATTCTTTGAGTGTGGGATCGTTTGATGGGAGATCTATCCG